>NC_067147.1:43717960-44037960 GCF_903995435.1 Acomys russatus | reverse complement strand
ATTTACCTTATTAACTTGCACTTATGCATTATGTATTATTTTTGCCTGTGTCTTTGTGTGTGTGTGTGTACACATGCGCACATGCCATATGCTCATGTAGTCAGCGGACTTCTTTTCTTGGAATCACCTCTCCCCTCTGCCGAGGCAGTGATTTTCTTGTTTCTGCCACTCTGCACACACTAGCATGGCAGGCCCCTGAGCTTCCGGGTGATTCTCCCATTTCTACCTTCTCCTATGTCTTTGTAGAGGTGCTAGGATTACAGATTCGAGGCAATGCACTCAACTTTTCATGTGAATTCTGGGAATGAACTTGGGTCAGGATTGTACTGTGACTGCTCACTGGCTTTTTTTTTTTCTTTTTAAGACCATCTCTCATAGAACATGGACTCAATGATTTGCTGGACTGGCTGCCCAGCCAGCCCCAAGTGTCTTCCTGTCTCTGCCATCACAGCATTGGAATTAAAAGAGCATGCTGCTTTGCTTGGATTTTTTTTTTTTTTTTTAAGATTTATTTATTTATTTATTATGTATACAGTATTTTGCATGCATGTGTGCCTGCAGGCCAGAAGAGGGCACCAGATCTCACTCTAGATAGCTGTGAGCCACCATGTGGTTGCTGGGAATGAAACCTTTGGAAGAACAGCCAGTGCTCTTAATCTCTGAGCCATCTCTCCAGACCCTGCCTGGAATTTTATATGGGAGCCTGGGATCAGAACTGAGGTCCTCAAGTTTACGCGGCAAGTGCTTTTACTGACTGAGCCATCCTCCTAGCTTCCTGACTTTCTTAGCTTAATATTATCAAGATTCACATGTCACAGCAAGTATCCATGGTGCCATTATATGGTACCGTTTATTATTTACCACCCTCTACTGTTTGTACAACCACCTGCTGAGGCACGTTTGTGGGGTTCAATTTAGGGCGAGTATAAGTAGTGTCACACAAACATTTGGGGGTGGGTAGGTGCAGTTCTCATTTTAACACTATTCCGTTCATCAACTTAAAGGTCACCTGCCCTGGGAGTTGTATTCGCCACGTTCTGCCTTCTTTTTTTTCCCTGTCCCTATGTGGTTACTCTTTTCCTCTTGCAGTACGAGCTGTGTCTGTCCCTTAGTTGCTTGTTCTCAGTGGTGGTGGCTATTCTGTGTTTTGCCATCACTCCTGTGTGAGGACTATGTCTTACTGTCTTTCTATACCCAGCAACGATTCATATTACATTTACGCCGAACTTTCAGGCATGGCCTGAAGAGCCAGAGAGTTTTGGTACCCTATTCCTTTAACGATTTCTGGTTCTTAGTTTAGCCTAAAGTTTTGGCATCTTCTTCTTGGGTCTCCCACTTACCTCTTACTTCCCATATCTTTTAATAGTTCCTAGCTAACCTCAAAGGTGGCTAAAAATTTGTCTGTCCTGGCCACTCATGGTGACACCAAGGGAATTCAGAAAATCAGATGGAAAAGCAAGCAAACAAACAACTAACCTTGAAGGTTTGAGTTTTCTTGCTGTCACTTTTTAAAATCTGTCCTTTCTGAACTCTAAAGAAGGGGGACACTCACTGGGGTCCCTTATGTGGTGTTAATTCAGTGACGCATTAGGGCAGATGGATAACAGCACTTCAGTAACATGGGGGGCTGTAGCCATTTGAGTGTGAAATGTTTCACAGGCTCAGTGAGTCTGAACTCTTGGTTCCCTGTGACGGTGCTCATTGAGGGAGTTGTGAAGTCTTTGGGTCTGTGGCTGAGCTAGCTGGTGTGTGTTGGTGTACTTGTTTTATCTATTTTATTTGGTTCTTTTTTTTTTTAAATTTGGTTCTTATATACCACCTTCTCCACCCCAATCCCTTCCAACACCCCAACACCAGGTAGGAGAGACAGAAGGTTAGAGGGGAAAGGAGGTGTAGGTCTCTTTACTACTTCCTGCTGATTAGGGCCGTTGGGTTCCTTGGGGCAAATCCAGTCTTCTGTTGTTAGGGTAGCACTAACTTCCTTTTGTATAACTACCACAACAGCAGCCAGGAGCAGCAGTAGGGAGCAGCAGCGTCCTCCTCCTCCTCCTCCTCTTCTTCCTCCTCCTCTTCCTCCTCCTCCTCCTCCTCTTCCTTCTTCTTCTGAGCTCCCTCCCTCCATCTCTCTCTGGGCTCTGGTATTTATACCTTCTCAGGAGGCTGCAGAGTTCCAAACATAAACTATCTGTAGCTGACAAAAATCATGCCCCTGCTAGTGCATGAGGCAAATCATAGCAGCTGTGGAGAATCCTAAGCAGGCCCATATCCCACACCTGGGATTAAAACAAAAATATATCCACGTAGCATAACTGAGTTTTTAAGAAAGCCCAAATTGTCACTACAGAAGTAGGCTGCTGGAGGTGGGTCTTAGAGCTGATATCTACCTCTGGTTCTGGTTTGAGCTATCTGCTTTCTGATCTGCCAACATTTGAGGCATCTCCAGCACATGATGTCAATGATGTGAATTTCTGCTGCACCTTTCTTACCATGACGGACTGTTCCTTTTAAAGGTGTGAGCTAGAATGGTCACAGTGATGCAGAAGTAACTAAGGCAGGAGGCTTCTTGAGCCTGACAAAGGATGCTGCCTTGTTGCTGAGTCCCCAATTGGGGCTTCTCTTGAACATCCCCTCAGTGGAAGCTGCCACTGTCTACGTATTTTATTGGGAATGACCAGCTGTGTTTCCTCTGGGTCATCAGGGCTCTGTGTGCCTGCCATGGCTTTCGAAGGTGATGTAGACCTTCACAGCCAAGAGGAATGTCACAAGGACAGATTGGCTTCTGAGCTACCATGGCCCAAACTATTGCTTGTCGTTGGTGGGTCATCGGTGTCCCTTAGTGAGTGCTCTTGTTGCCACTGTTACCTTATCAGGCCGTTTATCCCCGTTACAAGGTTGTTCATTAGTAATGAGGCCCTTAGCCTCACTAGAATTAATGGAATGTTCTTTGTAGTTACAGAGCCAAGCACTGTGCATGGGTCCTTGGTGACTGCGTTGAGTGGGCCACCTCCTGGCATCCCTCTGAAGTAATGAACAGGTAGGGACACGGGGGGGGGGCGCAGGGAGGGGTTGGGTTCTCCAGGTACGGAAAACTCATCTGGGGGAATGAGAGTGGAGACCTTGGCACTATTTTGCTTAGGGAGAGCCAATCCTGAAATTTATATTTTGGTTTTGGCAAGCTTGTCCTGCCTTTCTAGTCTACACTTATTCTTGCACAGAAATGGGTTTTTAGCTCTGAAGTTTTAGAAAACCTGACTGCAAAGTACCTAAATCTCCTTAGGTTGATGACAAAAGCTTACCCTTTCCCCATCCTTTTTTTTTTCTTTTTCTTTTTCTTTTTCTCTTTCTTTCTTTCTTTCTTTTTTTTTTTGAGACAAGATTTCTCTGTGTAGCCTTGGCTGTCCTGGACTTGCTTTATAGACTAGGCTGGCCTCGAACTTATAGAGATCCACCTGCCTCTGCCTCCCCGAGTGCTGGGATTACAGGCGTGTACCACTGCACCTGGCTGCCCTTGTTCCACCTTAATAATACATCCCAGGACACGTGTATGAAGCATTTTATCTACTCCCTGAGCATTTTCAAAGAATTTTTTCATGGGACCCACACAGGGCCTACAGTGTCTGGTGCCCTGGTTTTTGGTAACTATTGCTCAATGTTCTCTTGGCCTTGTCATCCTTCTGTCTGTCTTTTGGGAGTGAATAGATGGGTATCAAGTCAGCAAGTGCCTGTGTCCATGGCGGCCAGAAGAGGACATTTTATTTAGCTGACCAAGACAAGGTGATATTAATCCTTTAGTCACACACTTGTACATGAACCCCACTGGCCTATTTGATATAAGATGGCAAAGGAATTTTTAGGTAGAATTTATTGCTTTAGCTTGCCAGCATTCCCACCACTACCTCAGTTTACTGGAATCATTGATGTCATTTCTTTCTTTTCCAACTTTCTGATTTTATTTTTCTCCAATATAATTTTTTATTTTATTTTATTTATTTATTTTTGCTTTTTGAGACAGGGTTTTTCTGTGTGGCCCTGGCTGTCTCTGACTGCCTTTTGTAGACCAAACTGGCCTCTAACTCAGGGAGATCCACCTGCCTCTGCCTCCTGAGTGCTGGGATTAAAGGTGTTGACCACTGCACCCAGCCCAACATATTATTTCACTATTTCAGAATTTCATACAGTGCACTCTAAGCATTCCTCCCAGGTCCACCCTCCCACCTGTTAAAGTAACTTTTTATTTGCTTGAGATAATTGTTGTCTCCAAGGCTTACTGCCTCTGTCGGCTAACCTAGGCCTAGTTCTGGAAGCTTCTAACCTCCATACAATCTAATTTAGGCCAAGAATGCTTTTAACCTCTGAGACTTATTGCTGAATAACTTCACCCTTTCTAGTTCTTTCTGAAATCTGTCTGTCTGGTTCAATTCAGCCATTCTGGCTCAAACTCCTCTCCAGGTTGACTTATTCAAAGTGGCTTCTCTCAGTTTCGGACTGACTTGCTCTGCTTGGCCTCATACTAGTTCTGGCAATTTGTTCTAATATTCTAGCTCTCTCTCTCATTCTCTGACTCATTGTGTCTTCACCTGTGTCTATCTTGTTCTCAATTCAACCTGTTTCTGTAAACTCCCTGTAAAAACTGCCCCTGAATTCCACGAGCCGAACTGCTATAAACTCAACTCCATTGCCCTGCCTCTCAACTCATACTCAACCAAACGGCCTGAACTCAGAGATCTGCATACCTGTCTCCTGAGTGCTTGGATTAAAGATGCGTACCACCAAGCCTGGACCTAAGCTTTTCTTTACCTGAAATTTGCACTGTACTAGGCTGGCCCTGAACTCAGAGATTGGCTTGCCTCTGTCTCCCGGAACTAAAGATGTGTTTGTATTCCAGCCAGATCACACAGACCTAGAAGGTCTTTGGATATGATTTCTTGCCAGAGAAGGCTTGTTCTGAATTAAAGTTTCTCTACACCAACCTTTGTAGCCCCCTCTTCCCCCCAAATATATCAAGTCCAATTTGTGTTGACTGTATACTCAATGGAGCACGGTCAGACTCCCAGTGGCCACCTCCTTAAAGAAAATGGAGCAGCCCTGCCCCCAATCCCTGCTAGCCATCAACTGTGAAGAGAGCTATATTTCAGCATCTTTATCACAATTTTTTTTTAGTTTTTATTTATTTATTTTTAAATTAATTTATTCAGATTACAACTCAACTGTTATCCCATCACTTGTATCCTCCTGTTCCCACCCGCCTCCCGCTTTCACCCTATTCCCCTCCCCTAGGTCTATGACTGAGGTGGACCTCCTCCCCCTCTATATGGTCATAGACTATCAAGTCTCATCTTGGTAGCCTGCTTATTCTTTCTTTGAGTGCCCTCAGGTCTCCCCACCCAGAGGAGGTGGTCAAATATGGGGCACCAAAGTTCATGTCAGAGTCAGTGCCCGCTCTCCACATAACTGTGGAGAATGTCCTGTCCATTGGGTAGATCAGAGTAGGGGTTCAATGTTTACTACTTGTATGGTCCTTGGTTAGTACAATAGTTTGAGCAGACCCCCTTGGGCCCTGGGTCATGATGTTCTACTTGTAGGTTTCTAGGACCCTCTGGGTCCTTCTATTTCCCCATATCCTATATTTCTCTTACCTAGAGTCCCAGTGTGATGTCCTCATATCTATCCCAATCTCCTGGTAAGTGAAGACTTCCATGGGTCATGCCTTTTGGGCTAGTGCCCACTTATAAGTGAGTATATACCATGTGAGTCTTCCTGCTTCTTGAACTCACTCAGTATGATCATTTCTAGTTCCATCCATTTGTCTACAAATTTTGGGAATTCCTTGTTTTTAATAGCTGAGTAGTCTTTATCACAATTTTTAAGGACTCTCTTCAATACTTTCCTGTTAGGACTCTTTCTTTCTTTCTTTCTTTCTTTCTTTCTTTCTTTCTTTCTTTCTTTCTTTCTTTCTTTCTTTCTCTCTTTTTCTTTCTGCTTGAGGTGGAGGGGATTGTTATAGAAGCCTTCAATATCTCTCATTCTCAGTCATGAGTCTGAGGTCATCAATACCTCTGCAAAAGAAGCTCATAGCAGCTGGTGGCAGCATGGAACACAGAACTCAACTCTCCTACAGCAGCCCTGATCATGGACACCATCATGGTTTCCTGGGATGCTATCATATTTTTGGGGAATTTGATTTGGGTTGCCATGAGATATAACTAAGAATGTATCTTGAAAGTGCTTAGTGCAGTGGCTAGCATATTTTTAGAGCTCAGGGAGTGATAACTACCATTGTGGGTCTCACTGAGTTGAGGATACTATGTGACCACAAAAAAAAAAAAAAAAAAAAAAAAAAAAAAAAAAAGTATGCATCATGTTGCTTCTTCAGCTGGTAGGACTTGAAGTATATAGGATACAATTCAGAAAACTTTTCTGTTAGTCAGGGAAGGAAGTCTAGGCAGGTCCAAGATGTGTAAAGATGTGTCCTGCCCCATAGGATACTATGGCCATGCTAGGGGATGCTAAGCCGGAGTAAAGGAAATTATAACCCATGAGTCAAATCTGGCCTCTCACATGGTTGTGTAATAGAAATAATATACCTTCTAGGTGAGAAGTCACCATGAGTACTCAGAGATGCAGGAAAACGTGTAAGTGCCTGGGTATCTGGGGCTAACGTCCAAGTAAGAGTTGATCCCTAAGAGAAGATTTTGTTAGCATTTTATAAACACCATCCTCTTTAAATCCCTCTCAGGTCCCAGCCCCAGGGGATACACTTTGAACACTTAAGCAGAGACAAGAGAATGCAAGTCTGGCTGTTTACGCTCTTGAAAGATTTACAGTAAAGATTTACCTATTGCCAGAATTATGTAAGCACACAGGTGCTATTGCTATTCTTTCTTTCTTTCTTTCTTTCTTTCTTTCTTTCTTTCTTTCTTTCTTTTTTTTTTACGTGGGACAGGAGCGGCTTTTTATTGATTTGGAAGTGGCCTTCTCAGAGAAGTCCCTTTAGGTTTAAGAGGATTTTCCTGCTTCCTTTCTTCCTCTAATTTCTGCTGCCTGAGCTTCCACGCCTCTAATCCAGCATTCATTTCCTGTGTCAGCAGAACAACTCGTCTTGCAAGCTTCTCCCTTTCCGCTTTTCTTCGAAGCTGGCCTTTCATTGGGGGCGCAAGGTGGCCATCCGCGAAAGACCAGTCAGGAAGCTCTGTGAGGGGCCCATAGCCGGAAGGGTTGGCAGCCAGCCCCTGCTGAAGTCGCCACTGGCTGACTTCATGACACTGCAGTGCAAGCTCCGGACACCTATGGACAGCCAGGTCCCTAAAGCAGCCATGCCGTGCAACGGGGGCGGAAGTCTGCTATTCTTTCTTGACTAGTTATTACCCAGGGTCATCTTGCCCACCTGGAAAATTATGTTTTTCCTGATAAGAGCACAGGAGGCTTAATGGCTGGACTGGACTTAATGATGGTTGTGACCTTATACTGTCCATGTCTACCCCATGTCCTCCCGCCCCCCCCCAACTCCCTGGTGCCAAGCTGTCCATTAGAGGTGTATCTTTGGTATGCAAATCAGGGACTAATGGCTGGTCACTCCTGGTAAACAAACATTTATATCCTAACAGGCTTAGTTAGCATAAGACTTATCCTTGGATACTGGAGGAGGCACTTTTCCTTTAGCTAAATTCCACTTGTGTGATTTAATGTCTCTTGAGCAAATCTCTTGGTAATTCCTTTATAATACCAATTTTATCACTTATGTAGTTTCTTCTATATCAATAGTTTTGTACAACCCATGAGTTAAGAATTAGCTGGACACAGTGGCACACACTAGCAATCCTAGTGCTTGACAGGCAGAGGCAGGCAGATCTCTGAATTCAAGGCCAGACTGGTCTACAAAGTGTGTCCAGGACAGCAACAGCCAAGGCTACACAAAGAAACCCTGTCTCGAGCCCCCCCTCCCCCTCCCAGAAAAGAATTAAAACAATGATTTACCTTTGTGTATGTGCGTTTATGTGTATGGTATATTTTGGGGGAGGGTCAGCGTATGCATATGTGTGGTGGTCAGAAGACAACTTTGGGTGTCAGTCCTAGCCTTCCATCTTTCAAAAGGGATTTATTTTATTTTTAGCTTTGTGTAGGTATGGCTGCATGCGGGTATATGTTCATGAGTACAGGTACCAAAGGAGGCCAGAAGAGGGCATTAGATCCCCCTGGAGCTTGATTACAGGAGTTTGTGAGCTACTTTGGTGTGGGTGCTAAGAACTGAACACTGCTTCTCTGGAGGAGCATTGAGTGCTCTAACCTGTTGAACCGTATCTCCAGTCTGTTTCCCACCTGGGTTAAAACAGTTAAGAAATTGATGGAAGACTACTATATAACATACGAAGCTATACAAAATGATAATCTTAAAATTAGAATTTCAGTGTCCATGGGTACAGTTTTGTTGGCGCACAGTTGCTCATTTATTTCTGTAGTGTCAAGGACAGTTCTTACTTTGTAATCATAAGTCAGGTAGTAGTAGCAGCAGGGCTTATAGAGCTCATATGCTAAAGAGATTTACTGTCTAGACTCACAGGGGGAAAAAATCTTGCCTCGGTGAAGACAGGGAGGTGGTATGCAACATACACACATATTTACATAAATAAAAGACATGTGTGTGTTAAAAAAAAACAAACCAGCCTGCCTCCATCTTAGGCTTAAGATCTTTCTTATGGAAAAGACAAGCTAGGTTCATTCCTGTTGATGATTAAACCTCTATTTCTCAAGAATTGGGCTATGCCCCACCTGTAACTTTAACTACATGGTCTGTACTGCTTGCTGGAATGGCAGTCATGCTTTTGTTAAAAAAAAAAAAAAAAAAAAAAAAAAAGCAAACAAACCATCTTGCAGCCCTATTCTTGTTTCAGAAGGGTTGTTATCACTACCGTGTTATGCCTACCTGCTGTTTTGACCACCTTGCAATCATGTTTTTGTGTCTGGATGTCGTTATGACTGACTTGTTATGATGGTCTGCTCCTGTAACACCATCTATATTTCCTACTAAATCTCCCACTTGGAAACCCACTACCCGTGAGCTATAAAAACCTTGTCTTCCTCACAGCCATGGCTGACTTCTTGAACCCACTGTTGGACCCTCACGCCCAACTCGGGAAGGGGGTCACCATGAGAGACCATGCAAAACACGGAGCACAGATGCAAAAGCAAAGGTTTATTTCTGGTGCATCAGGGTCCTTCAGCATTCGGGAGGTGAAGGACCCCGAGTGACTGTTACAAGCTAGTTTTAAAGGCAAAAACCGCAAAGCAGGTGGGGTTGCTTATCAAGTTAAACCATATGGGCATTAGGGCATCTGGCGTTGGGAGACCTCTTGTGGGGATTTGAGTGTGGGCCCCTAGGGCGGTTACTGGAAACTGTATGGGGATGTTTGATATTTGGAGGCTTGCATGTAACTATTCTGGGAACTAGGGTGGAGCTCTTGAACAGGGAGAAGCATCTAAGGCTGGACAAGCAAACAAACGTCTTACATTTTATAATTTTACAGTTTCTCATTCCCTCCTCTTGTTGTATCTGGCCTCAATCTTGAGGCTTTTGTTGAAGGGCTTGGTACTGTTGGGTCAGGATTAAGGCCTGAGTGACATTAAGTCAATTTCTGATAAAGGCCATTAAGTGGTTTAAGAGGCAAGGGCCGAAGGTGAGTATGAGCAGGATCAGGATCAGGGGTCCAATGATAGATGATATCAGGGTGAAATACCAAGGGGACTGACTGTACAATTTTTCAAACCATCCCTGGTGGGCCTCCCATTCTTGTTGCCGCTTGTCAAGGCACTCTCGGAGCTTGGTCATGGAATCTCTAACTACTCCAGAATGATCCACATAAAAACAACACCGCTCTTTTAAAGCTGCGCATAAACCTCCTTCTTTGAGGAACACCAGTTCTAGCCCTCTTCTATTTTGTAGGACCACCTCAGATAGTGACGTCAGGGACTCTTCTAACTTGGTGATGGACCGCTCTATGGCATGGAGGTCCTCATCTATAGCTGTTCTAAGCATGTCAAACTGTTGGGTCCCATGAATTAAGGCTGCTGTCCCTGTCCCCACTCCTGCTGCAACCCCTAGGCTTAACATGACAGCCAGAGTCAGAGTGACTGGCTCTCTCTGAAAGTGGGAGGGGCATGTGTCCTTTAGTTGGCCTTGAAAGCCTTGGCAGTCTGGTAGTAAATTCTGGGGACAAGCTGGACTAGCACACAATAGTGGGTTGCAGCAAATATGGCGGTGGAGACACAAGGGGTGAGTCCATGTTGCAGGCCCACTATAGTTTAGAGGGAGGAGTAAGGAAGTAGTTACTGGTGGTGGTAGTTATGGCGAGGGTATGGTTACAGAGGTGTTGGTGGCTAGGGGGCACAGTGCCTAGGCAGGTCCCCTGACCCGAAACTTCCATCAAGGTGAGCTTTTTGTGCTGACCCCAGTCACAGGAGGAATGATTACTTGTGTTAGAGACAGTGGCGGAGGTAGCTATTCCCTCATAATAGGGTGGGCTTGGGGTGAGGCAGAGCCAAGAAGACTGGGTTGCTTGGGGGTTGGTGGTGTTGAGGGCTTGGAAAGCCCCCTTAACCAGGTTAAAGCGTTGATCTCCAGCCTTGGGTAAGGGTGGCTATGTGTTGAGGGTGGTGGGTGAAGGAGATGGGGCAATAGTCGGGAGCCTGGAAAGTGGGGGTTGTACCCTGGTGTCAGCAAGGATGAGGTTGGGACCTATAGATACTTTTAAGGGTTTTTCTATTTTTAATCTAATGGAGAAAGTAAGACCTGGGTTGGTGCCTTCTACATAAAATCTTAAGCCCTATGGTCGCCCCGTTACCCAATCCGAATACTTTTTTCCTTTTTCTGTGAATTTTATAACTATGGGATTGCATTGGCTATTGTGATTACAAGTAGCCTGTGAGCTAGGAAGATACCGTCCCCACTGAGGGCATTTAGTAGTGCCAGAGTGGTTGTGGAATATGGTTATTAAATCCCACGACGAGGAGGGCTTCTAATAGATGGAGCCCGAAGTTTCACAGCCCCAGGCAGCACAATAAGAGCTTTATAGCCCTCTGCATCGGTGGGCTTCTGATCTTGACCTACCATCCCGAGGACAAACATAAAAAGGAGCCAGTCATAACTGGCATCTTGACCAGGGTCTGGCACAACCTAAGGCTGCTGTTCTTTGGTAATGGGTGGTTTCAGAAAGAATGGTAACTTTATGATTTCTCTCTGGGATATCCCAAGTATCTAAGCCAGCAATTAAGAGGCACAAGTCTAGGGTTAAATCAGGCCACCAGGTATTGGGGGGGGGCTTCTCGGATATTGACCAGACCACATCCCCAATTGGGATCGACCTGCCAAGTGAGTTTCATGGGCTGATGGGATTGAGGTAGGCCACGTCCCTGGGCCAACATGAGGAAGAGCACAGTTAAAGACCAGATCTGGTAAGTCTTATCTTTAGAGGATCTTCGGAGCAGTGTAGGCGCCATTGGGGGAGTGTTGCTTGGGGTCTGGAGGAGGAGGAGCAGCCTTAGTGTGGGAGGCGTGTATCCAAGCTGCAATTCTGTCTACTTTGAGAGCGGTGGGTGTGGTCAGGAGGACTGTATAGGGTCCCTTCCACTGAGGCTCAAGTCCTTGGGACCGGTGTCGTCGAATGTAGACTGAGTCACCGACATGGAAAGGGTGTCCCCTCTGTTTGTGGCCAGGCTTATAGATCTTGGCAAGGGGTGCCCAAACTTGGGCCTGTACGGCTTGTAGCCCTTTTAGGCAAGCCTGTAAATCAGTTTTGGAAGCAGAGGGCTGATAAGAATTGAGCATGGTAGACAGAGGTGGTGTCCCTCCAAATAAAATCTCGTATGGAGTCAGTTTAAAACAAGAAGGGATGTTTCTGGCCCTAAACAGGCCAGAGGTAGGAGGCGTCTCCAGTCTTTTAAGCCAGTCTCTATGGTCAATTTAGTCAGGCCTCTTTTAGTTCTATTCATCCTTTCTACCTGTCCTGAACTTTGGGGTCTATAAGCACAATGTAATTTCAATCAGTCCCAGGATCTTGGCCAATCCCTGACTTACCTGGGAGATGAAGGCCCATTATCTGACCGATTACCTTAGGGAGTCAAACCGAGGAAAATGTCTTCTAGGATGGCCTTGGTTACTGTTTGTGCTGTTTCCCGTCGGGTTGGGAAAGCTTACCCATCCTGAAAAAGTGTCTATGAAGACCAATAAGTATCGATCCCACATCTGGGGGTTTAACCTCAGTGAAGTCACTTCCCTGTAGGTTCCTGGTCTGTCCCCAGGACTCTGGTTCCTTCCGGGGCTTGGTTGTTGCCAACATTGACTTGCTGGCAGGCTTGGCAATTAGCTACAGTTTTGTCAATCAAGGCATTGGCTCCAGGGATGATGAACTCTTTTGTCCAAGATCTGTCGAAGCTTTTTGATCCTAGGTGGGTCCAGGCATGCATCTGTTGGATCATGGCAGTTGCCTCTTTGGCTGGTAGCACTGTCTTGTCCATTTTTGATCCACTGCTGGAGGTTTGGGTCTAATGATGCCCCTAAGGCCTGAGCCTTGGCTTGGTCTTCCGAAGTATAGTATATGGTTCTATTGGCTGGTTGCCTGATTGGCTCTATGGCCTCTAGGGCCAGTGTTAGGGCCTCCATCTGGGCGACTTGTTTTGCCACTCGGTCGCCTGTTGGTTGCCCAGGGCAATGGGGTCCTGTCCTTTTTGATGCCCAGGACAGTGAATGATGGCCACCCGAGCAGGTAGGAAGAGGGCTTTTAGCAAGGCTTTAATTTCGGGTTTGTTTTTGATCTCTTTGCCCTCTGATGTTAATAAGCCCCTCTGTTCATAGATGCTCCCATGTATATGGGCAGTGGCAAAGGCATACCGTCTGTCAGTGTAGATACTGGCCTTTTTGCCTTGCAAGAGTTCCAAGGCCTTGGTCAGGGCTATAAGCTCAGCTTTTTGGGCAGAGGTCCCCGAGGGAAGGGCCTGGGCCCATATGACCTTCTGCCCATCACCACCACTGCCCGCCCGTCTGGTACCTGAGTCCAAATAACTGCTACCGTCCGTATACCAAGTGTGGTCGCTTCTGGAAGTTGATCTTGGAGGTCCTCTCGAGTTCCATGTTCTCAGCCAACACTTGATGACAGTCATGTGGAGTCTCTTGTCCTCGGTCTGGGGCTGGCAGCAATGTGGCGGGTTGAGGTAACTGAGGCCGAAGGTATACGTTGGAGTCTAGGAGCAGAGCTTGGTAGTGAGTGAGACGGACATTGGTGACCCATCTATTGGGGGGCTGGCGTATCACTGCCTCTAATGCATGAGGTGTGACTGTGGTCAGGGATTGCCCCAAGGTCAATTTGTTGGCATCTTTAACCAACAGAGCAGTGGCAGCCATAATGCGCAGGCATGGGGGCCATCCGGCGGCTACGGTGTCCAATTGTTTAGATAAGTAGGCCACAGGCCATTTCCAAGGTCCCAGTTTGAGCCAATACCCCCTTGGCGATCCCTTGTTTTTCTACAAAGAGGGTGAATGCTTGTGGTGTCTGGCAATCCCAGGGCGGGGCAGACAGGAGGGCCTTCTTTATGGCTTAAAGGCCTGTTGCTGGGGGGCCCCCACTGGAAAAAGTCAGTGCCCCATGTCAGAGGGTATAAGGGGGCAGCCAGTTCAGCAAAGCCTAGTATCCATAATCGGCAGAAGCCTGCTGTCCCCAAGAACTCTCTTAACTGTCTGGGGTTCTGAGGTGAGGGAATCTTGGCCACCATGTCGATTTGACTCTTGGTGAGCCATCTTTTTCCCTCATGCAGGACATAGCCCAAATATATTACCTCTTGTTTGCAGATCTGGGCCTTTTTGGCCGATGCACGATAGCCCTTGTTACCCAGTTCTTGGAGTAAGTGCTGGTGGTGGTGATACAGGCCTCTTGGTGGGAGCAGCCAATAGAAGGTCATCACGTACTGCAGGAGTGTCACCTCAGGGTTCTGGGTGTGGAAGTCAGTCAAATCCTGGTGCAGGGCCTCGTCAAACAGGGTTGGAGAATTCTTGAAACCTTGGGGAAGGCGTCCAGGTACCTGTCCTGAGAGTCCTAATTTAGGGTCCTTCCTTTGAAGGCAAAGTACAATTGGCTTTGGGGGGCCAAGGGCAGACTAAAGAAGGCATCCTTAAGGTCTAGGACAGTATACCAAGTAAAATCTGCCTTAGAGTGCTCAGTAGATTGTATGGATTGGGCACCAATGGGATGGATGTCCATTACCCTCTTATTGACCTCTCTGAGGTCCTGCACGGGCCTGTAGTCCTGTGTCCCTGGTTCTTTTACAGGCAAGAGTGGAGTATTCCAAGGGGATTGACAAGGCTTTAGGAACCCTAGTTGTAGGAATCGGTAGATATGTTTTTTAATGTCCAGCTGGGCTTCTTGACTCATCGGGTATTGTTTGATTGAGACTAGTACAGCCGAGGGTTTAAGAGTCACAATAATAGGTGGCTGTGTGTGGGCTAGTCCAAACCCTCCAGTCTCTGCCCATGCCTGAGGGAACTGCTGGAACCATTGATTATCTTCTGAAAGGGGCCCTTGAGGGGTGGGCTTGAACAGTCTGTATTCATCTTGCAGTTTAACAGTGAGAATCTGCATGGGCGTTCCCATGGAGTTAAGTACTTGTGCCCTCTCTTCTGAAAAGTGTATTTGGACCCCCAACTTGGTTAGCAAGTCTCTTCCTAATAGGGGATAGGGGCATTCAGGAACTACTAGGAAGGAGTGGGTCATGGTACCTGTGCCAAGGTCAACAGTCCGTTTATTAGTCCATCCGTGTAACTTGCCCTCAGTTGTTCCTTGGACCCAGGAAGTTTTTGATGACATTGGTCCAGTTGGCTGGGTCAGGACTGAGTGTTGGGCATTGGTGTCTACCAAGAAGGTAGTACGTTGCCCCCCGACTGTAAGAGTTAGCCTGGACTGGGGGAGGGCTTCAGAACCCCGACAACTTCAGTCACTATCTTCACCTAGGGCCAAGACTGGAACCTTTTTCCGGTCTCTGGGTCGCTTAAGGCAGTCTCAGACCCAATGGCCTCTTTTCTTACAATAAGTGCATTGGTACTTTTCTACCCTGGGCTCCCTCCGGTGTCCCCCCTCTCTTTCCTGTCCTTTGATCTTGGGATTGTCTGATACTACTGCGGTCAACATCCTAGTTAGTTCTTTACCTCTACGCTTTTCTCGCCGATATTCATATTCTTCTTGTTCTCTAGCTATTCTAGCCTCTTTTTCTTCTGGAGTCTCTCTCTTATTGTACACTTTTTCTGCTTCTCGCGCCAAATCCTGGACACTGAAAGTTTGGATGCCATCTAGTCTCTGTAGCTTTCCCTTTATATCTGGAGCTGCCTGATCTATAAAGTACATAACCACTGTTGCCTTGTGTTCTGCTGCCATGGGGTCAAATGGAGTGTACATTCAGAACCCCTCTAGCAATCTCTCAAAAAAACCACAAGACTTTCGTCCTTACCCTGAATTATAGTTCTTACCTTGGCCAAATTGGTTGGGTGCCTGCCGGCTCCCTTGAGACCCACCAATAGAGCCTGGTGATAGACATGGAGACTCTCCCTACCTGCAGGAGTTTCATAGTCCCAGTCCGGGCGGGTGAGGAGAAATCCTGCATCAATCTCGTTAGGGAGGTGCATAGGTGCCCCTCTGGGACCAGGGACATTTTTCCTGGCTTCTAGGAGGACCTGCTGTCGTTCATCAGTCGCCAGGAGCACTTGCAGCAGCTGTTGGCAATCATCCCAGGTAGGGTGATGTGTCAGGAGGATAGATTCTATCAAAGAGGTTAGTGCCTAAGGGTCTTGGGAGAAAGGGGGGTTATGGTTTTTCCAATTATGAAGGTTCAAAGCTGAAAAAGGCCAGTAAGTAATCTCTCTGTTTGTTGTACGAAGAGGAAAGAGGGAAGATCGCCATTGACCTTCAGTGGGGCCCCGGCGGAGATGGAGTCGGGGAGGGGAAGGAGGGGGTGCTGGGGTAAGGGAAGGAGGGTCGGGGGAAGGAAGGGGAGGTGCAGTGGGTGAGACAGTGGAGGGGTAGATGCGGAGGAGGCAGAGCGTAGAGATGGAGGTGACAGAGATAGGGGTTGGGGGTACGGAGGAGGGGGGTCCAGGAGGAGAAGGTCCTGGGTTGGATCCGGGGGAAGGACGGGCTTTGGGAGTTTCGGAGAGGTCAAATCACAGGGAGTTGAAGTCTGGTCCTGGTTTCGGGCAGCTGATGACGTCACCAGCAGGAGTGTAGATTCAGGTTTCGGCTGGGGCTTGGGTGTCAGGAAGGGATGGACCCAAGGGGGAGGGTCTGAAACCAGGCTTTCCCACGTCAAGATATAGGGTACCTGGTCGGGGTGGCCATGCAACCCTGGACTAAAGACAATGGACTTAACTTTGGAGATAATCAGGGGGTCGAAGGTCCCTTTGGGTGGCCAGCCTACTTTGAAGGCGGGCCACTCCGAGGAGCAGAAAGTCTGCCAGTGTTCTTTGCGGATGTTTACAGAGAAGTTGTGCGCTCGGGCTCGTACATCTTTGAAATGGCCAAGAGTTAGGGTCAAGGGGGTGGTCACAGTCTGTCCCATGTCAGTGTTGGTTGTCTCAGTCAACACAAAAACAAAGAGGGTGATAACACACACAAACAGAATTAGTAGACAGGAGAACACAATCCTCGTGATGGAAACTCGGCGCCAAACCGAAAGTATAGATTCTGATGGCGATGTGGACGCACGGTCACCTACGGATTTGAGGAAACTGACAATATCATCAGAGCTCCTCTAGACCACCACCGGAGCATCCTCCAGGGTGAAACCAGACCACCTGGAGTGTCCTCCAGGGTGAGGGGGAGAAGGTGCCGGACACGTCTGTCCCCCTTCTTGTCCCACTACTGACTTGAGCGCTATGGAGAGACAGAAATACAGACAAATACAAAACGAAAGTAACTCACGTCTCCATCATTCGGCGGCAGCCTGGGCCAGGGGAGACCTTCAGTGGGTGAGTCGGGGGTCTTGGGGTGACCCCAAAATCCTGGGATGAGCCCCCAAATGTTGGACCCTCACGCCCAACCCAGGAAGGGGGTCACCGTGAGACACCATGCGAAACACGGAGCACTGATGCAAAAGCAAAGGTTTATTTCTGACTCATCAGGGTCTCTCAGCACTCGGGAGGTGAAGGACCCCGAGTGACTGTTACAGGCTAGTTTTAAAGGCAAAGCAGGTGGGGTTGCTTATCAAGTTAAACCATATGGACATTAGGACATCTGGCGTTGGGAGACCTCTTGTGGGGACTTGGGTGTGGGTCCCTAGGGCGGTTACTGGAAACCGTATGGGGACGTTTGATATTTGGAGGCTTGCATGTTACTATTCTGGGAACTAGGGTGGAGCTCTTGAACAGGGAGACGCCTCTAAGGTTGGACAAGCAAACAAGCGTCTTACATTTTATAATTTTACAGTTTCTCACCACCTTAGGGGGAGGTAGCCCATGTACACGAATTTGAAAAACAAACATGCTTGCTTTAATGAGTTGCTTGTGTAAAAGTAACTTTTATTCTCCTGACTCAATTGTTGCTCTATACCAGGCTGATCTTGAACTCAGATCTTTTTGCCTCTGTTTCCTGGATTAAAGGTATGTTTGTATTCCAGCTGGATCACACAGAACTAGAAGATTTTTGGATGTGATTTCTTGCCAGATCATCCATGTTCTGAATGAACATCCCTCTATATGGCTTGCTTTAATTATTTTAGCCATGATGATTTGGGTCAGTGGGCTTTCTCCTCCCATCTTTGGGATTAACAGTATCTCCACATGTAAGCTTCCAGGGAGGGTTCTGTTGACTTGGGCTGTGAAATTAGATTCTGTCTGCTATCACTCACAGGGGATTTCTACTGTGATAGAAATAGTCTCACTCCACAGAAACCTCACACCATTATATACCCAGACATTGATGGGAAGGAATGTGGAACCACCTGGTGTTAGGTTCAAGCCTCACCTTCATTGAGGGCTGGTTATATGGATAGGCATCCATTTATTTATTTATTTATTTATTTTTTCCTATAGTTCTGCTCTTCCCATAGCTGCCCTGCGCTGGGCCTAGGGAGGGTGACTTATAGATTTTACTGATGAGCTCCTTGGCTTTCAACTTCCAGATGGATGTGGCCAGTTGGATCTTTATCCTCCTAGTTTCCTCCTTATCAGTTTGTTGTGTTTGCCTGCCTCTCCTGAAGGTCACAGCTCTGGCTGGAGGCCTTTTCTATACAGATGGCCTCTCTGCAGGGTACTGGATGGTTTCCCTTCTGTGTGCCTGAGGCTTAGGGGTATAATAGGCTTGAGTGTTGGCTGCCTTAGGCAATGGCTCTGGTTGGTTTTAAAATGTGCCTCCAGCCTTTATAAACAGTTGGAATGAGTTTCAGCTTCCTCCTGTGTAGAATCAGGACACTGCCGTATGAGCTGTGATCACAGCACACATGGTGCCTAACACAGCGCCTGGGTGTGCAGAAGGGCTGAGGGAATTCAGTGTGCTTTCTTTTTTTCTCCTTAAGCACTTCTTGCTTCCTGGTTGGTGAGCAAGTCAAAGGGCTGCAAAGCAGTTAGAATAAAATTAGGGTGGTGTTTAGGGAAGCAGTTTGCAAGTAAAATAAGCAGGGTCTTTGATACCCATGGTTAAAGGAGAGGAAGGAATCAGGGGTCAGTGTGAGTTACCTGCTTACTATGTGGATGATATACCCATCACCAGAAGATGCAGGAAGTGTACCCAGATGACAGTAGAGACACTGAGTACCCTTAGGATGAGCACAATTTGAAATGCCCATGTGGGAGCCAGGTCAAAATGTTAATGAGGAGGTTGGCTGGGACGAGGCATGGAAGGGTTTGGGCAGAAAGAGAAAACATTTGAGAATATTTCCAGAATGTTATACTGGAAAATAGAGCGAGCAAAGAAGACTTGAGTGTCTCATGGGGTTGGTGGGGAGTTAGTGTTAGCATTCTGCTTCAGTCTGCCTACCTGTGATGTCATTGCCTACCTGCCACTGGGTGTGGCCCTGGCCAGGGCCATATGAAAGACAGACCCTCCACATGGTCTCTCTCTCTCTCTCTCTCTCTCTCTCTCTCTCTCTCTCTCTCTCTCTCTCCCTCTCCCTCTCTCTATCTTTCTACTTCCTCTCCTCTCCCTCTCCCTCTATCTTTCTACTTCCTCTCCTCTCTCTCTCCCTCTCTCTATCTTTCTACTTCCTCTCCCCTCTCTCTCTTCTCTCTCTGGGGTACCCCTCCCCCCTTTCCTCTCCCCTCATACTCATTTAATGAACTCCATATAACATAATATCTGCTGCCACTGTCTGCCTGTTTAAGGTTGGAGAGACAGCAGACATTACTCAACTGTGCTGAAGTTCTGTTTCTCCCACAATGACAAGGTCACAATGGGTAATACATGTGGTGCCATAGGAGATTTGAAATCTAATTGGGAGGTCAACCATGAAATAACCTGAGATCAATGATCACAATCTTAATGGATATATGAACACCAACCCCCCCCCAGAACTTCCAACCAATGCCTATTTTTTTTAATGAGAAGATACACAAAACTCTCTGAGATGGAATTCCATAGAACAACCAAAGTAGCAAAATGACAAATACTCCCCAGACGCTGCAATAGAAGTGGTCTCTGCCCATGGAAATTCCACAATATCATAAATCCAGAAATTTATAGAAGGGAACACATGTGAGATTCGAACCCACCTGGCTGTGTGGATAACTACAGTTTTGCCTTCAAGATCTATTCTTCCTGATGTCCTGTGGGTCAGAGCCTGGGGAGGGAGACTCATATTTAATCCTTCCAACAACCCCAGAGAGTGGATATTATTAGGGCCTTCATTTTACACACCAACAAGTGAGACTATAAAGTGAGACATTTAAAGTCACAAAAGAGGGCTTGGAGAGATGGCTCAGCGGTTAAGAGCACTGACTGCTCTTCCAGAGGTCCTGAGTTCAATTCCCAGCAACCACGTGGTGGCACACAAACATCTATAATATGATCTGATTGATGCCCTCTTCTGTCCTTCAGTGGTACAAGCAGGCAGAGCAATGTATACATAATAAATAAATAAATCTCTAAAGTTACAAAAGAGATAAGGATTTGAACCTAAGCTCCTGTTTCTAGACCCAAGACATATAGTCCCTGCCCATGGGCTCCTGAAGAATGCTCTGGGAATATGGGGAAATGGCCAGAGATACACTCTTTGGAATCAGCAACACCCTGAGATCCTCTCTAGTTTTCAGAGATACAGTGTCAGATAATGGAGTCAATCAGTTATGATTGTATGTACTGATTGTAGGATCATTATAACAGTGGACATACTCTTAATCAGTATATTTGAGCAAGTCATCTGCTGTGTAGCAAGGACCTGAATTTGGATCCACAGTGTTGGGCTTCAGTCCTGCCACAAGAGGTGCTGTTTAACCAAATCAGACCTGGCTTCCTGGTTCTCCCAGCATCCCTCAGTCCCTACCTGTACAGGGTGTGGCTGGCATACCCTGACCTCTACCCTGAACTTTTCAACCCAGGAGAATCTTCACTATATAACCCAGACATTTTGGTTCCTGAGGGCTCTGCTATTCCTCCTCCTCTTCCTTGTCTTCCTTTTCTTCCTCCTCTTCCCTCCTTTCCTCCCTCTGTCTCTGCTCTCTCTGTTCCTTCATTTCTTCTTTCTTTCCTCTCTCTATGCACACAACCCCTGCCCCCAAAGGGGGTTTTGCTTTTCTGTCTCCCCTTGCTTGCTTGCTTGGTGGCTTCCATGACCCAAGAGCTGCTCCCAATAAACCTACACTTAAATACTTTAATGTGTCTTGAATTAAATCATCAAACCGGCAGAAGAAAGAATGCTTAGCACTCAGAATCCATATAAGGCAGGGCACGGGGGCACACATCTGTATCCTCAGCACCCCTATGGAGAGATGGGGGATTGCGATGCTTAGCGTCAGGCATCAACTTAATGCAACCTGGAAATGCTTCAGAAGATGTAATATCTCCATGTGAAGGTTATCTCTTATTAGGCTGGCTGATGGAGGATTGACTTAGTATCATTAACTGAGGTAGGGTGGCCTGCCCACTCTGGGGGCTCCACTCTCTGGTGCCATGTAAGTGCAGAGAGGAAACCTGAGCAAGTGTGGGTAGGTTTCTCCCTCTCTTGTCTGCAGATGAGACATGAGCAGCTGCTTCAGGCACTTCTCCTGACTTGCACAGTGTTGGAATTGTAAACCTGTAAGTATAAAACAAATAAACCTCTCTCCCCAGGCTTTTTTTTTCTCCAGGGTATTTTTATTACAGAAGCAGAAATGAAACTATGACAAAGATGAAGATAAAGAATTCCTGCCAGCTCACTGGCCAGCTAGACTAGCATACACAACACTGACTATGAGACCCTGTCTCATACAAGGTAGGTGACAAGGACCAACGCACAGGATTGTCCTCCTGACCTTCACATATATGCAAATGTCCACACTCACACACATGAACATGCAAATACTCACACACCCCACACATACGCATATATATTAAGGAAAAGGGGAAAGAGGCCGGAGAGATGGCTCAGAGGTTAAGAGCACTGACTGCTATTCCAGAGGTCATGAGTTCAATTCCCAGCAGCCACATGGTGGCTCACAACTATCTATAATGTGATATGATGCCCTCTACTGGCCTGCAGGTGTACATGCAGGCAGAATACTGTATACATGATAATAAATAAATCTTAAAAAAAAAAGAAAAAGAGAAAAGTTTGGCATGGTAAAACATGCCTGTAATCCCAGTACTTGGGGAGGCAGAGGCAGGTGGATCTCTGTGAGTTTGAGGCCAACCTGGTCTACAAAGCAAGTCCGGGACAGCCAACGCTACACAGAACCCAAACCAAACCAAAACAAAATAAAATGAAAAACTGTGAGACGGATAGAGAGGGAGAGAAAGAGAGAGACAGAGAGAGAGAGACAGAGACAGAGAGACAGAGACAGAGAGAGAGAGAGAGACAGAGACAGAGAGACAGAGGGCGAGAGAGAATTCATATATGAAGACATATAACATAAACTCCCATATTAATTTTTTATTTTATTTATTTGTGTGTGTGTGTGTGTGTGTGTGTGTGTGTGTGTGTGTGTGTGTGTGTGTGTGTGTGTGTGTGTCTGCACAGGTACCTGCAGAGGTCAGGAGAGAGCATTACATTTCCTGGAGCTGGAGTTATAGATGGTTGAGAGCTGCCTGACAGGGGATGCTGGGAGCCGAACTTTGGGTTCCCTGGGAAGAGTAGCAAGCAGTCCTAATTGCTCACCCATCTCTTCTGTCTCTGAACATATTTAAATTCTTTTCTAAAATTGTTTTTCCTCTTAATCCTTCTTCTGTTTACCCCAAGAGTCACGTTTTCTGTGTTGTGCCAGTTGTACAACAGACTTTTTCCTGGGGAAGTACAACACGTGCACATGGACTCACTCTAGAAAGAGAGCCCACAAAGGATGGAAGTAACTATTGCACCAATGTCCAACTTCATGACTGTGCTGGCTAATGTTACATCACCTTCACACAGGCTACAATCATCAGAGAGGAGAGGACTCCAGTGGAGAAAAGTGCCTCCATAAGATCGGTTTGTAGGCAGGCCTGTAGAGCATTTTCTTAATTAGTGATTGAGGGGGAGGCTCCAAGTAGATTGTGGGTGGGGTCACCCGGACTGCTGGTCCTGGGTCCTATAAGAAAGCAGGCTGAGCAAGCCAGTAAGCAGCACCCCTCCACGGCCTCTGCATCAGCTCCTGACTCCAGTTTCCTGACCTCTTTGAGTTCCTGTCCTAACTTTTTTCGATGATGAACAGGGATGTGGAAGTGTGAAAATCAACTCTCCTTGGCAAGTTGCTTTGGTCATGGTGTTTCATCACAGCAATAGTGACCCTAACTAAGACAATGAACTAATGAGTTTTATTAGGGTTATTTACAGGGATAGAATAACTCACAGACAGCTGGATCACCAAAGCTCTCCCCAGCATGGGTGACAGTTCATAAACATGGGAACCCGGAGCACACTGCACAGCCTGCAGGCTGTTCATCAGGCTGGAGAGTGTTCCTTCCATGGGTCTTAGTTGTTTTGAACGTCTTCCAGGCAGATTGGTTTGTCTCTGCTTCTTCTTAGGCTTCCGGTCTGATATGCGAACGAGTCTCAGCAGCCTTTACCGTTTATATACTCTTGGAGAGGAAAAAGGCCTAGTGAGTCCTATCTGTTCCACAGACTTCCTAAAACCATTTTGAGTTGTTTACTTCCTAGTCCAAGGCTTCTCTGCAGGATGCAGTGTTTCACCCCTCTTAGGGCATCAGATCATTTCACCCCCTTGTGAACATCCTGCCCTAAAATATCCCATTGTTTCACTTCTCCTTGGCATCCTCTGTCTCAACAAGTCCCCCACAAGAAGAAAAGTTTTCCCTTCAGAGGAAACAGTGTCTGGCTCTGTTACCACCATCTGCAGTGAAGACTGATTCATCTTACTGGGGTGAGTGTTCTGAGGGTGCTGTTGAAGTCATTGTTTATACACATTCTATGTTGTCCCTTGTTAAGGACTCCCCAGGTAAAAGACTCTTGTGGTCTTCTCTGTATTTATTTCCCCACTAACCATTTAAAAAAAAAATCAATGATCAAGCTACTATTACTTCACAGTGGGCCCCTGAAAAATTGAGAGCTGAATCTGTACACATTCGTTTTCTACTTTATTCTTGGCCCAAGTTTAAATTCCTCTGTTTTGGTTGTTGTTGTTGTTTTGTTTGTTTGTTTGTTTTCATCTGCTTTTCTTGAAATCAGTACCTGTTTGGGTGTAAGCTTGATCCCATCCACACACTCCCTTTTGGGAGGTTGATGTTGGCTTGCCAGCACAGGGACTGTTACTGTTCACCATCCTTGCTGATAGCCAAGGAGGTCATCAAAAGGAAACTCTTAATTAGGAGGCTTAGCACTGCTATCAACTTACCGTCCCTTTGATGAGTGTTGGCTGCACTTAATGACTCACTGAAGAAGGAGCTACACTCCCTTTCAGCAATAACAGGAGCTTAATAAGCATTAGTGTGGCAAAGACAACAAGGAAGCAATCATCTTTGTAAGGATAACAATTTGGTTCAGGCGGGAGGGAAAGTGTTCCTGGCTAGGCTTGCTTGATTGTGACAGGAGATCCGTGTGTGTGTGTGTGTGTGTGTGTGTGTATGGGGGTGGTGCTGAAGAGGGAAGGACAAGGCTGGTGGGGTGTCAGAAAATACCAGTGAAATCAGCTCAAGAGACCTGGTGCGCCACTGTGTGTGTGTGTGTGTGTGTGTGTGTGTGTGTGTGTGTGTGTGTGTGTTTGTGCACGCGCACATGTGCATGAGTGTGTAAGATTGAAGACACACCATTCTTGGTTCATAGTACAGAGAGAGAAAGAAGCAGTGCATGTATGCTTGTGTGACAGTGTGGGTCAGATGGCTAGCTCTGTTGCTGACAAGCTGAGTGACCTTGGACAAATCATTTGATTTCTGCATGTCTCAGTTTTCTCATCTGGAAAAGTAGGATGAAGAAAAGATAAGCACCCCATAAGACTGCTCAGAGGCTAAGATATGCACATGAAGGGCTTTTTTTGTGTGTCCTGGATGCATTGGTGGGGGCATAGGGACGTATGCTATTCTGCTATTAGAACGCAGAATGGCGGGGGGCAGAGATTCAATTCTTAGACTTCCAAGAGGGTTGTGCGGGATTTTGAAGGTGGGGCTGTTATTCTGGAAACCGCCTTCTGATATTGCATGAGCCTGCAGAGGATGACTTGTGCTCCGTATTTCATGCCATATATTCCACTAGTCACTACAGTAATGTGTTGCCACCTCATCACCTTATATATTCCTTTGTATTCACATATAAGCTTGCATGAATGATGCTGAAATATAGTCATTGAGTTAATCGAGGGTTGTACTTAGTAGTTAATAATTTGAGAATATTTGAAACCGTGAATGGCAACACCACCCTGAAGTGAACAGCAACAGCAGGTGTGAGGACTACTCAGGTTTTGTGCTGCTTTCTGTGGGTCTCCTCTTAGCTAGGGGAGGGCTGATGGCCACCAGCCCACCGAGGCAAGAGGAACGGAAGATGGGACTCAGGGCTTGGAAGGCTTTAAGCCTGATGGAGATCAAATGCTCTGGGAACCACTCCAGGAACTAGTTCAACTTTAATCAGGGAGAACAAAGGCTATATAGCCCTTGGGGAGTGGGGGGGGGTGCTTCCAGGATAGGTGGTCATAATTGGTTGAAACCAGGAATTTTGCATTTGGCAGCATACTCCTATCATCTGAGTGGGAACACAGTACCAAATTATCCTATAGGCTCAGGGAGGGGAGAGCTGGCAGGGAGCTGTGTCAAGGGCCATATATCAAATGTGGTTAGGGGTGTCTATGCCTAAAGATGCTCTCCAGATGGAGTCAGGCAGAGAGCTGGAGGCCCTGCTGGGGAGAGGGAGTCCTGCACCAACCTAGCACTGAGCTCAGAATGGCTGTCCAGACCAGGGAGGACTGCAACCTCAAACGGCAGGGGCCTTCTAGCAATTTTCAACCCTTTTATGAATATTTGAGTCCTCATGAGCTTGACGCGACACTGCTGTCATCTCCACTTTACTGGTGTAGAAATGCACGGCGCAGAGAAGCTTCGCGTTGTGCCTCGGTGCCACAGACGGCGAGGAACGGTGCTAAAGTGAGAATCCAGGTCTTTGGACAGTGCGACAAAGGGATTTGCCAGTCAGAGGCAGGAAACCAGGACTGGTTGGAGTAGCTCTTTCTTGCCTGTAGTATGAAAGAAGTTTACATAAGTCAACGTTTCTCACAGTGTGAAAAGTCCGTAGATATGTGTATGGTAGACTGAAGGGAGCATGAGCAGCCACAGAGTCTCACCCAGCAGAGGGACACATGACACAGAGGCGCGGAGCTGCCCATGATAATGTGTTTAGTTCTATTTTTTTTTTTTAAAGGAAATCTTCAATACACCTTAAAAAGTGACATTTAATCGATTAGTGTGTGTGAACTGTCAGGTCACATGTAGTTCCCAGGACTTAAACAGGCTGTCAAAGTGTTGTCTACAAGGATCTTTACCCAAAATTTGGCTTTTGATAGGAATCCCTCAACTACAAGTAACATTAGCTTATTGAAATTAAAAGCACACACAAGGATCAAGTTAAAAACCGTGTGGGGAGCAGGGCTGTAGCAATGGCAGAGTGCTTGCCTGGCACCCATGAAGCACGCGTTGGATCCCCAGCACCACATGAGAGCCAGGCATGGTAGTCTACACCTGAGAGGTGGAGGCAGGAGGATCAGGAATTTAAGGTCATCCTTAACTTCATAAAGACATGGAGGCCAGCCTAGGATCTAGACTCTACCTTTAAAAGAAAAAATAATGGCATGGACCAAATCAGGTCCAAACCCTCAGCTTTCAGTCTTCACCTCAAATATGTTTCAGGGTCCCTCACAGCTCTGAGATGCAATGCAGAAGGCCAGACTCATCAACTGTCCCATCACAGACAGTCTGCCTGTACCACCGAGAACAGTATCCAGGCCTCCAGCTGTTCCCTGTGCACGGGAGCTGGAATCCCATGCATACCACCATGACTGACAGCTGTAGGCGCCAGGGGAATGGGGTGGGGCAGGGGCAGATCTAGGCTAATTATGAAAATCTATGGTTAGACTTCAATGAGGCACTGCAATAAAACTGTCATAACTGCTAAGTCTGGGAAACGGGATGAGTGAGGTTTTTATTTCTGGTATTACATTTGTGAGGAGAGAAAAAAAAAAAAAAAGAAAGAGAGAGAGAAAGAAGGAAAACGTAGGCGAGTTGGCTCATCTTTGAAACTCTGCAGGAACGTGTCACAGCAGCCTGAGTCACTTTCGCTCCTGCAGGAAGCATTGATGCCTGTGTGAAACCCCCAGCAGCCCACACAGAGAGCTCCAGTAAAGGAGAAAGCTGACGGCTCAAGGTTGATGCTTCATAACGAGCTCTCAGAGAGGCAGGGCTTCCGATCAGCACCTGCAAATTCCTCTTCAAACCGGGCAGCCCCCTCTGTGTCTCACAACCTTGCTGTGCTGCCTGCTGCCAGGACTTGACAAAAGGTGACCAGAGCTTAGGTGCATCTAAAAGCTGGCGGTAGTGGGCCTGACAGCTGTGGTGGGTACTGCCCTCCCCAGTCAGGTGGAGAGGTAGGAGGGCTGCGGCCTGTGTTTTAACTATCTAAATAGGTATGTGAGTGAGAAAAGTCAATAAAAGAGGAATGGTCATCACTGCTCCTACGTATGGTGGAGGAGAAACTTTATTGTAGACAAGAGGGAGAGACGTCTGGGAGAATCCAGAGTGGACATGACTCTGAGTCATGTGAAGGGTGCAGGGAGGGGAGAGGAAGGAGCAGCTGCTGACCAAGGAATGCAGCGCGAGCCTAGAGACTGGTCAAAAGATTAGAAGAAAAAGACCAGGTAACCAAAATGGTTGGGTTATATCGGGAACAGCAGCTGGAGGAAGGGTAGCCCAGTTTCTGTGTGGGCTGGAGAAGTTTAGGGTAGGGTGTGAGGTATGGCCAGCCAGGAGGACTAAAGGATGCGAGAAGAGCTTGGTGGTCATTGTCCACTTTGATATGTTCATCGGCACCTCAGTTAGCTATTTCTCCCAGGCTAGAGAGTGTGACCTTTGCCCTCATCCTTAGAAACATCTGTTTTTCATTTCATAGGGCTGCTTCTTTCCCCACCAGTGATGCATTGGGCATGAGCAACCTGATGCCCACTGAAAGGAGTTTCCAGAGAGGGTATTTATATTTTACCAAAGAAAGAGCTAGCATGTTAAGAGGAACAGCTTACAGCCTTCATTAATAAACAAAGCGGACATGACCAGGCTGGCCTCAAACTCACAGAGATCTACCTGCCTCTGCCTCCCAAGTGCTGGAATTAAAGGTGTGCACCAACACCACCCGGCAGGAAATTTTATCTTTAGATTGGGGAAGTTTTCTTCTATGATATTATTGAAAATATTTCCTGGGATGTAGAGCTTGGAGTCTTCTCCTTTTTCTATTCCTATTATTCTTAGGTTTGGTCTTTTTACAGTGTTGCTCTTGCAGCTTTTAATATTCTTTCTTTTTTCTGTACATTTAATGTTTTGATTATTATGTGATGGGAAGATTTTCTGTTTTTGTTTTGTTTTTGGAGACAGGGTTTCTCTGTGTAGCCTTGGCTGTCCTAGACTAACTTTGTAGACCAGGCTGGCCTCGAACTCACAGAGAACAACCTGCCTCATTTCTTTTTCCCATTTGATTGATTTTCCTGTAATTCCTTATAGGATTTATTCAATTCCTTCATCTGTTTGAATGTATTTTCCTCTATTTCTTTGAGTGACTTATTTTCCTCCTTCAAGGCTTCTATCATTTTCATCATCTCAGATTTAAAATCTTCTTGAACTTCATGGGTGTTAGTATCTCCAGGGCCTTCTGTAGTAGGTTCACTGGTTTCCGGTCATGTTATATAGCTCTGAGTTTCGTTGCTTGTGTTCTTTCACTGTCCTCTAGCCATTTAGTTGTCTCTGGTGATAGCAGGACTGGAGGTTCCTCCAATGGTGTCACTGCCTGTGTCCCACATGGACCAGGCTGGTCAGGAGCAGGCAAAGAGAGCTCCAATTCGAAGGCTGTTTTCTAGGGCTCTCCAGAGGCCTCCTCAGGATGGTAGATAATGGATGTTGGAGCCTGCACCCAGCTCAGCTCTGCTGGGTTCCCTGTCTATGTTTCAATTGAGTCAGGCAGGAGAAGAGGAGGCTGAGAGATCTCCAAGCCAAAAACTGCTTGGGTGCCCCTCAGGCCTCCTCAGTATGGTGGATAATGTGGGTTGTGCCTGACTCACCTCTGCTTTTTCACTTTCTGTGACCCAGATGGGCCAGGCTGGTAAGAAGTGGGCAGAGAGTGATCCAAGTCCAAAGCTCCCCGGGTGTCCCATAAGCCTCTTCGGGATAGCAGTTAATGTGAGGTGTGGCCCGCACCGACTCAGCTTTGCTTGTTAGTTCTCTGTGTCCCAGATGGGCCAGGCTGGTAAGCAGCAGATGGTCAGAGAGAGATCCAAGCCCAAAGCTGCTCGGGTGTCCCACAGTTCATCCCACGATGGCAGCTAATGTCAGATGTGTTTCTTGTAGACAATAAATAGATAGCTTTTGTTCCTTGAGCCATTCAATCAGTCTGTGTCTTTCAATTGGAAAATAGAGGCCATTGCTGTTTAAAAGTATTATTGAAATGCATATCTGTTGTGGTCACCCTGTTGTTGATTTTTGGTGGTGTTGTTTGTTTGTGTCTGTTGTGGTCATCCTGTTGTTGATTTTTGGTGGTGTTGTTTGTTTGTGTCTGTTGTGGTCATCCTGTTGTTGATTTTTGGTGTTGTTGTTTGTGTTCTCAGTGGTACTTTGTGTCTTATTAATTAAGGCTTCTCATTTCTTTCCCCAGTCTCTCTGCTCTGTGCTCAGTCCTTTCTTCAGCCTGAAATGTTACTTCTTATATTTTCTTTAGGTTTTGTTGAATATAAACATTTTTAGGTGGTTTATATTGTGGAAAGTTTTCTCTTTCTCATTTATCCGCGATGGATAGTTTTCCTGGGTATATTATTCTAGGCTGGCCATCATACTCTTTTAGTGCTGTAACCTGCTTAAACCCTATAGCCTCTCCATTGAGACATACTTTAGTTCCTAGCATAACTGTGGCTCCTCTGTTAAGACTTGCTGTTGCTTTAACCTATCAGAAGCCATTTTGCCTCCAAGGCTCCATTTTGATCATAAGGTAGAATTAAGTTCATGTTCTCAGTCTCTACCTGCCTGGGAGCTTGAACAGCCTTTTACTTACAATTCAATACTTGTTGAACATTCTGCTTGAATTAATGATTTATGTTCTACTTAAACAAAACCACAATACCCTACAACATTCCTTTCTCCTGGAAAGGTGGGGACTTGGAATATCCCCAAGCCTATGCCCTAGCCAATCATCTTAAAATGCTTTGTCTAGCTACCTGGTTATTATGTTTAGCTAGTTAAAATGATGTAATGCTGCGCCCTTCTCACTTCCTACACTTGGTTAGCTGGTTACAGTTTTTTTTTTTGTTTTTTGTTTTTGTATAAAAAGCCTGCTTTAGAAACCGATCAGCGTCATAGTTTGGCTCCTGAGCTAAGATTATGTCTCTGACTGGTCAGTTTTTGTTCAGTGTTCACTAACTTTCATCAATCTCAGTCTGGTGTTTGAGTAGTCAGTGTGTGGCTATCCCTGAACCCATAGCATTAGGACTGTGAATTTATTGCTCCAGACTCTCTGGCTTTCAAAGTTTCCATTGAGAAATTCACTGTTATCCTGATGGGTTTTCCTTATATGTGAGTTGCATTTTTTTCTCTCTTGCAGCTTTCCATAACTTTCCTTGTTGTGTATACTTAGAGTTTTAATTATGATATGCCATGAGGATTTTCTTTTCTGCTCTTATCTATGGTGTTGTGTGTGCTTCTTGTATCTGTATGGGTGTGTCTTTCTTTTGTTTGGGGAAGTTTTCTTCTAAGATCTTGTTCTAAGTCATTGACTTGGAATTCTTCTCTATCATCTATGCCTATGGGGGTTTGGCTTTTTCATAGTGCCTCACATTTTCTGTATGTTCCTTTCCTGTGTGTGTGTGTGTGTGTGTGTGTGTTTTTAAATCCTCATATTCCTTGCTCATTTGCTCTATATCCTCTACCTTCAAGTCCTGATGTCTTCTTCTTGATTTCTTTTACTTGTAGGGTTTTTTTTTTTTTTTTTTTTTTTGAGTTTTCTAGTAGAGTTATTGGTTTTTCAAATCCATCTTCTTTTAAGCTTGAGTTGTCATCAGTGCTTCTATCTCCTAGCTAATTCTATTCTCCAGTCCTTCATTATATAAAACTTCCTGGAACTAAATGAAAATGCAAACACAGAACAAGGCTGGGTGGTTGTGGCGCACACCTTTAATCCCAGCACTTGGGAGACAGAGATAGGTGGATCACTGTGAGTTCGAGGCCAGCCTGGTCTACAAAGGGAGTCCAGGACAGCCAAGGTTACACAGAAAAAACCCTCTCTCAAAAAAGAAAGAAAGAAAGAAAGAAAGAAAGAAAGAAAGAAAGAAAGAAAGAAAGAAAACACAGAACAAAAAAAGGTCTGGGACACACTGAAAGCACTCCTCTGAGGGAAACGTGAATCCAGGCCTAGAATGTGGGAGTACATCTGGCTGGGTAGAAAGGTTGGGTGTGGCTTGATATAACAGGGCCTCAGACCTTAGCACAACTGATTCTATGATGGAAATGCCATTCAGGTTGTAAAGCTCAGCACATAAACAGTACCACCTGCCAAAAATGACAACAAAGACCTAATCCATCAAATTCCATCATTATAGGAAAGTCTCTAAATCTACTAACATTGTCTTTTGGCTTCTGTAGTTCCACTTCTGGGTAACTGTTCTTGTTAACTGAAGTCTGTCAAGCCAGAACATTTTTTTTTTTTTTTTTTTTTTTTTTTTTTTTTTTTTTTTTTTGGTGCTTACTCTGAGGAAGGCTCACTGTTCACAATCGGATCCTGAACACCCATTGTATCCTCTTCTTGGCTAGCAAAGACTGTCTATAGGCTTAAACCCATGTCTCAGCAGTCTTCTCTGGTGAATACCCAGCAACAGTGGGGTGGGGGCTCTGGGTTGGAGGTAGGTAGGGTGAGTCCTGGTGGAAGCCTAGAGATTGGTTGTGGTGTTTGCAGGGGTGGCTAGACTAGGTCTCGGCACTAGATCTCGGCCTTAGGCTAGATTTGGCAGGTTGTGGAAGATGCATGGTGGGGAGTGTTGAGCTACTTACCTGGCTAGACCCTGGAGAAGGGTGTGTTTAATCATAGCTGGGTGGGTATGTGAGATGTGGTGTGGCAGGGACCTGTGTGTTGGTGGCAGATAGGGTGAGTCTTGATAGAAGCCTAGATGTTGGCTGTGGCACAGGCGGAGTTGACAGGACTAGGCAGGGCCACAGGATGTGGAATCTGAGCTAGGTATGGCAGGTCTGGTAGAGTGCATGGACGGGGAGGGTCAGGAGACTCACAGGACCAGATCCTGATGAAGCATGTGGGAGAAAGGTTGCATGGAACATGTGAGAGACCTTGGTTTCTTGTTGTTATAAAGAAAGACAATCCCATTGGTTTGACCATGAAGACCCAGGAGCCCGATGCTGTGTTGAAAGCCTGCTAGGCTCAGAGGCAGAGAAAACACCCAGCTGACCTTTTTACTGTATACTGACATCCCAAAAGGTGAAAGCTCTTCCTGCTCAGCTCACATCCCAGAGGAAAAAGCCAAAAAGCCAAAAACTAAAAACCAAAACCCCAAAGCTAAAAGCCCGTTCATTCTTCTGCCACATGATGTCTTAAACACCTTTCTCCCAACGTACCTCTTTCTGTTTAATCCCTGTCAGCTGGTTTCTTGCTCTGCCTCTTGACCTAGGGTTAACTTTATTTAATCCTGCATACAGAAAACTCTTGGATTAAAGGTGTGTGCTAGGCCTGAGTCACTCTGAAAACACCTGTTTACAACGAACAGAAAGTTCTTGCATTAAAAGTGTGTGCTAGGGCTGAGCCATTCCACAGCTAGAAACACATCTTTTTTTTGTTTGTTTGTTTTCTTTTTTTAAAGAAACATATCTTTACGGTTCACAATCCTGGGGTTCACAATGGGATCAAATATCCTGTAACAGTTTCTTTATTTCTCATTGTTAAATTCCATTACACAGTTGTCATTTTTTTTTTTTTTTTTTTTTTTTTTTTTTTTTTTTTTTTTTTTTTACCCTTATTACCCTCCTTCCTCTCCAGCCAGAACCTTCCTTCCCAAGTGCCCTCCTGACTTTCCTATCTGCTCTTTGTTGTAGCCTGTTGAGTTTAGTGCTGGGTAAGCGCGGTACAAAGTGGAACAAAGGCAACATATAGGTGGCCACACCACTGAGGAAGATGACACTGGTTCTCCCAACAACCATTAGTTGCCAGGAGTTTCTGTAGAAAGGGGGGGTGGTAATGACCCCTTCCCCTATCCACAGTGAAATGTTGACGAGCCCATCTTGGTCACATCTTGGAATGCCCTGTCCGAGAATTCAAGCACATAGGTCGTTTTTTTTTCTTAGTCACTTTAGCTTTCGCCTCCTTCTGGGGGAAGTGTCATGAGTGCTGTCCATCAAGTTAGCGAAGTGACACGCTTAAATCCTAGATGTAATTGTTAAGCTAAATGGAAGTGGCAGGAGATGGAAGGAAGCTCTTCTCTTGATTGGAGCTCAGTTCAGTCTGTGAGCAGAGCCTGCCTCTTGCTCTCATCCAAATAATAGGTACGGCGTATGTGGACGGAGAGTTCCATCTCTCTTTGTATGTGATTTTGTTCTGGAAACTACTTTGAAGGAGATGCTGCATGTCAGGTTGTCTCTCTTTCTTTTGACTCTTGATTCAGAGGGAAACGATTACAGTGCCATTTTCCTGTATTCGACAGCCCAGGTTTCCTTAAGTGACTTGTGAGGTCCAGACACTAAGGGGTTAGAGGAGCTGTCAGAAATTTCATACCAGCAGAGAGTGGAAAGCTTTGCCGTTTCTTATTTCTTATCACCAAATTCCATTACACATTGGTAACAAGTCTTGGGGCAGAGCATTTTGAGGCTTTATTGCCTTCGGTGAGTTGTCAGCAAACTGACCTTTACTCCCAAGCCTTCTTGTTCCTCAGAAGTTAGTGTTTGTCATCCCCTCAGAGGCATTTTGTAATTTTCAAATGGAGTTGTTTTGATCTTTTGAGAACAGAGTCTCATGTGGCCCAGGCTGGCCTTGAACTTGCTACGTGGCCAAGAATGGTTTTGAATTTCTCTGACCCTCCTGTCTCTACTTCCTGAGTACTGGGACTGTAGGTGGGCACTGCCACCTGCTTTACTTGGTGGTGCCAGAGCTCAAATCCAGGCTTTGTAAATGCTAAGCAAGTATTCCATCAACTGAGCCATATCTCTAGCCCTCAAACACATAGAATTCTAAGTCTATTTTTTTTTCTTATTTTCTCTCAGCAGTAGTCTGGGTGCTGACAGAAATGAGTGTGGATGCTCAGTCCACTTTCTGTTTTTCAGCCTGGGTCTCAGAGACTTGCCGGAGAAAAAACAATTCCACCATTTTGGGCCAAATTTGAAGCAAGCTTTATTAAATATTAAGTACTGACCAAGAGATGGACTTTGGTCAGGACCACTCCCTGGAATTTCCCAGCTGAGTGTCACCAAGACACATGTCACGCAGATTTATAAAGACAAACCCATAAGCCACCATGAGGCTTTTGTTACATTCCAAGATCTCTTGCCTCCTCACTGCCCTTTTGTATTTACTGATTCCTGTGAGATTCTACTGAGGAACAATTTACTGACCCCACTTGTTGTTTACACTCTGTGACTAGTCCAGGCACGGTTGGCATGTCGGACCCACTAATGTGATGCTAGCCTAATTCTCCATTGCGAGTGGCCGTTCGCTGGCGTACCGCAGGATGCTGACATCCCTGGCTTCCACATATGGGATGCCACCAGCACCCAATTCCACACTCAACACCCAAGGATCTCCAGGTACTGGCAAATGTCCTGTGGAGGGGTGGGAAGGAATGTGCTTTGTTCTAAGCAAGAGCACCTCCTACCCCTAAAGGGCTTGTGAAACTGGCTAAGATACTCTTACCCCAGTGTCCTTGTTAAAGTAGGACTTCTGATGGCCTCTGTGTGGCAGGATGTGAGATAAGTGTTTAACATACAGTGAGTCATTTAGCCACATTCGATTATCAAAAACTATTTCAAATATGTACTTTTATATGTTTTGAAATATATGTATTATATATGCGACTGTGCACGTGTACACACACACAAGCACACACACACACACACACACACACACACACACACACTCAAGTGTTCTCTAGCACCCTGGCCTTGTGGAAATGCCCTTTCCTGTGGCAGAATGGTTTAAATAAATGCTATGGCACCCCTTAACTGAGGAGCTGTTGACGGCTAATGAATGCTAATGTCAGGAGAGTCAGTCAGTTCTTTAGTTGTGCAGTCTCTGCTAGGTCCACATGCTACAGGATGGCCCCACACCCACGAGTATAGGGCAGCACAAATTATACTCAGTAGGTTTTAAAAATAAGAAGACATGAATTTGGGCAGGGGAGGAATTAGGGTGTAAATAATCAAAATGCATTGTATGCATTTGTCAATAAAATTTATTAACAAATACCTATATTAATAAAATATAATATATAAAAATATATTAACAAAGTATAGAATATAGAATATAATAAGACAACAATAAGAGACTTCCATGGGGAGGTTCCAGTGCTTGCTGTAGTGCTTCTGATGATTGCAGAGGTGGAGTTTCCATTTTCAAGCAAGTCATTGCTGCCAGTGCCACCATGAGCTGCTTCGCAGTCTCCTGCTCCATCCTTACCTTGTGTTCCTGTGTTCGCTGCCTCCTGCTTTGCAGCCAGCTGGGCAGCAAACCTCCTCCCACTCTCTTTGTCCTTAGCTTCTGAAAGCAGAATCAACACAAATCATAATTATAATGGACAAGAACGCACGACAGGTCAGGTCAGATCACGTCAGGGAGTGGCTTAGAGTTGAATATCCAATATGGCTGATTTAAAACACACACACACACACACACACACACACACACACACACACACACACACACACACACACACATACACACACACACTGTTGTCAGGTCCAAAGGAAACTTCAGTTCCCCAAGCTGCAAAAGGCAGTCCAGATATCCAGAAAGAGCTCATACCGGACCATGGGAGGATTTCTGGTGGTTAGATAAAAGCCAGCATTTCTCAAACCTCGTGAAGCTGTTTCCCCTCTACCAAAAAGAGGTACTTCCCTTACCCGTGACAGAGGGACCTATGGTTACAGATCGGCATTATCAAAGCTTATGCGGGTCTTCAGCCTCCCTTAGCAGCACAGTACTGGTTACTCCCTAGCACTTCTCCACTTCTCCCCTCCCCTAAACTCCCTCCACTTCAAAGGCTTCTCTCCCCCTCAGCTACTGATTCTCCTTTTACTACTGTTTTGCTGTATTTCTTTATGCTTGACTTCTGTGCCCTGCTGGCCATGTTCTTTCCCTCTTCACCCTCTCTCTCTGTCTCTCTTTCTCTCCTCCCTCTTTCTTTCTCTCGCTCCCTCTCTCCCTCCCTCCCTCCCTCCTTCCCTCCCTACAATTAAAAACCTTCCCCTTAACCATACTGTGGAGAGATCATGTAGTCATTTGATACAGTTTTGGGTACCATGGCTGGGAACCCATCCCTGGCTGTTCTCTGGGAAACATGCTTTGAATCTTTGCTTGTACTGTGTCTTTAACATTTCTAGACACCGGATGGGACAAAGCAGGAGGGCTCTGGGGCTCTGAGTCTCTGGGGAGACCTGGGAGAGCAAATCGCTGGTAGACTTCAGGAGTGACAGCGTATTCTTGTCAAGGCAAGGCTGTGATGAAGATTTCGTGGGACCTTTCACTTACTGAAAGGTTAGGGTAGATCTCTTCGGAATCCTTAGCGGACAGGTCCCAAGTTGTGCTTAGTGGTAAACTGTCATTCTCCCTGGCAGCAAGGGAGGAAGGGCGGGACAATGTTTGCTTTTATAAATCTGCTTTTAGGCAAATGGAAGGCAGAGATCCCTTTTGTATTTTTTGATTGTTCTTGCCTGTCCCATGGAGGGCGTGAACCTCAGTCACATGCCTCTCATCCGACCCTCCTTTTCTCATTCTTCTTTTCTCCTACCTGCCAGTCTCCACCCGTGAGTTATATAATAGCCCAACCATTCCAGCACCGCCTGTCTCCTTTGCTGCACGCCGGCGTGGTGAGCTGTTGTATCACAGTCTGGCCGCAGGTCCTACTGCTTGTTCTGTCATTGCTAGCTCGATCTTGTCCTTAGTGCTTCAGTGTCTTTCCCCACGGTGTTCCTGGCTTCCTTCTGTTCCACTGGAATCCATTGTGGATTCATGGTGTCTGAGGTATCTTTGCTGTAGTCTGAGATGTCCTATATGCCCTAGATTCAAAGATGGCAGTCTCCGTGACTCAGGATGTGATCACACTTGGAGACCATGAAAGGGATGATGGAGTTGAGTATGGCTGTTAGGATGGGCTCCAAATCTGATAATGACTGTGTCTTTAAAGCATGGGAGACACTAGTGCAGTTTATACACAGAGGGTTGGCCATGTGAAGAAGAAGCCAGAGGAATGCTCCTCAGGGAACCAACCCGGCTAACACTGTGGCCTTGGGACTTAGAATTTTCAGAACAGTTAGACAGTAAGCTTTGTCCTCTTGGCCTTTTGTCAGGTAGCCTTTAGCAAATGAACCTGGACCCCTCTTTATTGAGAGGAGCATGGGTTTTACTCCCTGTGTATTTTAAAGTAGTTTTTCAAAAAACATTTTATTATTGCATTTTATTGGGGTGTGTGTATGTGTATGTGTGTGTGTGTATGTGTGTGTGTGTGTGTGTATGTGTGTGCACATGCACCATGACACTCACGTGGAGATCGAGGGAGAGATCAACCTGAGAGACTTGAATCTTTCTTTCCACCATGTGAGCGCCCTGCCAAGTACCTATTCCTCATGGACTATCTCTCCATTCATGAAGCAGTCCTAAATCTGAACTGTGCGTTAGACTTCCCTGGTAACTGTTTAAAAAAAAAGAAAAAAGAAAAAAAACCAAAAAACAAAAAAGCAAAAAAACTAGGGGCTGGAGAGATGGCTCAGCGGTTAAGAGCACTGTCTGCTCTTCCAAAGGTCATGAGTTCAATTCCCAGCAACCACATGGTGGCTCACAGCCATCTATAATGTGATTTGATGCCCTCTTCTGGTGTGCAGGTGTATGTGCAGGCAGAGCAATGTACACATAATAAATAAATAAATCTTAAAAAAAAAAAAGAAAAAAAAAAAACAGTTCTTAGATTCCACCCCTGACTTATTTAATCAGGGTCTCTTAATTAATTTCTTAGAAATCATTGTAGTTAGCACACACACATGTGCGTGCACACACACACATACACACACACACACACACACACACTCACACAAAACAAGCAAAACAAAACCCCCAAGCCAACTGAGAGATTCTGCACGTAGGCTGGGCTAAGAAGCGCTGCTGTGCAGTAATGGAGAAGGTGAGCCCTGTGTTCCGCTGCGGCTGCTGTTTATCTTTGCAATTATTTGCAGGAGAAAAAAAAAAATATCTACATCCATTTTTAATGAGATGTCGGGGGAACCTGATCAGAATAAAAGGAACTGCCCTTCGGAAGCCCTTGAGGTGTTGGGTGCTGCTTGGTCATGTTCAGAGTATGCAGACCTGAGCATGTCTGATGTTTCAGATGTCCTCACCTGTACTTCTCAGGTGGTCTGCCTTCCAGCCAGATTTAAAATCTCGTGTGAACTAGAGCAGACTTAATTGTGGTGCGATGGACTGTACGCTGATTTGTTGCCCATGCCACAGTTAACTCCAGGAATGTGGTAAAGACTCAGTTAAGGTTGGCTTTGCTAGCAATCACCCTGAAACTCTCCAATGCGATCCTAAAGAACATGATGCGGCTGTCTGTGTTACTTGGGCTCAGAGCTCGAGTTACTTTGGCTAATGGTAGATGACTGACCAATACTAGCTCAGAAGAGCACCCCAGAGCCCTTCAGTGGGTTTTCCTGACAGTCTGGACTGTTCACAGAATGACATCAAGCCACTTCCCTTTGTGAGAGCCCGGACTGTGAGCCTTAATGGACCTCACATTTCTACAGTGTCTCACACAGGCTCTTACACACAGCAGATGGCCAGTACCTCACTGTTGCCTCAAGAACTCACGCTTATTGGCCCACCCCAACATCTACCTCATTAATGAACTGCTGGAGCATGTGAGGGGACCAGTCCTGCAGACCCAAAGCTGCAGGGCCTCCATGACACAGGCCAACAACAGGATATCCAAGAGGAGTCCAGGTGAGGATCCAGAGACCTCGAACCAGACCAGTGACTCATTGCAATGAACATTTGCAAGTCAAGCTGTGTGGACAAAAGGGTACTGTGGGGGCACACTGTGACACACTACGCCTTCCATGATGAGATATTTTGTTTTGTTTATTTGATTTTTTTTTTAAATTTTTGTTTTCTTTTGGGGAGATTGCAGGGGATGGAGGGCATATACAAAGGGCAGGGTGATGAGTGGGATTGGGCTGCACGAGATGAAATTCACAAAGAACCAATAAAGGTGAAAAACCAAACCAAACCAACAAACAAAACTAAACCCCCAAAGACACAATGCTTACTCTGAAAGCCTGGCCCAGGTACTTTAAAGATAGCACAGTGTAGGACAGGACATTCTTTTATGGCTTTTATTTCTTGGCCATAGGTTAAGCTAATCGTCGGAGAGGAAGTTCAGTCCAACCCCTTGTTGGGAGATTTTGATCATCTTCATAGTGGTCACCGTCCTGGTTGTCATTGTCATTGCCCTCATTGTAGCAGGAATTCCACAAAAGAAGAGTGGCTAAGGAACAAATAGGAGACAGGCTCTTTATCCGAAAGTGTCTGGGTCAGGAGGACCCAAAGTTGTCACCTAAGTGCTGCTTGCTATCAGACCAGATTAGGGTTACGACAGCTAAGGTACATAAGGCAGGGCTACAGCTGGTTGCCCTGGGCGGTCTCTTTGTTTTGAGTATGAGCTCGCCTGTGTATTGAGTCATGAAAGTTTTCTGCTTGCTGTTCAACAGAAGCATTTGAATTCTTTCCAAACAGAAGCCCAGAACGAGCAGGCAGATGCTGTTCCTCCCCAAACTCAGCCGGACCCATTTCCGTCGGCTTTTCTGTTCGCTTTCCCTACAACTCTTGCCTTTGTTCCTCTTTCGGTTTCTAAAGTAGTTCACCCAAGTTTAATTGCTCAGTGCATTGCTAAGTGTGTGAATTCTCACGGGGGCACTTACGGGTTTCCCTCACAGGCGACTGAATCTGGATGAGGGTTCAAGCGAGTGGATGATGTACCCTGGCAAGGCATGGGGGATGCCTTTGATTCTTTGATCAGCAAATCTGAAGTGTTCTGGAGCACTGTGGAATAGGTGGCATCTTGCTGATGATATAGGTGACACAGTCAGATAAGTGATAATTACTAAAATATTTTAAATTTCCGAAGGATTGAAAAATCATTTTGTTAGGCATTCATTAGGAAAAAAAGAGCTGGAGAATTATAGATGCTGGAACAGAAATGTGGAGCTAGTCGGACAATGATGAGGCAACGCTCCATATTTTATTTATGGTAAAATACGGTGCTATTCCTACCACCATGATAGCCACAGGCACCTCTGCTACCAGCTAAAACTTACTGGGCACTTCCTATGGTCTGGGTATATTAACTGCTTTGCATATTTAGCCTCCTTCTTGTTTTCTTAGCTTTTGTGGTATTTGTTATTGAGTCCAGAGCTACATACATAGTAGGCAAGCTCTCTGCTGTGGAGTTATAATCCTAGCCCCCCACGCGACTTCCAGTACATCAAGCTCACATCAATCTTATGTAGGAGGGATTATTCTGCTCAGGGAAGCAAATGCTTAGAGAAATGAGCTGATTTGCCTTAAGTTTCTCAGTATTGATGGCTGAAGCTGAGAATTGAAACTGTTTATCTGCTTAAAGTCCGTGTTAGTAATTGATCTGCTAATATATATATATATATATGCAGATATATAAACATATACATATACACACATATACAGTCACTGTGAGAGACTCTTGCACATCAGTGTTTATTGCAGCACTATTCATAAAAGCCAAGTTATGGAACCAACCTGATGTCTGCCATCAGAGAAATGGATAAAAAAACAAAACAACAGCAACAAAAACAAAAAACGTGGTCTAAATATACAAAAGAGCTTTATTTGGCCACCGAGAAGAATGGAATGGTGTCATTGGCAGGCAGTGCATGCAACTTGTCATATTGAGTTATTAGTCTCAGAAAGCTGAGGGGTGCATGCTTCCTCTCAGTTGTGTATCCTAAACTCCTGCATGCATATATGACGTAAAAGAAATAAAACAATCTCGAGGGATAAAGAAACCAATAGTAGGGGTGAGAGGAGAGAAAGGGGACATCAAGGGAGATATTGTGTGTGGGAGAGCATGGCCAATGTATATTATATGCATATATATTATATTCGCGTATAGTATATTCATCTATTATACACATATACATAAATTATAAACCTAGCACCATGCACAATGAACATGTGATTATTAAACCATAAACACTGTGAAGTCATACACAGTGTTCAGGATGACAGGGGCTCGACTAGTTCACTTTCTGCAGCAGCATCTGTGGACACGGTGCGCAGGTGTGTGTCCTGAGTACGTGTGCGCACACTGAGCTGGCGACAGAATGAGCTACAGAAACAGCACTGATACTTTGAGCTTGGAAAGGTGTGCTCTGCCAGGGGGGATGAAGACTGGCTCTCCCCACGAAGCTGAGAATGAACTGCCCAGCGGTATGCCCAAGCCAGAGGAGAAAAAGTCAGGTCTGAAAGGGAGAACACTATTAACAGGGTGAAGATGTCAAGCTAGAGTGTGGCCCTGTCGTAAGAGATGGGATAAATCTCTGCGTGGTGGGTGGCCGGAAACTGAAAATGACGTTCAAGTCACATGTCTGTGATTGACAGGCTAGCCGAGCTGCTGTTGAAGGCTAGTTGTTGGTGATGGCTCAGAGGGGTAATTTTATGTATAAATGGTAAAATTATATTTGCTATATATTTTCTATACTTAGATTTTTGTTTACTTTTACTAATAGTCTTTCTGTCTTCCTTCAATAAAGAATATATATATATATATATATATATATATATATATATATATATATATATATCTTTTTTTTTTTTTTGGTCTATTCATGTTAGTTCTGCAGAGAGGAAAAAAATAACTTTAGACCTGACAAGAAGCCTGTTAAGAAGCCATAACATCCCTGGGGACTAGGGCTGTTGGGATAAAATTGGTAACTCAGAAACCCAGTGGACCCTCACCATGTAGGTTATCCTTCATTATCACAGTAGGCAGAAGGAGCCTTGCGAATCACTCACTGGAGATTCCAGGGTTTAAATCCAGGGCCTCACACATGCGGGATGTTGTCTCTTCCACTGAGCGTGAGGACGAAGAGGACACCTGTCACTTCTACTCACATTTGACTGGCCAAGATAGGATCATAATTTTGTTTCACAAGAAGAAATGAGATCCTGGCCATGTGTGCAGAAGATGCAAAGTTAGAGCATTAGGGAATACCGTATTTTTCCAACTATAAGACACACCCAGATTTTAAAGCAGAAAAACACTAAAAACAGCAATTGGATCATAAGGTATACCCTATTTCTGTCTTCCCCACCCCATCCCCCCGCCACACACACTTTTGGGGGGATAAAGTGCGTTTTATGGTCTGAAAAATACGGTAACTTGAGAATCCTTGAGGTGAAACCTTCCATGGCTGTGGATCTCACCCCTTGGCCTTCAGAGATCCTAAGAAAGTGGAGGTCAGGCTCCTCGGCCAGAAGATTCTGATCCACATGCTGCCTACTATTACCACAGCCAGGGTGGTGGTGGCTAGGAGCACCACCCTGTGTCCTGTTCTGGACACTAAGGCTGTAAACTCTTGTCTCAGATACCAGGAGGGTCTGCAGTATACATGACCCCTGACTCGTAAACCCAGTAGAAGACAGACATGAGCTCAAAAACAGCAGCTTCTGGGGCTGGTGGAAGCTCCTAGCAATGGTATCTTAACCCTCTCTCTTAAGGGTGTTTTCAGGCATCCTGCTCAGCTGTCAGCTGAAGTCTGGTGCTTAAGTACTAGACCTTATGGTAAGCCTTTGTCTTTACTCCTTCCTAACATTCCTCTGAGTCAGCTGTTGTTCTAATCCCTGGTTATAGATACCACTGCCGTTCACCACTGAGGCAAACAGGAGTTAAGTAACTTGCTACCTGAGTAGGAAGGTGGGACTCAGTCCAAGCTGGTTTCAGAGCCCACTGAAGTTCTCGGTTTCCACAGGGACGGAAAGACTGGAATGCTCACTGAGGGCGCAGAGCAATGCAGAGGTGCTCAAAGATCACAGTCTCCACAGTCTCAATGCCCTCTGTTTGAGTACGCAGGATAAGACAAACACATCAGTGGTGCAGCAGGCAGCCCCACTGTCTACCGAGCTAATGCTGAGCAAGTTTTTAAAGCCTGATTGTTAATACAGCCCTTGCCAAGCCACCATCAGATAATATACCGGGTGGAGGCTCAAGTTCATTACTGCGTGTGTACAGGGCAGAGCTTCTGTGCCTCTGTAGGAAATAATCAGCATAAAATCAAAGTTCAGAGTTCTTTAAATAAAGCAGGGCTATGCAGTAATGGGTGCTATAGCCCTGTGAAATTGATCTCTCTCTCTTCCTCCTTCCCTGCCCCTTCCCCCCATCTCTCTCCCTTTTCTGTATTCATGTGCTACATGCTGACACTACAGTCAGTAATGGGCTGCGTAGGCCCATGTCACAGTTTGGACGTGAGGTAGACCGTATCATCCAGACTCGGAAAAGCACTTCCTTTAATGTCAAAGGACAATGAAGTTGCCTAGTGACCTATAGCTCAGAATGTATTCCATTGCTACCCAAGAACACACCAATAAATATCTAGTAACTGTATCCTGGTTCTGCAGAAAAACAACGAATTCTGCTTGTAGCTATCCGTGTCTGTGTAAATATTTCCCCCATGCAGCGTAAGAAAGGGGTGCTGAGGGTTGTTTCTCTTGAGATATCAAGAGCTGGCCCTAGCACACCACTGATGGTGTTAGATTGGGGGGGGGGCAGATACTTTTTAGGTCAAAATTGAAAAGAAAATATGCGCCGGGCATGGTGGCACACGCCTTTAACCTCAGCACTCGGGAGGCAGAGGCAGGCAGATCGCTGTGAGTTCAAGGCCAGCCTGGTCTACGAAGAAAGTCTAGGACAGCCAAGGCTACACAGAGAAATACTGTCTCAAAAAATCAAATCAAATCAAAACAAAACAAAACAGAAAGAGAAAAAGAAAACATGCTTCAAATTGCAGACAGCCAACCGGAAATGTCTGTACCATCGTATCCAAGCCAAACCTGGGAATTGATATAATGATATTGTTTCTAGTAGTTCCTCTGAGTTGTGGTACTTTGGGGGCTGTTCTCTGCCAAATTGACTATGGCTGTCAGGGAGACCTGTCACTTTGAAGAATGTCAGCTCTGAGGCTAACAAGACGGCTCCGTGTGTAAAAGTGCTTGCTGCTTAAGCCTGATGGTCTGACTTTGATTCCAAGGACTGAGGGTAAAGACGAGAACTGATTCCTGGGAGCTGTCCTCTGACCTCCATGTGTGCATGGGAGTGTGCGCGTGCGCGTACACACACACACACACACACACACACACACACACACACACACACAATGTTTAAAGCACATTAAAAAAAAAAAAGAACTTAAGCTCTGAAAAGGTAGGCTAGTGACTCCAGAATCAGTAGTGTTGAGTACCCCAGTGGCTTTGCTGTTACACAGAGGTGACCTGGAGGTGGGGGACACACATTATTATCTTCTGGTGCAAATTGTTGTCATTTGAGGTCCAGTGAAATAGTATGGTGAAATGAACCCAAGATATATCAGTAGAGATAGACAGAGAGTGGAGAAACAGCAAGGAAAAAAACAAAAACAAAAACAAAAGAACAAAACCAAACCCAGTGGGGGTGGGTGGGAGAGAGTGAGCGAGCTGGAATCTGAAGGAAGATGAAGGGGAAAGCTGGCACTCAGGAACCCGTGAGGAGCCAGCCACTGTGAGATTTTTGACTGCGGTGATGTAAAACGCTTTGTTTGTTTGTTTATGCTTTCTAATTCAATTTCCACACAGACCTCACAAGACGGCAATGGTTTTCTCTATTTCACAGAAGAGGAAAATGAGCCTAGAGTAAAATTAGCCACTCTCAGTCACTCTCCCAGCTGAGCTGGAGTTTCAAGCAAGCTCCACCGTGCTGTTTGCATGGGCTGTGCTGCCTCGTGGTGGCCAAGGGGGGGGGGGGTAGGGGGGTGGGGGGCATTTGAACTGTGACCCTGTGTGATGCCTATGAACTATCCTTGCTGTCCTTTACCTGCTCAGACCTTTACATGTTTAAGGGGTGTCTGCTGGAATAAGGGATGACTAAGCAGAAATTATCTTAGGGGATGCTAGATCCATCCCCAGAACAGTAGAACTCTGGAGCAGGGTGCTTTTGGCTCTGCTGTAGAGGTTGTCTATGGATTTGTTCTAGGCAAAAGTGAAAGGACCCAGGTATCTGCTGGGCCTAGATTTAAACATCCACTGTGGACAATGAGGCCAGGAGGGGGGTTGGGGGGGGGTAAGGAAGGGAGAGACAGAGGAAGGAAGAGAGGGAGAGACACAGAGAAAGAGTGGGAGAGGGAGGGAGACAGGGAGGGAGGGAGGGAGGGAGGGAGGGAGAGAGAGAGAGAGAGAGAGAGAGAGAGAGGAATAACTGGGTTTTATTGCCTAGTAAAGACTACAGGCTCAGAACACTGGTTCTTACCCCCCCAAGACTGGCTTAAAAGCAGAAGTTGAACCAGGCATCTGCCTTAATGAGTAAGAAAATATTGATTAAAAGCGTCAGACTCCCTCAGCTCCCCAGCTCTGGAATCTCGCTGTTTTGACAGCACAAATCGATACCCTCTTGTGGAGGTTTAAGCTCTGATTTGTGAAAGAGGTAGTGCACCAGGGTCCAATAAGAGTCCCTCTCCAGCAGAGAAACGGCAGCAGGCGCTGGCTCTGGGAAGCTTTGATTCAGGGCGTAGAGCCCCGGGCCTGGACTCTGTGCATCTTCACTAGTGACCTCCTGCCTCAGACAGTGCAATGTGCCATCTTTATCAGACTCCTCCCTCGTGTGCAGATAAATCTCTATACAGAGCAAGCACCGTGAACCTGACCGACTGGGAAGGTCTTCAAGTGCTCTCACTGCATTTACTGTTGCAGCATTTGCGTTTTTTTTTTTTTTTTTTTTTTTTCTTCTGCTCAGTCCTTTTGAAGGCTCATAGAACATGTTCTGGTAATAGATGTGCACACAGACCCTTTGCTCTTGCTCACGACTGGAATGTAAGGCTAACTCTTTCATTGTGCTGGAGAGTGAGCACACCCGTTGACTGGGGAGGGGCTATCGAGTTTGTTCCAGCTGCTGGGGTGGGTGCACGAACTCAACAAGGCTTGCAGTGGAAGGCTACGTCAGCGCTCTGGAAGCTGCGTACTATGACGATATATTCTTGGGCTACTAATGAGCTTATTAAACAAATGTCAGCATTTGACAAGGGGTTAAAGAAATAAAGGAATAAACATTTGGAGTCACCATCCCCTGAAAGGGGAAAGTGTGCTGGCACATTCCTGTAATGCCAGCGCTTAGGAAATAAGGGAGAGTCAGAAGTTCAAAATCATTCTCAAAAGTCCCAGGCAAGGGCTGGAGAGATGGCTTAGAGGTTAAGGACATTGACTGCTCCTCCAGAGGTCCTGAGTTCAATTCCCGGCAACCACATGGTGGCTCACAACCATCTACAATGTGATCTGATGCCCTCTTCTGGCATGCAGGTATATATGTAGGCAAAGCACTGTAATAAATAATAATAATTAATAATAATAATAATAATAATAATAATAATAATTAATGATAATGATAATAATAATAAATAATAAAATGCTAGGCAAGCCTGAGATACATGATGTTCTGTCTTTAAAAAGTGAGTTAGAGACTTCCGCTTCCTCCCGCGCATGAAGTGATTTCCGCTCCTTTTTTTTGCGCGGCGTTTCAGTCTGTCCGAGGTGGGCTGTGCTCGGGGTCGCGGCGAGGCCGGCGCAGCGCAGCCATGACGGAGGCGGATGTGAACCCGAAGGCCTATCCCCTGGCGGATGCCCACCTCACCAAGAAGCTGCTGGACCTTGTTCAGCAGTCATGCAACTACAAGCAGCTTCGGAAAGGAGCCAATGAAGCCACCAAAACACTCAACAGAGGCATCTCTGAGTTCATTGTGATGGCAGCAGACGCCGAGCCCTTGGAGATCATCCTGCACCTCCCACTGCTGTGTGAAGACAAGAATGTCCCCTATGTATTTGTGTGCTCCAAGCAGGCTTTAGGACGGGCCTGTGGCGTCTCCAGGCCTGTCATCGCCTGTTCTGTTACCATCAAAGAAGGCTCTCAGCTAAAGCAGCAGATCCAGTCCATTCAGCAGTCTATTGAAAGGCTCTTGGTGTAGGCCTGTGGCCTCTGCCCTTTCCTGTCTACTCCCACCCTATCTGTGTATCATATTGTCTGTTAGCATGTAGTATTTTCAGCCAGTTTCTATTATAAATATTGTACTACCAAAAAAAAAAAAAAAAAAGTGAGTTAGAAACCCAGACCACACACACACACACACACACAAAACATAAGACTGTTTATTTGCTTGATTTTAATCAAAAGTGGTGGGGAAATTGGGTAGGCTGGGAGATGCCTACATGGAAGTCATAACATTCTTTTTGTATTTATAAAGGTTTTAAATTGTACCATAAGAGAGAAGTGGGTGAGTAGATGACAGTTTGAAGATACGCATTTAAGTTTCGACATAGGGAAAATCCAGGTCTTTGTGTGTGGCCTTCTCTGTACCCAGTGCCTTTAGTTGAATGGCACCTGCTAGAATCTTCTCTAAGAGGGAGAACAGTGAGGTTCAAAAGTGGTTGCCAGCTGTCTCTTCTATTTCCTCTTTACGTCAGTGCCGTACTTGCCTTTCTCAAATACCATGGCATTTCTCTTGCTTCCGTGTATGCAGTTATACAGCCTCTGCCCTTTCTACTGAGAAGCTCAGTGGCTCTTCCTGTTCTTCATGGTCTAGCACTGGCACGGAAAGAGGAGGAGCACATAGCAGGGCTGGGGGTGCAGTGAGTGTGTCAGATTTAAAAAGCCAAGGCAGAGACACACTCTTATTTAGAGACTAGACAGGAGCGTGCAAAGTGGGGAACTGAAAGGGGAGAAAGGCGATAGACATCAGTTACTCTCTTTAAGGGAAAAAAGAGCCCAGAGTACATCGTAAAGGATAAAATGTGGGCTTTTATATCTTCATTAAGAAGTTTATTAATTAGAGTTGAGTTGTTAACTAGTTTATAGCTCCCTGGGACTTGAGCAAGCCTCTTAAAGGAGCCCACACAGAGAGCATCCATCCTGGATAATCGCCAGGCCAGGCCTCTCTGCGTGTGGTCCACTCCAGCTTGGCAGACAATTTCATGTTGGGCAGGTAGGTGAGCAAGCCTGAGGTCCTCTGCTTACTGGCTGGGACAAGTTTCCAGGTTTCTGGCCAATTGTCCCTTGAGCTTCTTTCCTCTTTCTTTGGAACCCGAGGCCAAAGTCCGTGGTCTTATGTGGCAATCGCTAAGGATCCCCCCCACCCCTACTCCTAACCCCACCCCTGCCCCCACCCCAACTCCCACCCCAGGCCTCTATTGACTCCAGATTAGGTGTTCCCAGGGATTCTGAGTCTTTCAAACAGTCGGATGGACCCAGAGGCATCCCCTAATGGAGAAGAGTGTCTTTCTTGGTATCATACAGTGTTTGCGACGGTGGATTGGACCCTCCCACCTTGTGTTGCTCTTTCATTTCTCTTTCTTAAGTTTGTTTGTTGCTTACGATCCTGTATTTACCCACTGGGTCTGATGATGTTGTCCACCTTTGTTGGCTTTTATTTTTTTGAGACAGGGTCTTTCTGTGTAGCCTTGACTGTCCTGGACTCGCTTTGCAGACCAGGCTGGCCTCGAACTCACAGAGATCCACCTGCTTCTGCTTCCCTGAGTGCTCATGTCGCCAATGCTGGCCTTGAACTTCCTATCCATCTGAAGATGAGCTTGAAATTCTGATCGGAGTCTGGGAAATACATGTAGGCATGTCTTACCACGCAGAGTTGACATGGCGACGGGGAATGAACCCAGGGCTTTGCGCATGCTTAATAACTACTCTACCAACTAGTTACCTCCCCAGTCTTCCATTAGTTCTTTAAAAAAGATAAAATAATTTTACTTTTCACTAGTGTGCAGGTGCTACAGTATTTAGAAGAGGGTGTCAGGTGCCCTGGAGCTGAAATTAGAGGCAGTTGTGAGCTGCCTGATGTGGTCACTGAGAACTGAACTCGGGTCCTCAGTAATAACAGCGAGTACTTTTAATTCTGAGGCTATCTCACCAGTCCCCCACCTGACCCCCGCCCAATTTGCTTTTGACTATTCAGGCCTCTCCTAAGAGGGCACAACATATTTTTCATCTTGCATTTCAGATCCCAGCTGTCACATTGGCCAAATCGTTCATGGTAAAGAAATATATCATTTTAAATGTCCATTTCTTGTCTGCTCTCGCCACACTGAATTTTCCCTGGTTCTGAATCTGTCTCCTATATGAGGTTTGTTGCACTTGGACTCTAGGAAATGATGCCACTCACTGATTCCTCTCACCTGCCGAGCCCTGAAAGTTGCTCTTGTTCCACGAATTGTTTCTGTGGCTCCTGGCAAGGTCAAAGGTTAGCAGCACCCCCTTTCCCAGAGTCCCCCCCAGTGGTGGATTTCTATATAGTTTCATGCCAGAGAAGTGAATACATTTTGAGAACTTTGTGGAAGTCATATGACAAATTCTTTTTTGTTACTCACCTTTCCTTTTTTTTAAATTTTTTTATTTTTAAACTTTCCTTTATGTAGAGGTTAAAAAGCTAAAAACTACATTTCCAATACTACTTTACAATGGGAGCTCTGGGTATGAAATTGATTTTTTTTCTTCTTCTTGAATTAGATGTTCTTGTTCCAAGTTATACAAGGTGGGAGGGAGGTGGAAGCCATTTTCCTGTTTCATTCCCCCTCACCCCCTCATTGCTGGCAAGGAACACGGCAACGGGTGATGTTTGGGCACCTGCATTGCTGTTCTCAGCCTCCAGCTTTTGGAGGACCAAGGCCGTAGTGACAGCTAGGTCTTGGCACCTGTATCCCAACTCTTGGGCCCAGCAACATGGGTGACTTAGTGTTTGTTCTTCCTGGGAGGAAGGTCACTTTGCCAGTGTTCGGGAGTCAGATGCCTCTTTAAGCCCTTCTGTGGATCTTGCTTACTGAAATGTCCCCACATGTGGTCTCTGCCTGATCAAAATACCTTGAGCAGGATCTGGGGAAAGTCAGTGAAGTGCTTGCCCTGCAAACATGCACACTTAAGAGTTCAATTCCCAGCATCTTTGGTTAACAGCCCCTGACCTGGGAGGGAAGACTCCCTTCTGCTAACCAAGATGGGAAGAGAGAACTGGGGTGATGTAGAACCCCACAGCTTCCATCCTTCAGGTGGACCAGAACGTGATATGGGAAAGAAAACCAAGAGAAGAGAAGGTGAGGGGGGGAGGTCATAAGAAAGGTGTCAGATGGATGTGTGGTTAAGAGGTAAGTAGGGGATTTGTTATAGCAAGGCTTTTCTGGGGAGCACACTATCTGGGACCCCAAGAAAAACTTGGATTTTCCTGAACTAATTTCTGAGTTTATTTTTTTAAAAGTACAATGATGGAAAAGGGTGAAAATAATAAACCCAGGGTTTCTATTGCTGCGAAGACACACCAGGACCAAGGCAGCTCTTATAAAGCATTTAATTAGGATGGCATACAGTTTGGAGGTTTAGTCTAGTGTCAGCATGGCAGGAAGACATGCAGGCAGCCATGGTGCTTGCAAGGTGGCTGAGAGTTCTACATCTGGATTGACAGACAGCAGGAATAGAGAGTGCCACATTGGGCCTGGCTTGAGCATCTGAGACAGCAAAGCCCACCCCCTAGTGATGCTCTTCCTCCAAAAAAGCCACACCTACTCCCACAAGGTCATGCTAATAGTGCCACTCCTTATGAGCCTGTGGGGGCCATTTTTATTCAAACCACCATACCCAGGGAGAGATTGGAAGGTTAACAAGAGGAAATCTGATTTTTGGTTTTTTGAGACAGGGTTTCTCTGTGTAGCCTTGGCTGTCCTAGACTCACTTTGTAGACCAGGCTGGCCTCGAACTCACAGTGATCCACCTGCCTCTGCTGGGATTAAAGGTGCACACCACTACGCTCAGCTGAAATCCGATTTCTTGAACAATGCTGATGGTATTAAATTGAAGGGTGTGGGGGAGCAGTGGTACCACTCAGGGCTTCAAGAGGGGACTGGAAGCCAGGCAGTGGTGGCGCATGCCTTTAATCGCAGAACTTGGGAGGCAGAGGCAGGTGCCAACCTGGTCCTTCCAAGAGGTAGCGACGGTGAAATGTCCACAGATGGTTGCAGCACTTGTGGATGGGGAAAAGCGATGTGGTCTCTCTCACTTTACTTTGTACACAACACGTTTGCTTTTCTGCTCTCGCCCTTTCTACTCCCAATCTCGTTCTGTCCTAAACCAGATCATGAAAACCAGATGGCAGCATCAGCAGCAACAATGAAACAGGTGTGGTGTCGTGTGCTGACCTGGCTCTGGTGCCTGGGGCTTGCTGAACAGCATGCCTAGACTACCTGAAGAGCTCAGCCTCATAAAACAAGGTACATAGCTCCTGAAGAGTGCATCTGAGCTGGGCCTCTGTCCTCTTCATGCCTGTGCACACATGTGAATATGGACACACACACACACACTATACATGCCTGTGTTCACACTGACCACTGTAGACCCCGACTTACTCCTGAGGCCAGACCTCTTTCTAATCTCTGGATCCTAAATTTGATGTGGAAATAAAGATGGAAGATAAACCTTGCCCTTCAGCGTGGTGCAGGGGTGAGTTAGGGTACCGTCTGAAAGGGAATGCGAGTGCGCGACTCACCTACCATACTGCTGAAGCGCTGACGTCCGTCAGGGGCTCCACCTAGCTTCTTACTAGGGTCTGGTGCTGAGAGTGCTTTTGATACTTTGAAGAGGATTTAGGGTCACCGGAGACTGTACTGGCAGCCAGGCTCCCCTTTGTGTGTGTGGAGGCTTTTTGAAAAGCAGCTGGGTAGCATATACATAAGCTATTGCTATGTGAGCGTGCCTGGTATCCTGGCCTTCTTTAATTGTTAAGATAGACCACTGTGGGTAATATAGTCATTGTTGCTAGGGGAGAATGCTTTTTTTTTTTTGTACAGGAATAGTTGAATTGGTAATGGGAAGGTAGAAGTGTTGTTTTGTGTCAAAATATTCATTTCTCCCATAACTGTTGAGTAAATGTGGCCATTAGCGTCTGCACACAGCCTTCCTTAATCCTTTGAGTATTCAGGCAGCAGGCACACATCTCCCGCTGAGAAACAGATTTGGGTGAGATGTGCATTTTCAGAAAGAACAGGAAATCTGTTCGCCATCTGGGGAGGGCACTGTTAATTCTTCCGTGTTCCATGGATTCAGGAGATGGGGGTAGTGGGTGGGGGGTGGGGTGAGGGGTGAGGAGGTAGGGTGGGGGTAGAGGTGGAGTGAGGAGGTGGGTGAGGGTTGGGGGAAGAAGAGCAAGGGTGTGGCTCTGAACTCTGGCTGATGACTGAATGCAGCTTTTTCTGCAGCAGCTGCAACTGAAGGACATCCTAAAGACATCACGCATATGTCAATGAGGCCTTTTTGACGGTCACAGGCGACATCAGTTTTTTCACTAAAGGCACAACTCTCTAAGATAACCCTGCCGCCCTTTCGGATTCTTTTTCCTTCCTGCCTTATTTCTTTTGAGATAGCGTTTCTCTGTGTAACTACCCTGGCTGTCCCAGAATGCAATCAGTAGACCAGGCTGCCTCTGCCTCCTGGGTGCTGGGATTAAAGGCGTGCAGCACCACCACTGCCTGGCTCTTATTCCTTCTTTCCTATACTCACGTCTCCACCTATGGAAGAAGAGATTGTTTTGCATTTCCTTGCTTTCTAAATTCCGATCAGTATCACCCTCATTACAGTAAAACAAAACAAAACAAAACAAAACATTACCGTGTATGTGTGATGTAAGCGCGGGCATGCTCCTGCCTCAAGCCTGCATATGAGATCAGAGGACAACTTTCGGACTTGCTTCTCTCCACTGTGGCTTCTCAGGATTCACCTTGGGCTGTCAGGCTGCAGCAGCAAATGCTTTTCCTTACTGGGCCACCTTACTGAGCCCCAGCATTTCCCTCAACTTCATTGGCGTCTTGAAGTCTCTTCTACAGCCTTTATGCTCCTCCTCTGCTGTTCAGTTCATAGCTCATGGATTTTGGGTTCACAGAGGTCAAATGTCTGAGCCAAGCTTTTATAGACATTTTGTTGTAGTTGCTGTTGTTGTAAAACTGGGTAGATTTTCTATGACGCTATTTTGAGTGTGAGAAACAAAGTCCATTTGAGTTAGCAACGGGATTGCAAGAAAAATAATATATTGCAAACAGTTTGGGAGCCACTGGAAGAGTGGAAGGAAGAGTTATAGAAGCCTGTCTAACTCTGGAGAATTTGGGGCTTACAGTCAATACTCTGGAGCCTGTGAAAATTTGTCCTTGCCATGTCTACTTCTTTTGGAAATTGCTGTGGGGCGGTGCACACTTGGCGTTAGGTTTGCCATTTACGATGTCCAGTGTTCCATCTGGGGACACAAATCAGACTGGTCTCACAAGTCAGTGCACCTGCTACAGAAAAGTGCCAGCAGATGGCACTCAAGTGTCTTTTCCAACAAAAGCCACTGGTTTGAGAAACGGATGCATTTCCCACTTTGCACAAAGGTGTCTTTAGGGGGTCCAGGTGACTCTTGTCTTCCTGGAGTGTTGAGGTTGTATACTCTTATTATGACCATAGATAGAAGCTCTCCCGCAAGCTCCATCAGAGATAACCTAGTTAACGCCTCTGATGGGCTTGGCTTAGTTTGCATCTTGGGCCAGCATCCGTGATTTAATACCCCAGACATCACAGTTCATGCACGCCTTTCTTTCCGTTTATAAAAGCTCCACTGCTGCCTACAAAACTCAAGAGAATCCATGTGTGGCTGTCAATGCGCCTTCTTGAAGATAGTGTTCCAAACCATCACCCAACTGCTGTGTCCACTACCAAGGGCAATGGGCATGCGCCTGCTATAGTGGGAATATGTCTTCTCTAGAACCCAGGTGCTCCTAGTGTCAAAACATCAAGGGGCGGGGCCTCCAAGAACTGATTAGGTGATGAGAGCCCCTCCCCTCATGGGTTGATTTAAGTCCTTATGAAAGAGTCTTCACCTAGAAGCCCCACTAGTTTGCCCCTCTGTCATCCTCCATGTGAGGTCACAGCATTGTGTTTAGAGGACACAGCAGTGAGAGGCTACCGTGGGACAGCACCAAGCCCTCACCAGAGAGTGAACCTAACAGCCCTTCGGTAGTTAGGTAATATTTAAGAAAACATCTCTTATCTTCTAAGAGCCTGGGGCTTGCCTGGGCCTCACAGCTACCTTGAAGTCACTTAAGACTTAAGGTTGCCAGCCTACTGTGTCCTGAAACTGTTTATTTAACCTGCCTTTAAAAGTAAAGCCTGCGTGGTGGCGCACGCCTTTATTAATCTCAGCACTCTGGGAGGCAGAGGCAGGCAGATCCCTGTGAGGCCAGCCTGGTTTACAGAGTGAATTTCTAAGGACAAAACTAATGCCATGTTCTATATGCAATGTATATTCTGCAACTAATGCTGTGGTCTGTGAGAACTTGTCCTCCAGGTGACCTCACTCCTTCCTGCATTCTGGGAATGATCATGTACGGCCATAAACTAGACCTGCCAGCAGTCTCCAGAAACTCCACTCGAGTGATTAGATACAATTAACTTCCAATGAGCCTCTGAGATAAAACAACTTCCCTGGAGTTTTAGCCTCCTGGACCCAACCTGCCTGAAGGTGGACGGTCCTGTGACCCACAACCCCCCCTTATGGTCTTTCCCCCTTATAAGCCTATTATCCTTGAAGCTCCAGTGTCACCCGCCTATTCTGCTGCGGCAGGAAGGATTGTGACTGGAAGCTTGAGCCCGTAATACAGGATCCTGTGTACGTTGCATCGGTATTGAGTCCTGGTGGTCTTTTTTGGGGGGGAGGGTCTTGTGATCTGGGGGTGGGTCTCGCAATCTGGGTGATCTTGGTATTACAAGTTCAGGACAGCCAGGGCTGTTACACAGAGAAACCCTCTTTTGAAAAACAGAGAGAGAGAGAGAGAGAGAGAGAGAGAGAGAGAGAGAGAGAGAGAGATACACAACAGAACAATCAACTTTACTAACCTTGGATTTCCCATGTAATCAACTTTTACCATCTAAGCCAATGCGTAACTGTAATCATAAAGTGTCTACTCCTTCGGGCCCCTGACCCAGACTATACATGTGTAGCATTTGCTGAAAGTAGCAAATACTAAAGTTGAAAGCAACTTCCTAAAATCTACCATAAAGGTTGAAAGCAACCTTGGCTAATAAACAATCATGTGTGTTACCTGGCTTGGATGGGATCAGTTAGAGGTAGTGGCTTCATCCCTTCTAAAACTCTGTTAAAGAGTTCTCTCAAGTGCCCCATTCCTTCTCCAAGTGATTCTTCCTGTGCTGTTCAAGAACTATAGAACAGAGCCCTTTGTTAAGAGACAGACGCACACACACAGCTCATACAACATGCATTTGACACCCACCCACAATCACACAGAAACACACACACACACACACACACACACACACACACACACAGAGAGAGAGAGACAGAGTCAGAGACAGAGACAGACAGACAGACAGACGGACAGACAGATTTATAAGACAGCCTTCAGGCAGGCACAGATTCAAATCCGTGTGACAGACAGACAGACAGATAGGGCATGGAGGGCACAGAGAGAGTATGAGGTAGAGAATTCAAGTCTGGGGTTGCTTTTGGTTAAACTATTCCAAAGGGAAAATGCTTTTTCATTTCTTTCCTTAATGCAACACTGGTATACTACTGGTTAGTAACTTGGAATTAATGACTAATGCATATAATCCACATACCCCTTGATTTTGGACTTCCGGGACTGGAACTGTAACAAATGTATTTCTATTCATTAAGTGTTCACTATATAACTTTTTTTTTTTTTTTTTTTTTTTTTTTTTTTTTTTGGTAGCAGCAGAAGTGGACTGAGGCAATGCTTTTCTCTCAATCATGTCAAGTTAGGATGCTGTAACTCGCTAGGCACTGGGCCTAATTTAGCCATTTCCAACCCGTTTGTGACAATAAGACAGGGAAAAATGACAAACCCTTAGGGCACCGTACTTTCCCATGAGGCTTTGTGATTTTTTCCAGGAACTACAACTCCCAGCATTCCTAGGAAGTTACCGGTCCTTGGGCAGGTGGGGTTTACTCGTTGGTTTTGGGTAGTATACTTGGCAGAGTAGCCCAGGATAAGTAAGATAAAATGGAAAACTTTGAAGCCTGGCGTGGTGGTGCACGCCTTTAATTCCAACACTCGGGAGACAGAGGAAGGCAGATCGCTGTGAGTTTGAGGCCAGCCTGGTCTACAAAGTGAGTCCAGAACAGCCAAGACTACACAGAGAAACCCTGTCTCGTGGGAGGGGGGTGGTCTGGCCATGAGAAACTGTAAAATTATAAAATGTAAGACGCTTGTTTGCTTGTCCAGCCTTAGAGGCTTCTCCCTGTTCAAGAGCTCCACCCTAGTTCCCAGAATAGTTACATGCAAGCTTCCAAATATCAAACGTCCCTATATGGTTTCCAGTAACCACCCTAGGGACCCACACCCAAGTCCCCACAAGAGGTCTCGCAAGGCCAGATGTCCTAATGCCCATATGGTTTAACTTAATAAGCAACCCCACCTGCTTTGTGGTTTTTGCCTTTAAAACTAGCCTGTAACAGTTACTCGGGGTCCTTCACCTCCCGAGTGCTGAGGGACCCTGATGCACCAGAAATAAACCTTTGCTTTTGCATCAGTGCTCCGTGTTTTGTGTGGTCTCTCGCGGCGACTCCCTTCCCGAGTTGGGCGTGAGGGTCCAACACTCATAGGCCCAGTGAGGGACATGGGTGCTTTACTCTGCTTTGGCCCTTGCTCTTCCGGTTGTATTCTTTGAGAAGCTGCTTGGCTTTCATAGACTACCTAGACTACCAATTACAGCTTTCTAGCCTTGGGGCGTCTCACACACATGGCAGCTCACAACTATCTGTAATTCCTGTTTCATGGGGGATCTGACGGATTCTTGTAAGACTGAGACCTCCAGAGAGATCTCTAGTCTATACCCAGAGTCCCCAGAGAGAAATGAAGTCTGATGTCGATTCCACACACAGGAATTTTATTGAGTTGATGCATATCGAGGTCTGACAAGCTCTCTCAAGCTGCAGACCTCGAAAAGCAGGCGCAAGTGCTTTCTATATCTTTTTGCAAAGGCAGAAGTTAGCAAGCTAGCTAGGAGGGGTAAGTACATTCCAGGGGTAGGGGTAGTGGAATAGTTTTAGATACAGCTGGACCCTCAGCATAGGCTGGCTGGCCTTGAGTGAAGCAGGACCCTCAGCATAGGCTGGCTGGCCTTGATTCAAGCAGGACCCTCAACATAGGCTGGCTGGCCTTGATTCAAGCAGGACCCTCAGTATAGGCTGGCTGGCCTTGAGTGAAGCAGGACCCTCAACATAGGCTGGCTGGCCTTGAGTGAAGCAGGACCCTCAGAATAGGCTGGCTGGCCTTGATTCAAGCAGGACCCTCAACATAGGCTGGCTGGCCTTGATTCAAGCAGGACCTTCAGCATAGGCTGGCTGGCCTTGAGTGAAGCAGGACCCTCAGCATAGGCTGGCTGGCCTTGATTCAAGCAGGACCCTCAACATAGGCTGGCTGGCCTTGATTCAAGCAGGACCTTCAGCATAGGCTGGCTGGCCTTGAGTGAAGCAGGACCCTCAGCATAGGCTGGCTGGCCTTGATTCAAGCAGGACCCTCAGTATAGGCTGGCTGGCCTTGAGTGAAGCAGGACCCTCAACATAGGCTGGCTGGCCTTGATTCAAGCAGGACCCTCAACATAGGCTGGCTGGCCTTGATTCAAGCAGGACCCTCAGCATAGACTGGTTGGCCTTGAGTGAAGCAGGACCCTCAGCATAGGCTGGCTGGCCTTGATTCACGCAGGACCCTCAGTATAGGCTGGCTGGCCTTGAGTGAAGTAGGACCCTCAGAATAGGCTGGCTGGCCTTGATTCAAGCAGGACCCTCAACATAGGCTGGCTGGCCTTGATTCAAGCAGGACCCTCAGAATAGGCTGGCTGGCCTTGATTCACGCAGGACCCTCAGCATAGGCTGGCTGGCCTTGATTCACGCAGGACCCTCAGTATAGGCTGGCTGGCCTTGAGTGAAGCAGGACCCTCAGAATAGGCTGGCTGGCCTTGATTCAAGCAGGACCCTCAACATAGGCTGGCTGGCCTTGAGTGAAGCAGGACCCTCAGAATAGGCTGGCTGGCCTTGATTCAAGCAGGACCCTCAGTATAGGCTGGCTGGCCTTGAGTCAAGCTGGACCCTCAGCATAGACTGGCTGGCCTTGAGTCAAGCAGGACCCTCATTGTTTTTATACAGATGGACCCTCAGCATAGACTGGCTGGCCTTGAGTGAAGCTGGACCCTCAGCATAGGCTGGCTGGCCTTGAGTCAAGCTGGACCCTACAAGGGGGCCAAATAGCTGCAGAACCCATATAGTGATTTGATATTGATACCTTGGTTCAATATCAATATTGCTTCCTGGACCCTCCCTCTCCTGGCTCCCACAGACTCCAGCACACATGTGGCACACACACTCATGCAAGCACACACACAAAAATGAAGAAATAAGTTAAACAAAACCAAACTTTAAAAGATCTAGTTGGCTATTAATTTTGAGCTCATTCTTAAAAAAGTTATCTCAGTCAGTGTTTGCTTCCTTATGATCCTGGAATCGTGTAAGCACATTTTTCAAGAGTAAACTGGAGGCTCTCTGGCAATTTGCTCCCATTCACACAGCAAATAAAAGAGTGAATTAAAATCAGAATGTCTCTTTTCAGGTCACAGTGACCTTTAGACTCTGATAAGCATTAGAGTGTCCACTACCACAATCTGCTGGTGGCTCCAGGAATATTTTCCTGATGCTTCTGAAGTTCAAAATTTGACAGCCAATATATTCCACAATGTACTATTCCCCAAACCAAGAAACAGAATGGACCTGGATACCAACAGATGGGTGAATCGTGGAAAGAGGGCACACATGTGCAAAGGGATTCTATTCAGCTGTGAAGGAGAATAAAGCTATGGCATTTGCAGGAGGAGTGTATGGAACTGAAGACAGTGCCGTGTTCATGTTGAGGGGGCTCCACTAGCTTTCAGAAAGCCACACATCTTATAGGACCATAGTTGTGAGACTGGATGCTGCCTTTGGACTTTCTTGTTTTTTAGAGATAAATCTATAGGGCTTTACCTGGCCCTTCCATGGCCTCAGTTACATAACTTTTTCTTGGCCTCTGCCTCCAGGCAACTGAAACAAGAGTCAGGACTGGTAAAACCCGAGATTAGCTGCCCTCTGGCTCCTGGCTAGATCCCAATTATTTGCACTTTATGATGGGGAAAAAGAAAACTTCTCCCCCACTCGGGGACTAGTAGTACAGAGAGGTATACTCTGGGTGTTCAGTCTTTCTTCATTTCTAGGTCATTCCTGGGTATCCCCCACTCCCGTGCCATAACTTTACCATGGGGCAGATTATCGATCTTTAGTTGGTGCGCGCGCGCGTGTGTGTGTGTGTGTGTGTGTGTATCTGTGTGTGTGTTTGCTCATACACATGCATGTACACACATCCTCACATGTAGAGGTCAGAGGTCAGCATTGAGCCTTTTCCTCTATCACAGAGATCCTCCTGCCTCTGCCTCCCCCGAGTGCTGGGATCACAGGCGTGTGCCACGGTGCCAGGCTTTCTAAATATTTTTATACCAAGCCACCAAGCCATCATTTTATCATGCTCTGTGTTGCAAAATACAACAGGTAGTGAGAGGTACCCAGTTTCTGTCTTCCCAGCTAGATGTGTGGGGTGCCCCCTTGTCACCTCTGCCTTGTGTCAACTGAGCTCATTCTGTTTAAGGGTGTGCCACTTGGATCATCTACTAACACTGATTTGTATTAGTCATCCCCGTACTGTTAATGTAACTCAAATGTCACTCTCCTAAGGCAGGGGCTGGGGGCCTGGGGGTTGTTAGGGGGGTGGGAGGGTGGAGGACTGGGGGGGGGAGAGATTGGGGAAGTGGGGGGGGGCAAAAAAGGGGGGAAAGCAAAGTCATCATAAGAACCCTGTGCAGCTAACAACATTGATACTGAAAGAGGAGGTGCTGGAACCTTCTGTGACATGGCCTGACGAATTGCCTTTCCTTTTGCATCTACTTCCTGTGTGTTGGCTTCATTTTCTCAGATTCTCCTACGTCGCTGCCGGAAGTTCTGAGGTACGTCCTTACGCTTTGCTTTACGACTCAGACAGAGAGGAATTCTTTCCATCTGGCTTCAGGTGGAAAATGCTGGTCCTGGGCATTTAGTGGTAAATTTAAAAATTTAAAAATTTCCATTATTCCCTCAACTATAAAGACTTTTTTTTCCAATGCCATCCCTCTGGCTTTGGAAAAACAGTCACGTTCTGCCCAAATGATGCTTTTGATGAACGTGGTCGCCAGATATTCAGCTGGGACAGTGATCTCTGGAGACAGCGATTGAAATGGCCAATCACAGGGGCCTGTACGTCATGCCAGAGAGCAGGTGTTTGATTAGCAGCAGGTGCTGGGGTTGTCAGTGCAGGAAATTATATAGCCTTCCCTTCTCACCTTCCAGGGGCTTTAGATTTCCTTTGAACTGAAATTTCCGCAAAATGATAAACTTTGTCCCAAACAGCTGCTCACTGGGCATGTAGGACAGGCTGCTTCACAAAGGGGAGTTAATTTCTTAAAGGGGCAGTGGGAGCCTGGAGAGATGGTGTGGTGGTTAAAGTATTTGGGAGGCAAGCCTAAGGAGCAGAGTTCAAACCCCACCCACCCCCCCAGACTCCCCTCAGAACTCATGAAAATGCCGGAGGGGCCATTTTGCATGTGCATGGTGAGGTGCAGTCCTCATTTGCTGAGCCTGCTGTGAACACCTGGGAGCCAGAAAACGGGGTTGTATTTCTTTAAATGTACATTAAAAAACAAACAAACAGATTATGTCTTTTTACTTTTAATTATGTGTGGGTTCATGCAAGTGAGTGGGGCACTAAATGGCTATGACGTGGCTAGAGACTTAGGGAGGAGCAATGGCTCAGCAGTTAAGAGCACTGGCTGCTTTTGCAGAGAACCTGGGTTTGATTCCCAGCACCCACATGGCAGCTTACAACTGTCTGTAACTCCAGTTCCAGAGGATCTGATGCCTTTGTGGCCTCCATGGGCACCACACATGCATGTGGTGTACAGTACATGTAGGGGGGAAAACCCTCATACACATACAAATAAATTAAAATTAAACAAAACCCAACCAAGTGTATAAAAAGTATATTTTGGCCACGGTCCTCTGGGTTCTAAGACAAATTTTGAATGCTTTTCTTTGTTCTGGACATGTGACTTCTGTGATACCATTTTATTCTTCTTTAAAAAGAACCGCCCCCCCCCCTCCGCATTATCCCCAAGTTCCAAAGGCTTTCGGGGATGTGTAAGTTGGGTAATTGTCATTTCTACTTAACTTTGCAATCTTCTGAGCCCAGTGTCTTTAAATACGAAGGAACAGGCATAAATCTTGCAAAGTTCAAAATCTATTACCTAGGGATATAGTTAATGCCTTCCATCTCAAAGTGTAATTATCTTTTTAAGAGAAAAGCTGGCTAAGAAAAAGACTTGGCTGTTAAAAAAAAAAAATCCAAATCAACTTTTTAAATCAACAGTTGCTCTAATTGAATTCATTGCATATGGTCTCAGGTATGGGTAAGGGAAAAAAAAAATTGCCAAGTCCTTTGTGGGATTTTACATTCTCTGAATTTACGTTCCAGATTAGATTGGAGGCGTCAACACAAGGGGATCCAGAGTGCCCGGGGCACACAGCGCCTCCTACTGGTGGCAGAGTGAAAAAAAAAGCCTTCTCTCAATGCTCTGCAAGACAGTTCACAACTTCTCTAGACAAAGCAGATCACGTGCTTTGATCTTCATCTTGTCGGTGCATCCCTTACCAGCTAGCAGTTAGTCATTCGCTGCAGATGTTATCCTAAGGAACCCCAAGGAAGCTGAAAAAACACTAGCTAATAAAGCCTTATCCTCCCGCACACCTTTGTTTAAACGTTTACAGAAGGAGGAAATTGTAAAGGAGCTAATCTCACTTGTCAACACGCTGGGTTCCAGTGGCTCACCTTTGCTGCTGTTGTGCTGTTGTGTTACCACCGATTAAAAACAGACAACCTGAGCCTTTCAAGCGGAGCTGCCGTTTCTACAGTTGCCTAATAGCCCCAAGCCCCATCCTGAGACACAATTGACTCAGTTATTTGGAACCAACGCCGCAAGTGGCTTTCCAGTCCATCGGCATTTGCCAAATTTAGGTCAGCATGGGGCTAGTTAGGGCTGGTATGGTTTACCCACTTACCCAGCAGTCATGGGCACGGAAGCTGGGGGTGGGGTTGCGGGGGGGGGGGGTCTACTCTCCATCACTAAGACAAAATACTGTAGGTATAGTTTTATTTTGGCTTATGGTTTTGGAGCTGCCAATGCCAGATTGGGTAGACCTATTGCTTTGAGCCTTTGGTGGGCCTGCTAGGTGACAGTGGGATGGGGGGGGGGAGTGTATGTGTGTGTGAGAGAGTTTTGGGGGGGCATTGAGGGTGTTGTGCTGTTACATCCTGAGTGAGAGAGTGAGGAGGAGGATGAAAGCAGAGTCTAACATCACTCTTTAGGGGTTTGCATCCCCAGTGACCTAGGGACCACTCCCTAAAAGTTCTACTGCCTTATAGATCTGGGGACCAAGATTTGAAAACATAAGCCACTGCGAGAATGAGTTTCCAACATTGATGTGGCAGTAGGTAGGATGAGAGGAAGAGCAAGCCTTCATCTAGCCACCTAATTCCTGGAGTTGCTGATGGAAGGCCACCAGTCCTTTAGTGTCCCTTTGCTTTCTAGGTGTTTACACCTTCTCTTAGCCCATGGCTCAAAGTGTCTCATGAATTGGTATCCCAACTGGGTTTGTCATCTAAGGTTGCCATAAGCCTATACTGTAGTCTGCTTATGGGATGTCCTCTAGTTCTTTTTTTTTTTAAAGATATTTATTATTGTGTATGCTGCATTCTGCCTGTACATACATCTGGACACCAGAAGAAGGCACCAGATCATGTAATAGCTGGTTTTGAGCCACCATGTGGTTGCTGGGAATTGAACTCAGGACCTCTGAAAGGAAGAGCAGTCAGTGTTCTTAACCTCTGAGCCACCTCTCCAGCCCTGTCCTCTAGTTCTTAACCCAGTGGTATTCGAGGTTTAAGTCCATGGAGGCAAATGGGTACTTTCTGGGCACTTTGCTCTCCGTTAATGCAGGAGCTTCCTGATCCCTGCCTTTGGCATCTTTATGGAAACTCCAAAAGCAGTAGCGGCTGTGTGGGAGTGGAGGGGGACATGAGGTGGGGGTGGTCTTGCGATTCATATGAGAACTTCAGGTTTCAAGGTAGACAAGTATGGAAATTGTTTTATTCACAGGGAAATTATTTGCTCTTCAAATTATGCAAAACGTGCAGCAGACAGCATGCTGTGGCTGACAAAAAAGAAAAAATAATTCTGGCTGTACTCATCTTTACAGCCGGACGCTGGAGAAAACACCTCAGTCCCATTGCACTGTCATACAAGAATGAGAAAAACACTTCTCCCGGTACAACAGGATCTACTTTACTATGCTAAGGTCCAAAAGATGTTCAGAGTAGGGGGAACTGCTTTATATCTGCTTCCTGTCTTTGAAACACTGTTATTTAGAAACGGGCTTGCCATGCGCGCCCAAAGGGTGACTTAAAAAAAGCAGGCTCTTCCTCTAGGGACTGGACTGGTTGGCCTGAGGAGGTCTCACAAGTCAAGTGCCTACTTGCTGCTGTGCTGCGAGCGCCCCCTTGTGCATGGTAAGGTTATACCGACGACTTCCCTGAGTCCCTTCTCAGGGAGGTCTAAAGGCCCTCCACCGCAGGTAAATTTCTATTTTATGTACCTAAATGATTTTCCTTTTTTTGGGTATGAATGTTTGCCTGCTCGTATGTCTGTGTAACCACATGTGTGCCTGACACCTGTGGAGGCCAGAAAAAGATGCTAGATCCTTATGGAACTGGAGTTACAGTGGTTTCACGTCACTGCTGGGAACTCAATCCTGACCCTCTGCAAGGGTAGTCAGTGCTCTTCACTGCTGAGCCATCTCTCCAGTACTCTACTGTAATAAAAGAAAACTAAAAAGTTCCAAATTTGTATCCTTAATGAGTAATTATATATATGTATATATGTATGTATATATGTAATTACATATATTTGTGAAATAAAATTTAATGTCTGGATACATACATACATTTTGAAATGATAAAATTGGATTAATTCATGTATATATATGTGTGCATATATTACATTTAAAGTATTTATCACTGCTTTGTGATTATAAAAATTACTCTTTTAGCTATTTTGAAATTCACATCATATTATTAAGCACAGGTGAGGGGTTAGACAATAGAATAGCTCCCATCTAACTGTGATGTGATTTGAATGAGATGTCTGCTCTATTCTTGGACATCTGAAATTTGTTTTAAATGGAAGTTAAAAAATTTTTTATTTATCTTTTATATTTGTGCCCTGGTATTTGCCTGCATGTATGTCTGTGTGCCATGTGGGTGCTGGGAGTTGAACCCAGGTCCTTTGGAAGAACAGTCAGTGCTCTTAACCACTGAGCCATCTCTCCATCCGCTGGCGTTTGAATTCTTGATCCCCAGGAGATGATGCTGTTGGAGCAGGTTTAGGAGGTACTGCCTGGCTAGAGAAAGTGTGTCTGTCACTGGGGCCAGGTCTGGAAAGCTTAAAGACCTGATGCCATTTCCAGTCTGCTCTCTGCTTCCTGTTTATGGTTTTGAAATGTGAGCCCTCAAGGGTCCTTCTGGCTGCCTTGCCTGGTGCTCGGTGACCCACTTCCTACCGTGATGGTGATGGGCTCCCTTCTCCACGTTGTCTTGGTCATGGTGTCTGTTCACAGCAATAAAACCCGAACTAAGACATCTTGGATGTGGCCTTTTTATCCCAGCCATATAAAAGTCACTATTTTACTAATTGACCAAGATTCCAGTGTCACCTCTGGTAGGCACTGTCTCATTCTCTGCCGTCATGCTTAACTAATATGCTCCAATCCCCTGAGGCCCTGGCTATAAGATGTTGGGAAAAGCTTACCAAGAGATGGGCAAACCAACAGGCACCATCCCATTATTCAGCAGATACCTCACGATTGCAAGAGTAGAAACTTGTGTTGCACTACAGTTAGCCAACTTTTCACGTGTGAAGTGTACACTCGGGGGCGGGGGGGCACACAGGTGTTAAATAAGCAGTTTGGTGGCGTGTCGTAAAACGAACACAGATATGTAACCCTCAAGTAGGTGAAAATCTATTACCCCAAGGACAGATAGACACCTCTAAACTCCTCCCACATCCCACCCAAACTCATCCTCAGTCTCCTTCTCCACGTGTGGCCACATGCTGGCTTCTAAGGTCAGGGATAACTTGCCAGAGCTGTGTGTGCTAACATCAGCCTGGACGCCCCAATACTGCCTTCTGTATGGTAATACAATCCTATACAATATCACAGAGTCTTTTTATTTTGCCATTTCTTTTTTCAATGTTTAGGGACTACACCAGATTTAAAATTTTCATTTCGACTAATCAAGTCGAAAGTGTTTACTAATGTTGGTCTTTACCAAAGCAGTTTAGATCTTCTCATTAAAATGGTGTGTGTGTGTGTGTGTGTGTGTGTGTGTGTGTGTTTATATTTGTACAGGTGTCTGTGGCCATGCCCATGTGTGGAGAGGCCAGAAGTCAGTGTCCAGTGTCTTCCTCCACTGGTCTCCATCTTATTTATTTATTTATTTTTTTGGACAGGATCTCTCTTTGAACTGGATCTCAGTGATTGCCCCAAATGGCTGGCCAGTGTTCCTCCAGGATCCTCCTGTTTTAAATGAGTTGTGAATTTCTGTCACTAGAAAAACCTGCTGACATTAGAGAACAATTGATGCCATTCACCATTGCCTCTTCCAGTCTCTGTTTTATACACACACATACACTTTTTTTTTTTTTTTTTTGGGCAAGGTTTCTCTGTATAGCCTTGGCTGTCCTGGAACTAGTTCTGTAGACCAGGCTGGCCTTGAACTCAGAAATTTTCCTGCCTCTGCCTCCTGAGTGCTGGGACTAAAGGCATGAGCCGCCACCACCACCAGGCTATATGTATATATCTTATGCATATTTTTTGTTATTCTCAGATATTTATGTTTTTAATGCACATATAACAACAAAATATTATTTCCTGCTGTAGGAACCAGGCCCGACTGGGCTGCCTGCCTGTCTTGCTGTTTCATGTCCTGTTTCTAGCAGCTTCTGTGACTGTGTTTATGTTGGTTAGCTAGTCATGTTTACTGCTCTGAGAACGCACCCCTCCCCTCCTCCGGACTTTTCCTCCTGTGCGCAATCACTTCTTGAGGGATTTCACCTGCAAGTGGCATTCCTGTTTTGCTGCCCATAAGAAGGCTCTTTGGACACTGAATAAAAGCTGGGGCTGCTGCTGTCCTAGCACAAAGGACCCGCTGTTTTAGTGTGTGTATGTGTATGTGTGTGTGTGTGTGTGTTAAATCCGCAGCCCCTCGCCCTTGACTCGGTACCGCGGTGGCACGGGCGCCACATGCCGCTTCGTTGATAAATAGAATTATTACACTAATTTCTCCTTTAGCCCCTTATCTCAGGAACGTGTTAAAACTCACTTGCTGTGATGGCCGAACTTCTCAGTCGGCTTGATTGAAAGAAGCCCAGGGACTCAGCAGAGCCATGCTCCGGGTATGTCTGTGGAGGTATTTCCTGACTAAAGAGGAAAGGCCCAACCTGCATGCACGCAGGCAACCCTGGGGCCGGGAGTGGAGTGAGAAGGGAGAAGGGGGGGCCTGCTAGCTCAGGTGCTCTCTCTGCTTTCCGGCTGTGGTGTGTACTGTTCTGCTGTGCCACACACTCCCTGCTGGCATTGGGGGGGAGACCCCTGAAACCGTGAGCCAAAGGAAATTGGCTTCTTTCGTTTCATCTCCCCTGTTGGTCATGGGGAGCCATAGAGAGTTCCATAGAGCTTCCGCGACTTCCTGTCAATCATGCGCACATTTCACACATTCACTCGGGCTGCTCTCCCACGTATCCACATCGTACCACCTGCCAGCAGCTAACAGTAGCTTCAGTTCCCCCTTGAGTAGCCCTCCTCCTCAACCCTTCCCCTCCCCACTCCCTTCATTCTTGTAATCCCCCCTCAACCCTAGTACTGCGCTAAATATGAGTACTCCCCTTATTGTCAGTCTTTATTTATTTTTTTTAATTCTAGTTTTTATTTGTTTTCAGTAGATATCCTATTTGAGGTTAAAACAAAATTCTATTTCTGGTTTGTTGAAAATTTTTTTTTTAACTGCGAATACTGTTGAGTTTTATTAAGTGTGTTTCCTGCAATGCTATTGAGCCGGTCATTGATTTTTGTGCTTTTTTTCTGTTAATATGGTGAGTTACAGTGCATTTCTGAAATAAATCCAATTTGGTTGTAATGTATTCTTTTTACATTTCATTGGTTTTGATTTGGATACATCAACGATTTACACTAAAAGAAATAGACAAAAAACCTTTTGTAAATTACTTTTTTTTTTTTTTTTTTTTTTTTCCGTTCTCACTTCATGTTCATGAAGGGCATTTTCTTCTTAGGTTAAACATTTTCTCTACAGTCAGTTTTATATGGACAACATAATCAGGTATATTTGTATTAGTTACTTTTCTGGTTGCTGTGATGAAAATATACCCGCCAAGAAGCAACTTAAGGAAGAAAGGGATGTAGCCCGACACGGCGGGAATAGCCAGGCGCCCATGTTTTACTTTCGGTTGCAGTGATAAACACCACGACCGAAAGCGAAGCCAAGGCGGGAGCTTGGTGCAGAAACCGCAGAGGAGCAATGCCGCTTACTGACCCAGGCCGGCTAGTCTTGGACTGAAGCCGCCTGCTACACCACTTAGAAGCAAAATGTCTCACAGATGTGGCCACTGGCCAGTTTGATGGAGGCAATTCAGTGGGCGGGCTCAAGGGGTCGGGGTCGGTCTCCCTCTGCCCAGGTGTGTTAGGTTGGCAACCAAGGTTAGCTACCAGGGCTTGGCAGCAGAAACGTGGGGCAGCTGGTCTCAACCGCAGTCAGGCAACACAGCAGGGACGGGAAGTTGAGTGCTTGTCTCTAGCAGCACAGGTCCTCCAGTGAGGGCCCGCCTCCTAAAGGTTCCAAAACAGAGCCCCTGGCTGCGGTCCATATGTTCAAACACACCAGCCTGCATATGACATTCCTCGTTCAAGCCACATCCATCATTCTCTTTGGTTATGAGCAATATAGTGTCCCTTGTGGATGAAAAGCTAACTTGTAACATCTCTTTTTTGGAAAACACGTTATTTCCTATAAGAGCTGGAAAATAGGATTGGTACGTATTTGTTCCTGGCTAGAAACAAAAAAAAAAAACAAAAAAACAAAACAAAACAAAACAAAACAAAACAACAACAACAACAAAAAAAAGCATGCCTTTGTACTTTATTAACTGGGAAGGTTACTTCCTGATATATGTCAGTCTGGGTTTTTAATCTACCTATTTTTTTCCTGACTCATGTAAATGAATAATTCCACAGTTTGGGGGGATACGTTTGTACAAATTACCAAATTTGGTCCTCATCATCTTATGAAATATGTAGGAATAACATTGTGGTTGTTAACAAGAAAACTTAATAGGGAGGTTTTATGGGGTACAACGAAAAGCAACCAAAGAGGCGAATGGGATCTCATTAGACTGAAATGTTCTGCATTGTGGATGAAGCAGCTCACCAAGTGAAGAGATAGCCCACAGAATGGGAGAAGACATTTGCAAACATACAGCCTGACAAAGCAAAGATTATCTAAAAGATATAGGGAGCTCAAAGAAGAGCAAGAAAAATGTCTACTTAAAGGCCGAGATGTGCAGGGAAACACGGGGCTGGTGAATGACTCAGGAGGTAAAGGAGCTTGCTGTACAGACATGGTGACCTGAGTTCAACCCGTGGAACCGAAATGAAGGTGGAAGAAGGAAACAGATTCCACCAAGTAGTTTTCTGACCTCCACAGGTGTGCTGTGGCACATGTGCCCACATGTGCATCGCGCGCACACAACGCCCATCTCTAGGGAGATTAAAAAAAAAAAAGAAATAATTATAATTTCACGCCTGTTAGAATAGCATGTGTGCACATCGCTTGGTGAATGGGTCATTAAAATGTGGTGTGTGCACACAGCCAGTGCTATTTAAGCCCGGAAATAGAGGAGAATTATGTACTTTACAATTATGGACCATCTCGGAAGGCTTTCAGTGAACCAAGGCACAGACAGACAGATAGACAGATGTGGTACAGCCTCACTGTACAGGCTGGCTTTCAGTCCACTTGACACAAGATGGAGTCATCGGAGAGGAAGGAGCCTCAGTTAAGGAAATGCCTCCATGAGATCCAGCTGTAAGGCATTTTCTCAATGGTGATCAATGGAGAAGAGCCCAGCCTATTGTGGGTGGAGCCATGCCTGGGGTGGTGGTCCTGGGTTCTCTAAGAAAGCAAGGCGAGCAAGCCATGAGAAGCCAGCCAGTAAGCGGCACCCCTCCACTTCTGAATCCGCTCTGCCTCCGGGGTTCCTGCCCTGTGACTTCCTTTGGTTATGGACAGCAACGCTGAAGTGTAAGTTGAATACGCCCTTTACTCCTCAACTTGCCTTTTGGCTTTAGTGTTTTGTTGATGCAATAGAAACCACAAGACAATCTCTTATGTGTGGAATCTTCAAAGATCAGAGTACCATGCTGGTTACCACAGGCTGGGGAAGGAGAGGGCAGGGTGGAAGGGGAGAGGTGGACCAAGGTAGATCAAAGCAAACAACGTTTCCACAGACACGGTGGGCTAACTTTTGAGATCTGTGGCACAGCAGATGGATTTTAGGCAATAATAAGTATGTATTTCACAGTAAAAGTAAATTCCAAATACCCACTGAAAATGTCAAATGAGATGGATATGTTAATTAGCTCGATTCAGTAATTCTACATTGCTTACATATGTCAAAACATCACATTGTATCTCATAAATGTATATAACTATGGTTAGTCAACTAAAAATAGCTCTAATGGGGCCAACAAAATGGCTTAGTGGGTAAAGGGGCTTGCCACCAAATCTGATGGCATGAGTTTGATACCCAGAAACTATAAGACAGAAGGCAGAAGGTGAGACCTGACTTCTGTAAACTGTACTCTGACCCTCCCTCCCTATAGCATGCATCCCCAAACTATTAAAAAAAAAATCTGTAAAACATAATTAAACATTATAAAGTCTTAAACTGAAACTGAAGGGGATGATATTTTAAAAACCATTGTTTTTTTTTTGAGGCAGGGGTTTCTCTGTGTAGCCTTGGCTTTTCCTGGATCTAGCTCTGTAAACCAGGCTGGCCTTGAACTCACAGAGATCCACCTGCCTCTGCCTCCCGAATGCCAGGCTTTTCTTTCCTTCTTTATTGTAACCAAGGCTCAATGCAAATGCTGTATTGAAATGCGCTGACGTGGCGTGGCCCTTCAGTGCTTCTGTGTTCTGTACTGTGGTAGAGCTTCTGAGAGGGGCCCAGCATTGTCAGGCCTGTGACTTAGAACCTAAGAACTGAAAGGATTTTTGAAGGCATGAAATACAAGAACAAAGCTAACGTTTAATTAAAAAAATTATATGTATGTTTTGCCTGGTGCCCACAGTGGTCAGAAGAGGGTGTGGAATCCTCTGGAACTGGAGTTACAGATGGTTGTGAGCATCCATGTAGGTGCTGGGAACCAAACCTGGATCTTCCGAAGGAGCGACAAGTACTCTCAAACAGCTGACTCATCTCTCTAGCACCCATGGGCAATGTTTTTATTGTGACTTAGGAGTTTCTGAGAGATGGAGGGCTGATTAACTCAATTATAGAGGCCAACACATTCCACAAAGGGTTGTATATAAACTACAAAACCAGGAGTGCTGACTCTGTATGTGTCCAAAGGCCTCAGAGTCAGGGAAAGGGACTGTGAAACTCAGTCTGAGGCTGAGGGCCTAAGGCCCTTTGGGGAGGAGCCTGGAGCACTGGTCCTGTAGATCTTGGTGTCTACAACGGGGAAAGCCTGGAGTCTGACATCCAAATGCAGGAGAAGGGTGTCCTAACCTGGGATGAGGGAGGGAGAGGAAGAAACTCATTCTTCTTCCATCAGGCCCCCAGCTGATTAGATGCTACCTGCCCACACTAAGGATGGACCTTCCAGTTCCTTTACCCGAGCCAAAGGTGCCACATAGGCATGGCTGGGCAGCCCAGTCATTCTAACCTAACCAACTGTAAACTACATAACCCGGCCTTGCAGGCACACAGAAAGCGTGGTCCAGAGGCCACAGAGATGCCGAACATCACTGATGCAGCAATTAGGAAGCCGCCAAGGAGTCCTTTCATTCACTCTGGTTGGCATCCAAATTCAGGTGCTGCAGAAATGACTGCTGGCTCATTCTATTTATTGTGGGGACATGGATTATTAGGCGCTTGGGTCTGCAACGCCTTCCCTCAACCCTGGGCTTCTGAGGCTTGAACTCAGGTGGTAAGGCTTTGTGGCAATCACCTTTGTGTCACGAGCCGCCTCACCAGTCTGTGAAGACGACGGACTGACTGACTTGACCTGGCGCTTAAAAGCTAGGATCAGCAGTGGCGCAAACTCCAGGGTTTTCCAAGCCCACTCTTTCTGGAATCTTGACTTATGGAATTTTCGTTTCTCTGCACTAAGCATCATTTGGCATTTGACAAGCTTTGGTAACTGAAGAGGTAGAAGGCAGGGCAGGCATTTGTGTCTCTGCGTACTGTCTGCCTGGTTAACAGGGAATCTGTGTGGCTCGCCTTAAAGGCTTTCTGCCATCCCACGACCTCCTTTCTTGTGCTTGCTCACACACATTTCCAAAAGCTTGAACCGCCATCACCGCCTCCTTTGCCTAGGTTAGGCATCTGCAGAATTTTGTTCTGTTTTGTTTCTTAATCCTCTTTATGTTCTCAGAGGCCAGAGAGACCTTGGCATCTATTGTCACTCTGCTGCTAAAGGTGGTCAGGCCCGGGGAATAAAGTCCCTGGAAGCACAGGTGAGTGCCGAGGTGAGCGCAAGGCAGGGAGCCATTGTCCTCGGGGAGCCTGATTTTTTTTTTGTTTGTTTTTGCTTTTCAGCATTTTAAATACTCATCTTACAGCGCATTAAGTGTACATCTGAGAAGAATAAAACCAATAATTCTGAATCGCTTTTCTTCATTTTTTTTTGTGCATTTTCCCCTAATCGCTACTGTACACTTACTAAAAACTGATGGGTATTTTTACAAATAGTAACCCTGTTGTGTAAACAGCCCTAGCATTGTGATGGACAAGTGACTGTTTAGAAAACCCCCAGCCTCCTGGTTTGTTTTGTTTGGACGGTCATAGCAGTGAGAGGCAGGGGCTGCCCCTTCTGTTGGGTCCAAGTGTCTGTGGTGTAAATTATCTCATCTTGATTTTTTTTTTTTTACTCCAGGGCTTTTAGAATTAGGTTTTGCTGGACTCAGCTTTGATTTAATGTGTGTATATATTACAGAGGTGTGTGTGTGTGTGTGTGTGTGTGTGTGTGTGTGTGTTAGATCCTAGTCACCCAAAAGTTCTGGTACACCAGAAAATGAGTTAAAGTTACCCAGCTAATTCATTTTGAATTATCAGCAGCATAGTGTTTTTTTCAAAATGTGCAGTTGGCGTAGTACTTTAGAGAAAAAAAATCTATCATCTACAATGCTTGACATCTATTCAATATGCACCCTTAGATTTACAAATGCTTTGGTATCTTTTTTTTGCAAAGACAATTAGTCTTGATGGTTAGAGCAAGGGACTAATGGGTCTAATGACATGAGTTTATTTTTTTTATATTAAAAATATGAGGTTCTTAATTTTATATTTAATGTATATATTCACTTTACATCCCAATCGTAGCCCCCTCCCTCCTCTCCTCCAGGTCCCATGCTCCCATCCCACCTTCTTACCCCAACCCCCTACCCTTGTCCTCAGAAAAGGGCAGCCCCTCTCCCCCAACCCACCCCAGTACATTAAGCGCATCAGGACTGAGCTCCTCCTCATCCATTGAGGCCAGGCAAGGCAGCCCCGTTAGGGGGGAAGTGCTTGAAAGCAGGCAACAGAGTCCATGCCATAGATAGCACCTGCTCAGTTTACTAAGGAACCCGCATGAAGACCAAACTGCTCATCAGTTACATATGTGTAGGGGGCCTAGGTCCAGTCCACGCATGCTCTTTGGTTGGTGCTTCCGGCTCTGTAAGCCCTTATGGATCTGTTAGTAGACTCTGTTGGTCTTCTTACAGCCCTCTTGTCCCCTCCGAGTCCTTTTGTCTCCCCCCCTGCCCCACCCCCCTTCCACAGGACTCCCTGAGCTCAGCCTAATGCTTGGCTGCGATTTGAGCAGCTGCTGTGTGGGGCCTCTCAGAATGGTTAAGTTAGGCACCTGTCTGTAATCATAGCAGAGCAGTCTTAATGGTATGACATGAGTTTAAAGGATGAGAATGGCTTTTCTTCGTCTCCTGACCTTATAGCAGTGAATTTTCAGTATTGAATTCATTTCTTGACTTTGCCACAGTAGAGATTTTGATGTGATCTGACCATGTAGTTGGTTTTTTTTTTTTTTAAGTTTCTTGGCTACCAATTAAGTCAAAGTGTAAATGGACCATTGCAAATGGATATGCAGGTTTAGGGGAAACATGTCTGCTCTCACCATGTTGGGTGGTTGCTTAGGGACAGCACTCATCAGGGGCCAGTAATTCCAGTCCCTGGTTTGTCACGTTATAAATCAGGGTGACAACTTTCTGGGCCTAGGTTTTCTAATCTGTGAAAATAGGTTTGGTTTGAGGGGCTGCTGAGATTGCTGCCGAGTATGGCTATCTGAGTTCAGTTCTAGGAACCCATATGATGGAAAGAGTTAACCTCTACATATGGGCTACATGCACACACACACACATGCACACACACACACATGCACACACACACACATGTACACAGAAGCGTAATCAAAACTTGAAGATGGGTCTGAGCTGAAGGTGAGAAAACAGTACACGCATTCTTTATCAAGACTCTAGGCTTTGCCTTCTGTTTTTTATGTTACTTAATATTTGGTGATTTATTTTTTCCTTAGGTTGAAGGTGGTACTCAACTATCTTTACAGACTGGTAAGCAAGTCAGAAGCTCAGTGCTGGCTGAGGAGGAAGGTGGGCCACCCAAGACTCTTGGCAACCATCCCTGGAAATGCCTAATTTGTTTTTAGAATAGGAGTCCCGTGAGGGCTAGTTTTGTCAACGATGCAAGCTTGAGTCATTTGGGGAAAAGGGACCTCAGTTGGAAAAAAAAAATGCCTCCATCAGATTGGCTTGTAGGCAAGTCTGTGGGGCCACTTTCTTGACTGATGGGAAGGCCCTGGGCCACCCCTGGGCAGATGGTTTTGAGTTGTATAAAAGAACTGATAGAGCCTTACAGAGCAAGCCAGGGATCGGCACTCCTCCATGGCCTCTGCTCCAGTTCCTACCCTGACTTTTCTTCATGATGGATCATACCCCTTCTTAACCCCCGCCCCCACTCTACCACCACGTGTAAGCCAGATAGACCCTCGCCTCCCTGTAGCTTTTTAGTCATGTGTTTATTACAGCAACAGAGAAACCCAACGGATACAAAAACCCTAAAGGAATCTACCCTGAAAATATCAGAGAACTTGAATTTAGCACGGTCCGGACCATCTCAGCATACAGCAGCCACTGTATTTTCCACACACAGCAGGATTTTTACAGATAGGCTGGGAATACTGTCTGACTTTTGCAGAAGTGCATCTGTGTAGAGGGGTCACTCAGAGGTCGCTGGAGAAAAGGGTTCCCCAAACTCTGAATTAAAAGATCATGATCCAGGTGCTCAGGAGTAAATTGCAGGAAAGGAAAAGGTTAGCGGTAGTGCTCTCAGACTCCCCTCAGCATGCGTCTTATCTCAGTCGATTCTAGTGACCCACAGGAAACAGGCTGGGCCTGTCCTCCCTCTCATTCTATACTCCCCGTAGGTCCACCTCTATGGGCCAGCCTAGAGCAGCCTGTGACCTCCAGTATTCCCTGGGAAAAGGTAGGGGCATGGTAGGCGCCGGGCTCCCATGTGCTGCCCCACGCCTGGTGCTGGAGACAGCAATGTGGGTCTCGCTTAGTCTCAAACACCTGGTCAGAGTCCCTGGCCCCTGGAGAGTCTGTTAGGATCGACGGTTTGTGCGTTCCGGTGCAAAGGTTCCAAGGTCGCGCGCCTGGTCAGGAGGCTGGCACGATCAACGCTGAGAGTCACGTGCTCCAACCGCCCTTCATCGGCCTCTGGGCTCCCCGCTGCAGCCCACTACACTTCAGAGCCCCTGGGCACCTCAGCCGAGCCCTGGTTTTCTTCTGCTTTCACCGTCTTGACTTCACATCACCCAGTCAGACTCAGTTTTCAGCTCGGGGATGGGGGTGGGGGATCCTTTCCTTCCTGGCTGCTCAGATGTTTGCCACCTGGGGACCACCCAGAGGTATAAATATCGCTCCCCAGGGGCGAATTAGACCTCACTCTATATTCTCCTCTTAAACAGTTATATTTTGAAGCTGGTGACGTTGGTCGCTCGCATGGTCTTGCTACCAGGAGATTGAGCTAAGGGCCCTGGGGAACTGCAGGAGGAGGGAGGTACGCCCACGGAAGTCTGCGCAATTGCAAGGAAGGCCGGTGCCACTGTGTAGGTCTCCAGAGCACACTCTCGGAGCAGTACTCGCTTTCCCTGCGGCCAGTCCTGGGTCTCTAAGGGGGTACTTAGAATTCAAGTCAGACAGCTTGGATAAGAAGTTGGTTGCCTTTACGTGAGTTCTTTGACCAATGCCTTGTCCTGTTGTTGGAGGTTTTGGGCCTCTCTCAAGCAGTGACTCCGCCAGATTGTCCCTGGCTCAGTCTCATCCAGTTCTTTGCTGCCAGAGAGGGCGACAAAGTCGCTCACATACCGGAGCCCATATGCCCACGCTGGGACGGGGAGGGAGGCGGGGGCGGGGAGGGAGGCGGGGGGGGGGGGGGGGGGGGGTGAGGTGGCCTTCTTCGCCCATTTTTCTCAGACTCAGGTTTCATTATTGCATACCCTTCAATGCTGCTGCTACAGCCACTAACCACTGTTGTGGATGGAGATGACCTTCCCTCACCTTGTTGGTGTCCTTGTAGGCTTCCTTCATAGCATTCGTCAAGGACGCGACTTTAGAGAGACAGCTGAGCGAGAACAACCCAGGAATATCCCAGAAGGCCAAAGCTGTGTCAGATGGCAGTGTCAACCAGCCTGCCCTGTCTTCCTCCCCAGATGTTGTAAGGCCACACTTTGTGGGATCCTGGCTACTGAAGTGCTTTCAGTCACTGAGCTGTCTGAGGGGCCCCAAGTCTTCTCTGTCCCCAGATCTACAGAGTGAAAGGGTAGCGAAATGTCTTTTTTTTTTTTTTTTTTTTAATTCGAGCTGACCTTGCTTTTAGGTTTTAAGTCTACTTTTGGTGTTCTACGTTTGTCAATACCAATGGAGACTCTTGAGACTCTTGAGTTTCCATTGCTTCGTTGCCCCTACTATTGACCCTATCTATCCTGGTTCCCTCAGGCTGGTTCTTTCCCTATAGCTTGCCTTTTTCATGATAGAAGCACCTGGAGCCATGGATGTGAATCCTCCCTTCCTTGTCCCAATGACCAATCCTCTAGACACCTTTTCCAGTGACTTGACCTGCCAGCTCACCATTGCCTCTGCTCTCATGGCCACTGTTGGAGGCAGTGTGTGTGTGTGTGTGTGTGTGTGTGTGTGTGTGTGTGTGTGTGTGTAAAAGCCTGTTTCCCAGCCTACTTCGGGACTGTGGTTTCACTGACTCCTGTTCCCAGACTTTGTTTTTGAAGCTCAGCCTATGTGCCAGAGAGGCTTACGTTGCTTGGGAAAGCACCTCTGACCCTTTTGAAAATATTGGTGGAAAGCAGAGGAAATGAGCTCCAGTGACTTTTGTCTCTGGCCTTGCCCATTTCACCAGGAACTCACCATGCCAGCCCACAGAAGCCAAGGCTCGTGTGTGTTGCATAGTCTGCCCTTGGCATCTTTGCATTAAAGGACCTGGGCCTACGTGACTAGGCCATCTCTCTGGCCATCACAGGGGCCAGCACCATTTCTGCACTTGGAGGCAACTCTGCTCATGACTGTAGATGCAGAACCCCAAGAAGCAGCTGACTAGAGTTTCTCTGTAGCAGCACAAGGCTGACACGGCTCCTGGGCCCCAGAGGGGCCAGAATTGACCTGCATTAAAAAGCTCTGTCTTCTTCATAAAAGCTCAGTGCATGTGATGCCTGCCTGTTTGAAGCAAACCTGTTACTAATAAGGAGATGGGGTTAATGAGGGCTGCTGGGGGGGAGGTGCGGAGGCAGACAGGGAGAGGTGTGGTTCTAGGCTTCCACATAAACTCCCTCACATGTATCTTGGGCCACTGTGTGTGGGAGCAGATCCCCTGCAAAGGTCCCAGGCTCCGCCAGCCTCTTGCACTTATGTCACATTTTTCTTAAAAAAAAAAAAAAAAAAGATACCTTCTTCTGGGCTAGGAGCCGCAGCCCAGGCCCAGTCTTGAGGTCTTTAATGGGCAGTGGTTGGAGGCACTCTCTCTAGAACTTCTCTGGTTCCTGGCTTACCGGGTTCTGTCTCTCAACAGCTCACACACGTAGCCTCCATATCCAAGCCTTTTGTTTTGTTTTGAGTCTGGTGGAGTTCATGTGGGTAAGATACCCCGCCGCCCCCTCAGTTTGTTGCTTTTTGGCTTATTGGGGTCCCTCTTCACCCTGACAATGGGTCAGCTTGAGTCTAAGAGCTCTCTGCCTTAGAGGTGGCAGTTCACCGTTGCGTCTCTACCACCTTGCCTGCACTGTTGTTTAGCAGCCAACATATCACTCTTTAAACTTCCTCTGATGTGTGATGGGTGGGGTGGGGTGGGGCCAGTTCTTTAGCTTCTCTTTGTGGCTCCTGCTTTGACAGCTTGAGCGTGCATTTCTAATTGAACCTTCACCACACCCCCAGGCATTCAGATGGAGTCAAATCTCAGTAGGCTTGGCGTGCCCGCCAACCGCCACTCATCTTGTCTCTGCAGGCAACTCAGCAATTTTCCCATTGACGAAGCTAATATTTTCCACAAGGGAGCTACCCGCCAGAATCTCAACACCAAGGACAGTAACCCTTTGTCCACAGCCCCTGGCTGTTGGATAACTTTTAGCCACAGGGTCTATAGGGTGTGTGTGTGTGTGTGTGTGTATCAGCTTCTTGGTTGAAACATTTAACTTTGGTGCCTTCCCCTGAGGGGGACACAGATTTTGACACTGCAGCCTTGTTACCCTGTAGCACTTTGCCTGTAATGTAAAGTGCCTATCTTTGTGAAGAGCCTGTAGGCCCTCGGAGACATTCTCCTTCCTGCATGTAGTCATAGCCAGCCGAGTGAAGACAATTTGTTACTGTTGGGAGCATGAGCATCACCAAGAAGACATGAGAGCCTAGTGGCAATTTTGTGCCTCCTTGTGGTCAAACTAGCTGGGTGGGTCCCCCATCCTACCAGAGTGCATCCCGTTGCAGCCGCAGGTGCTGCCATCGAGAGATGTGTTGGGGAAAGACTTCTCACCTTTTGTCAGAGCTCCCAGTGAACCCCTGGCCAGAATGCTTTTGCGGGGAAGTGGAGGGCGCCAGCTCTGATGTTTTGTTTTTGTTTTGTTATTTTTTCAAGGCAAGGTTTCTCTGGGTAGCCTTGGCTGTCTTGGACTAACTTTTTAGACTAGGTTGGCCTCGAACTCAGTGATCTGCCAGCCTCTGCCTCCCGAGTGCTGGGGTTAAAGGCATGTGCCACCATGCCCGCTGCCAGCTCTGATGTATAGAGATGCTTCTCATGGCTTCAGTCTGAGCACCTGAGGCATACATGACGGAACTCATTGGCAGACGTCATGAAGGTCAGGGCCAGTTCTGTGCTTATAGGCTCTTACATTCTCACAGGCAGAGGGTATGGCCCATGCGGCTGAAGTACAGGTGGCATGGCAGCAGGGGACATTGCGGGGACTTGTGCTTGGGGAATACTTCTTGCGATGCTGTCACCCTGAGCTCCTGGGGGAGCTTGTAGCCAAAGTACTTCCATTATGGTCAGAAGGGGCAAGGCTATATTTTAGTGTGGCACAGCTAATTTTTTCCTCAGTCAAAATACCTAGTCAACAAGCTATGGTACCTCCTCCAGCTTTGGGGAGACAGCACCACTGAGGAACCACCTGTGCTTAGAGGTGTTCCCGAGCCTTTGGTTAGAACACAGCAGCTCTGGCATTCACAGGTTTTGCCAGTGCCGTTATCTTTGCCACACCCAGGAAGTGCCTTGAAGACAGAAGGGTTGCAGGAGCACCGGCCCTTCTTTGTTTTGTTGCCACAAGATCTCTTCCAAATTAAGAAGTAAATGCTTCCTTTTAAGAACCAGAGTAACGGATGTTCCCATAAGACCTTGCTCCACCAGGAAGAGGATTGGTTTTTTTCGTGTACTCATGCCAAACAAACTCGACTTTCTGACTTCCTGTGCCAACTTCTCAAGTAGGGAGTGTCGGGCTAAGGTGGACACAAGGTCGGAGGACTTGCTTGGTTTTGGCCAGCTGCTTTCCCTCCACTCCAACCTCTCTGCAAGTGGCATTGTCCCAGATGTGAGTTTGGCAACTAGATGAAATTCCTCTCTTTGTGATCTATTAAAAACGGATTGGATGTAAGCCTGCTTCTGTCTGTGTTGCTATAAAAAAAATACATAAGACTGGGGAGTTTATAAACAACAGAGACACAGGGGCTTGGAAGTCATGGGCCCCCACCTCAGTCTCTTGAGGATCCGTTTCTCACTTATGACACCACTTTAGGTGTCCTCAGATGCAGGAAGGAGGGAGAATGGGTCTGAGGATGTGTTTGCTGCCACTAGAGTGGACAGTTAGGCCCTTGGATAAAAGTTCTGACCCCACTCATGGAAAATTCATGAGTTCATAACACAACGAGGAAGCTCATCTCCCAGTGCTATCACTGGGTGACTGGTGGGTGAGTATACATATGTGACGTTTGGGGAACACGCTTAGGCCAAACAATCCCCACTTCTTGTTATGTCACTTTAAAGGGATAAATGGAGCATCTGGAAGCACAAAGGATGGGCGAGCCAGCATCTGTCCTGTAGTGCTTGGGAACATTCTTATGTCTCATAGTCATTATCATGTTGCTTAAAACTCATAAAATGCCCTCTTTATGGGGGTGCCCAAGATTAGGGCCTATTAGGAAAAAAAGATTTCAGTCTGGCTCCTGTCTACCATAAATATCTACCTGCAAGCATTACTGTTGTACCCAGGCACAGCTGACCTTGGTGTCTTGCTGGGTCACTCCTGGACCTGGTTTCTGACCATGCAATCTTTCCTGAGGTACTTCCAAATGGGAGAGAGTACTGCAGGCATGTCCCTCAGCTCTGCATGTTTTATTGGGCAGTTATTCCCTTATGCTCCCCATACAATAACAGACTGTGTTATGCCCTTGTCCTATAATGCAGAAAGTTAACTCTTTCTCAGCGGATTTTATGATCTAATGGGAAAGATGGATGAAGAGACTCAAAGTTAAGAATGGAAAGGTCAGTGTCAGGCTAATGGAGAGTCACTTAAGTTGGTCCTAAGACTTAGGGATAGAGGCAACTCCAGTTGCATCTTAAAGAAGGAAGAGGAAGCAGCCAGGTGGGAAAGGGCTGTTTTCAAACCAAGGAAATGGTGTGTGAAAAGTTCAGTAAGTGAGGTCACTATGAGTGGGACTCAAGTGGGGACCCCCAAGTAGCTGGCGAGTCACTTTGGAGTGGAATTTAAAGCTATAGGGTTGGGCAGAAAGAGATCACAGTTACTTTACCATTATGGTGAGTGCTTTAGAAACCCACCAATTGACCCTTTTATCCAGGAAGTGAGGGGAATCACAAAGACCTACGTTCAAAATCAACTGCTGGCCCCCCAAAAAGACAAGCAAAAACCCTATAGTCATGCATGCATGGGTAGGTATTAGAAACAGCCCCTCGGCTCTGTGAGAGGCAGTAGGTGTGATGTGACGGCCGAGGGAAGGGAAAGAGGTGGCCTAGATGCCTGGGATAGCCAAGGCTTACCTGGGTTAGGAGGGAGGTGAATACCATAATGAAAATAGCCATAACATTTTATATCTTTGTTTGTGTGTGTGTACATGTGTGTGCACATGTGTACATGGGTGCTCAGCAAGTCACCAGATGCCTGGGAGCTGGACTTACAGACATTTGTAGGCCATGTATGTGGGTGACAAAGATCTGAACTGCAGTTCACTGATAGAGCAGCGAGCACTCTTAACTTCGTAGCTGGATTTTTGACATTTTCTAATAAAAACAAAGTGATAGTGATTAAAAAGTATAGTAGACACTGCTTACAATATAAAGAGTTTATTTTATTTTATTTTTTATGAAGGCCACTGACTTTATTCATCTAAACATCTTTATAAGGACAGTGACTGTTTTTGCCACTTAAAAAAAAAAGGTGGCGGGGTGGGGGGGGGGGCGGCGGTGTGAGCCAAAGGGCATCCAACAGATGGTGAAGGGAGGGAGAAAGGGGCCAGAAATCCATTCAGGAAAGCTGGTAACTGTTGCCATGGAACTGCGAAGGGGAGGAGGGAGGGCAAGGCATACAAGGGTAAGAATTTGAAAGAGTTTGAAATGCTGAACTCCCCAGAGACCCTGGAGTACATAGGAGGTGAGTGTGACAGCAGATCTTTTCCTTCATGGAGGACTGGGAGAAGCCCGACCCAGCTGCAGACTCTGGAGACTCTATGCTTTGACTGGGCTGCTGACGGGTCCCCAGAGAATGCTACAAGAAAGCATCACACCATCTCGAAGGCACCCAAAGCAGTCCCAGGACTGCTAGGCATTGGCACTACATGTGTCTTTCAGCCATTCTCGGAAGAGGTCTTCATCTTTCTTTAGCTCCAGAAACTGGCCAAGGACCCCATACGCCTTGTCAAAGCCCCTTCCTCCAGCTTCTTGCTCATGAGTCCCGGCCAGGCTCCCCACTGGCTTTCCCCCATAGCGTCGGCCACGAGGTCTTTTGGGAGGTTGTCAACAGGCTTAACCAGTAGCTGCAGCTCTGGTAACGGCTCCTCGCACCACTCTCAAAGGGGTTCTTAAGACTGACTTTTTAGTTCTTGAAAACCATTCTATGGACACCCAAAGCTTTTCATTTAAAAACATACACAAGGTTAAAATCAGAAGGTCCATGGAAATTGAAGGAATAAATGGAGGCCAGGGAAACATTTGCAAAAGACATCTGACCTGGAAATGGTGGTTTATACAATCTCAGCACTTGGAATACTGAGGCAGGAGTATTCCACTATGTGGTCAGCCTGGACTACATAGTGAGCTTGAGGTCAGCTTGGGCTGTGTAGTGAGACCTTGTCTCAAAAGCAAAATGCAAATAACCAACAAGAACAAAACACAACCTAGTAAATGATCAGTGTGTAGAATACATGAAGGTCTTACCGCTCAACAGTAAAATGCCAAGGCACTCAGCTGAGTGAGCTTAAGATTTGCACATTTTTTTTTTTTAAATAAGCGAAGCCTACACGTACCTGGTAAAAATACTCGAAATCTCTAAATGTCATTATTCATTGGGGAAATGAAAAATTAAAGCCCTAGTAAGATATCCTCACAGATGGATTGAGTTTGAGACATGTGAGTTGGGGCATAAAGCTCTTAGAATGTTCCTAAGCCATAAACAGTGCTGTGGGGACAAGTCCACGTAGGAAGTCCCGAAGCTAAACACATGCTGCTCCCAGCTGCATAGTCTTATTTCTGTGTTCACTCTTAAGAACGAAAACTTATGGGCACCGAAAGTCCACCAAAATGTTCCCAACAGGTTTATCTGTAACAGGCAAAACTGGGAACAGTTTCAGCCATTTGAGTGTGTTTACACACACAGCCACCAGCAGATGAGAACATGGAGAAATGCATATTCTTTCTGTGGGGTGGAAACATAGAAGAGAGCATTCTGGGTACTTCCTTGCATGGAAAACAAACAAACAAACAAACAAACACAACACAACACAACAACAACAACAAAACAAAACAAACCGCTAGAACCACCCAAACCGACCAGGGCTGGAGAGAGAGCTCAGTTGGTAAAATGCTTGCCTTGTAAGCCTGGGCACCTTCAACCCACATTAAAAAGTTGGGTGTGGTGGCATGCGGAGAAGGAGACAGCTCTCTGGAGGCTGTAGCCTACTCTGCGGACATCACTGACAAAGCCTATAAATAACAGCAGCTACAAGGATGACATGCACACAGAGCCCGAGAAACAAACTTGAGGTTGCCTTCTGGCCTCTGCATCCACAGGTATACACGTGGACCTGACATCCCTTCCCCAAACTAAGCTGGAGTGGACATAATCTTGCCTGTTGGGTGCTCCTGCGATCTGGCAGGTAATGGTTCCCCTGAGGTGCAGGGTCAGCCTTCTGTCCATCCCAGAGGATCTTTCCTGAAGGACTTCCGTGTTCTCTGCTTGTGCCCCGAGCCTGCTCCAGATTGCCCATGACATATTAGGAGAGACGTGACCGGTCGGACTCAGCGGCAACACAGGATTGACAGGTAGGGCGGCCAAGGGGATATTTGGTTCACGAGGGCCTTAGGGATGAAGACCTCTGCACGTTCTCTAGAGTGAGCCGACCGCAGGTGATGTTCAAGGCCAGGAGGGAGCAGAGGGTGAGCTAATGATGGCGACGTCTTTCCTTTCCTTTCCACAGGAAGTGACACAACTTCCCGCTTTTATATTTATTTTTAACTCAGCTAATTAGGATCTATGAAAATGTACCCAAGGGATATAAGGATGCATTTTTGTGGTGACTGGAGATCTGGCTCCGTCTTGCAGAGGACATGCATTCAATTCTTGGCGCTGACCCGGTGGCTCAAAACCACTTATAACTCCAGTTCTAGGGCATCTGATGCCCTCTTCTGGCCTCCATGGATACTAGGCATGCATGTGGCACATGTGTACGCGTGTGCATATGCACGCGTGCGTGCACACACAGACATGGATGCAGGCAGATCACTCCTACACACAACATAAAAATAAGCAGAACTTCAAAAAAAAAAATACTTTTAATTGCATTTTGTGGTAAGCAAAATGCTGAGGCAGCTCCTCGGTTCAGACACCTGTGCCATTCTCTTTTGTTTGGTATAAGCTAGACCCGTGACTGTGGTGTTTCACTTCCGGTGACGACATCACACTACAGGCAAAAGATGAGTATCCTAATATAACAGGGTTTGGCCTACTCAGGTGAGTCCTTGAAGAAGGAGGAACAGCAGAAATCCTCCCATGACCTGGAAGCAACAGAGCCACCTGTCCATTGCCCATGCCTGCGAGGGGGTCGGTGGGGTGGTCGGTGTCAATGTGACACGAACACAAGAGCCGTTGCTGGGAGCTCCATCTAGTCCTAAGTATCTAGCCAGAAAATGTGACCTCGATCCTTCAATGACAAGGAACCAGGGTCCAGCCATTAACCTGATCAAACCAGACCTCAGCTTTGTGGCACCCTGAGCAGGGAGCCTCTCTGCTTGCAAGAGGCCTTCTCACGCCCTGGGAGCCGAGCTATTACATGTTTGCAAGCCTTTTAGTTCGTGGTGGTTCATCACGTAGCAATTAAAAGCCAATTGGCTGCATAGCTAGTGTAGGAAGACGCTCCGGAAGTGCTCCAGTCCCAGTGTATACCTGGAGGTAAGGTTTGGGCTAGTGGGAAGTCAGGACTTGAACCAGGTTTCTTGGAAGCAGAACCGCAGGACGATGAAGAAGCCTGGGAGAATGTGCTGCCTGAACTGAACCAGAGGTGGGGGCTTGTTTTCACAGGGGAGGCGGGGGTTGGTGCAACATTTGGGAAGGCACAGTCTTTCAAAGCCACTGAGCCTCTGTGTCCTCAGGTTGGATTAAAATCCTTGCCCAGGGAAAGAGGCTGCACGTGGCACACACTCAGGAGTGTCACCGTGATGCCATTTAGTCAGGACAATTGGTGCTTTGACCATCATGGGTACATCCCCATGACCTGACCTTTATAGCAGGTCTTTACTCCAAACAGATGATGGGGCTATTGACCTGGGAGAAACTAAAGTAATAAAATCATCCTTATAAAGGATTTGTTAGTAGATTCACTTAGGGGACACTAAATCACACAAAGTAGAATTTAGCTGTAGGGAGCGCTGTCTCCAAAGTACACCAAAGGTAAGTAGCATGTTAACCAGGCCTTTTAGAGGTAAGCAAAATTTAGTGCTAGGGTGTAAGTGCTTGTTTGCCGTGATTGGCCAGCCATTAGGCCCCATCCATCCCCAAAGAACATGCCTCTAACAGGCAGCTCAAGGGGGCAGTGCAGGGTCACACCTGGTGTTAAATCCTGGCCTGCCACAAAGCCCCTAGTTCTCTCCTTGAGAAAAAGCATAATTCTGTCAGATGCGAAAGATGACCTGCGGGAAGAAACTATTTGAAAAGAACATCACTGGTGTGTATACTTAGGAAATAACTCTGGCAAGATCATTGCTGTGTAAACCTTCCATCTTTCCCAGAGGCCAGACTCGCAGTCTCCTGTTTATTTCAATTGTTTAAAGAGTAACCTGAGGCCAGGACCCAGAGGACATTTAAAGGTGACAGTGTATGTAAAATGTATAAGCCTAAGGTGCGTGTAAGTTAGTCAAATCCTTGTTTGGGATTGACTCTTCTTTTGGCATTCACCCCAGTTGGCCACGTGCTTACGTGAAGGGCTGGCCTTCATTTCTAAGTGTGTAGTGACTTGTCACTGGCAAGTCATGCGATCTCTACTACAACTGCACGCAGAGCTTGTCTATGAAGAGTCTCAGGCCTCCTCAGACTGGTCCTTCCTGGACACGCATCCTCTTTCCCGCTCAGTTCCCATCTCCCTAGTAAGTCAGCTCTGTGTCTCTGAGTGCTCACACTCTGCTCTCAGGCAGCTCTGGGGCTTTTAGAAGGGAGCTTACAAGGGAAGAAAGGTAAGGCTTACCTTTTCTCGATCATTCTCCCTCTTGTTATTGGGGACTGGGTCCATTCCTCCAGTTCTTCTGAGCCTGGAAGGCATGCCAGCACCCCACCCTCTACATAAAGTGCTCCGTTTAATGGAGCTCCGTCAATGGGACTCAGTGCCACACACCCTCATTCTGAGGCTATGCTTAAGCATTTAGTTGAATGAGTTAATTCAGACATTCTGGTAAGTGCTGGTGGGCTCGTCTGCGTACTTGGAACTTTGCAGGGGTGTAAGCAGAAAGAGGTGAGACCTCCCTTCTACCTGGGCTTAAATTTTAGTTGGAAAAACTGGTGCACAGCTAAAGCTCCTATGGCAGCTTCTTGTGGTGGTACACGTCTGTAGCTCCAGCGCTTGGGAGGGAGAGGCAGGCGGATCTGAAGTTTGAGGCCAGCCTCATCCACATAGCAAATTGGGCTATGTAAGACTTTATCTTAATGCTCCTCCCCAGCAAAGGTTGACTGGTTACACAATAGACACGAATTAACAGCTTTCAGGAAGTTCCAAGCTCTGGGAGAGCCCGCTTTCTCTTCTCCACTGACACCCAATGAAAAGTTACTTCCTGAAGGTATTTGGAGAGTGCCCTTTAATCTGTGGCCACCACAGCATCACCGGGTTGCACTGGACTCTTCAGTGGCTGGAAGGGTGCTGCCAGCTGTCTCCAGGCTCACATCCCAGGAGGGGCCTCACACTAAAGAAAGATACTGTATCTTTTTTTTTTTTTTTTTTTTTTTTTGTTTTTCGAGACAGGGTTTCTCTGTGTACCCTTGGCTGTCCTGGAGTCGCTTGGTAGACCAGGCTAGCCTGGAACTCACAGCGATCCACCTGCCTCTGCCTCCTGAGCGCTGGGACTAAAGGCGTGCGCCACCCTGCCCGGCCCCAAGATCCTGTATCTTGTGTGAGCTGGTGGGTAGAATTCTCCCACAGGTCCCTTCTTGGTTTGATCACTAAGAAAAGAGCGAGTAATAGGATGGCTGTCAAAATAAAACTTCGGAGGGACAAATGTAGTTATTTTAGTCTTTTGGGCTGCTGTCATAAAGGTTAGCCTGGGCGACTTATAAGTAATAGTGTCATCGGAAGCAGGGAAGTCCCAGATGGTGGCATCTACAGACCCTGTGCCTGGTTGACAAACGGTTGGCTGTGGCCTCCCCATGGCTGAAGGTGGCAAGCTCTCTTAGGCTCCTTTTGTTAAAAGAGCAGATTTGTTTGTCTTCATGGTGACTTGCGTTTCCACCCATGTGTCTTTGCAAGGTCTATCAAGTTTCAGAGAAGAGTATTGTGCATGAACAGAATACAGCTTTCACTTTTTTTGAAATGTAAGCATATGATCCCGAGTTTGGGCCTTGGCAGGCTTGTCTAAAGAGGAGAAGCAATTTTCACCAGACTGTTCTAAAGGAGTACGCCCAGAGCCTGTGGTCTTTGGCTGGGAACTCAGCATCCTGCAGCAGCCCCCTGCTCCCTAAGCAAGCAGGAGGCAGCCGGTACCTCAGGTACCTGCTCTCCATAGCCACCGGTCTCTGCTGAGGCTCTGAAGCCTTCCATGCGTTCCTCACCCAGGCAGACTGGCTGTGAAATGACCCTGGGAGGGACGGAGGGAACTGAGAACCACGTGGTGTCTTCGTTTTATTCCGCAACGAGCAGGAGACAACTGTGCGGCAGAACCGCTGGCATAGAGAGGGCAGGGAGCTGAGGACATTCTCTACTGTCCTCTGGCTCCCCTGGGACTTCTGGGCGTCTGCTGGTGAATGCGCTCCTCTGACGTCTGAAAGAGGCCTCTCTGCAAACTCTGTACAGCTTCAAGCCCCACGAATCCCGGCTCCGCTCTTCAGTTTCGGCTGCTAGCCGAGTGGGTCACACTTTGAAGGTAACATGGACCATTATAGGGACTCTAGGGCTCCTGAGAGAGAAGCAAGGCCAGGCAAGGTGCCACCCTTTAGAATTTCCCACATCTGTATGACAGGGTGTACGGATCTTGACCTAATGTCAAGGAAGAGTTGAGAACCAGGGGAGAAGTTGAAGTGTCTCCCTCGACAGAAAGCTCCCCACAAATGATGCTAGAAGATGGAGGAGTAAAACTTTGGTCATTTCTCCTGGTGGTGGGTGACCCTGAGGTGGGGAAGGACTTCAGGTAGCTGGCTGCCAGAGTTTTCCTTTCTCCTCCTCTTTATTTATTTTTTTAATTTAAAACATATGCCATACAGAGTAAATTGAAAAATTAAAAACAAAAATTACTATTCTTACCAGTTGGCCATCTTTTTTCTCTTTTTCTTTTTTTTTTTTTTGTCAATTTGAAAGAGAGTGTCCTTCCTCTGAGTGCCACCAGGTCTTCCCCTCCAGGGGACATGGTCAAATGTGAGGCATTCAGAGGAAGGACAGCAGGTTACCAAGAAGAGACTTGATACCCTATGAGCATATACAGGGGGAGGTAATCCCCCTCAGTCACAGTCATAGGGGAGGGGAATAAGGGGAAAATGGGAGGGAGGGAAGAATGGGAGGATACAAAGGATGGGATAACCATTGAGATGTAACAAGAATAAATAAATTAAAAAAAAAAAAAAAAAAGAGTGTCAACTAAGGAAGTGCCTCCATCAGTTTGGCCTTTAGGCATTTTCTTGATTCACGATTGATGTGGGAGGGACCAGCCCACTGTAGGTGGTGTCACTCCTAGGCAGGCAGTTCTGGATTGGACATAAGAGGTAGCGGAACCATCCATGCAGTACAAACCGTTAAGCAGCATCCCACCATGGCTCCTGCTTCAGTACCTGCACCCAGGTTCCTGCTCTGAGCTTCTGCCATGACTTCCCTCTGTGATGGGCTGCAATCTGTAAAGCAAATAAACCCGTTCCTCCCCAGGTTGCTTTTATTCACTGTGTGTATCGTAACGATAGAAAGTAAACTAGGACATCCATAAACCATGCTAATGCTTTGCTGCATTTTTTTTCAGTTGCATTTTTCTTCTATATATTTTAATAGTTGCCATTAGTTCTTATGTATTTTAAATATTTAATATTATTAGTATGATTGTCTATATAATTGCTTTTTATAGAAATTATTTTGTTGGCTGTTTGACATTCTAACAAGTTTTTACCATGATATCTTAAACCAAGTACCTGTTATTGAGTATCTAGATGTTTTATTATAATTTTCATTATAAATTACATTGTTATGAGTATTTTTGTCTGTATATTTTTCTGCATTTTAAACATCTTTCTCAATGTTGTAGGGATTATGGCCAACTAGAATTTAATGAATAATTTTCAACTATTATCCAATTTAGGCAATTTGTTTTAAATCTATACTGAAATCTCACCTCAGATGTATTGAATTTATATCTTCATGATATAAACTAAGAATATGTGTTTCTACGTGTATTTATATCATCAGGTAGGTATGGAAAGGATTTATTGAGCCTTTGTCATCTACCTCATGCCTGAAGTACCCCATCTCTGAGGGAGAGAGTGGAGAAAACATCAGTAGGTGTTGCTGACTGCCAGCCTAGCCAAGGGATCATATGGCCTGGGTCCAGGGAGAGATCTTGTCTCGAAAGAAGAGAATGAGAGCGATGGAGGAGAGTCTCTGTTGCCTTTTTTTGGCCTCTGTGTGATGCACACATGCAGATGTACACATGCACACATACACAAATGACTAAGTAACACTTAAGCAAAAATATATTCCCGGAGTTCATCAAAGATGTAGACAAAATCCTTCCACGGAGGCATGGAAAGAGCCAGGATGTTACTGCTTTGATACACACACACACACACACACACACACACACAGACACACGAACACGTGGACACACATGCCCACATACACCTTAGTCTTGTATGTTTCAGACCTTCAGTTATAAAACATTAAAAGCATGTTTCCCCTTATTTAAATGTTTAGAGTTTCCCCCTTCACCACCCCCCCCACCACCCTGAATAATATCTTTTGAAAAATTTCCACTAATGCTTCATTTTCTGGTAATGTTTTAAAAACTGCTTTATCTATATTGCAGTTGCCACTGTTTCCTTCCAAGGCATGGCAAGCAATCTGAAGAGATTCTCCTCACTAGGAAAATTACAAGGCTACAGCAAGTTCTGTGTGCAGTCTTCCCTGACCACTCAAAGCAGGCTGCCACTTCTCAACTGTGCAAAGTGATTGTTGAACAAATAAACAAAAACAACTCCCTTATTTTTTTATGTATACTAGCATTTTGCATGCATTTACCTATGTGTGCCATGTGTGTGCCTGGTGGCCAAGGAGGTCATAAGAGGAGTTAAAGAGGCTTGTGAACCAACACGTGGGTGCAGGGAACCAATCCTGGGTCTTCTGCAAGAACAGCCATCTCTCCTTCCCTAAAAGTTGCTAGTTTAAAAAAAAAGTATGATGTTACCTGTGTAGCCCTGGCTGTCCTGGCACTCCCTCACTCTATAGACAGGGATGGCAGCACACTCAGAGATCTGCCTGTCTCTGCCTTCCCAGTGCTAGGATTAAAGGCATCAGCCACCACAGCCCAGCAAAGCTTAGTTTTTTTTTTTTTCCAAAGGGACATCTGACATCACTTAATAAAACTCCCACAAGCAACAAGAGATCGATGCTTGGTGTTTCTATGTTTTCACCATCATTCTAACTCAACCGTGCAGAGCCAGTCCTCATCTGTATACAAGGAGGAAGGCAGGAAGAGTGGATGGCCTGAGTGACTCTGGGCACTGAGCTGCTGCCTTCTGCTGGCCTAGAGCCTTCCTCCACACACTCTTGTAGGGTCTCTGTTAGACCCAAGATAAAACCAAACAAACCATTTCCGTGACCATCTAATTAAAGCAAGCTGTAGTTTAGAAGTGTACAAGAGGCTGGCTAGGCGGCTGCCTCCCCCGAAGTCAGGTGAACAGCATCTCATTGGCCTTTGAGGTCCTTTTTATGGGAGAAGGTTTAGGGTTGACAGAAAACAGCTGTTGAGATAACTGCTTGTCAGCACCTGCACAGAACAGTGGGGGACTCCTGGGGCAAGGCTGCCTATGTGTGTGTGTGTGTGGGGGGGGGTAAGTGCAAGAGCACATCATGTGAAAGGGGAGTCATCACAAGAGTTCAAGAGCTTAACAAAGGGCTGGAGAGATGGGTCAGAGGTTGAGAGCACTGGCTGCTTTTCTGAAGGTCCTGAGTTCAATTCTCAGCAACCACATGGTTGCTCATTATCCTCTACTATGAGATCTGGTGCCCCCTTCTGGTATGTAGCTGTACTTGCAGACAGAACAGTATACATAATAAATAAATCTTTAAAAATAAAAGGCGGGTGGATATACATCATAGGGTTACAAGTTGGGTGTAGGTTGAAAATATGGTTTTTGGGATACATTAGCCTTAGAAACAAAGTTATCCTTGTAAGGCATGGAGATTTAATAACAATGTGGTTCCTTGACATCAATGTGGCTGCTGTTTTGGTTTCACATCTTCTTCATCCAACCACATTGTGACTTCCTCAGATCCTTTGCCATGAAGAGTTCTTTAGCTCTGTGGTTTTCCTGGTGGCAAGTGAAAAGAGACAGTTTAAAAAAATGCTGTTGCAAGATTTTGTGCTTAGCTAGCCTTGGGCAAAACTCTGTTATAATAGAGTTACTTAATTAGAGAATTGCACTTCTATTCAAAACCTACACCAATCGCCAGGCACTGTTTGCTGTCCTGGGGCTATTACAAAGTAAGTCTCATTACTCAAGGAAGAGATCTTTTCCAGATTTCTGGTGGAGCGAGCCCCTTCCTAATTGCAAGGATGTGTGTGATCCTGCAATCTGATTGCAAGATTGCAAAGCACCCAGTACGTCAGGGAGGCTGGACCCCTAAGCTCATAGACAAACAGGTCAGGATCACTGAGAGCAAGCAGCGTCCTGTAAAGATGGTGGGTGGCGTCTGCAACAGGGCCAGCTCACATGGCTATGGTCTTCATGATTTTGCTGGTAATAACAGGTAGCAGTAACAGGAATAAGGAGGAGACATCTTCCGCACAGGAGTCACAAGAGGGTGCAGGGGTGTTCACAGAAACTTATCTGACAGTCCCCGGAAGAGCTAAGGCTTGAGAGAGTCTTCCCGCTGTGTCTCAGTATTCAAAATCAAACTAGTGCCATTTTAAGTTCTGAAGGATTCAAAAGTGTAAATGGCAAGAAATTACAAGGCCATAATTTGAGTGTTGAATTATTCACATCTCATATATGCTTTTTGAGATTTGTGTTTTAAGTCATAAATTGTTAATTTTATTTTCTCTGGCCTTATTCAAGGTGTCAAACACTGAAACAAAACATTAGAATTAAAAATTTATTTTTTTTGAATCTGGAAAATTATATAAACAGGACATTTAAATAATTTAACTTTCAAAGGCTGAATTTTGTTTGGGGGGGGGAGGCGAGAGGTAGGATTGTAGCATTTATATTTTGGATGAAGTTATTAAATCTTAAAGTTCCATTGAGGTTTTTAGGGTTCCTTGTTATCAGAGGCCAGAGAATAGATGCCCTCAGGATACTATGAAATACGTGTAACATAAATATATGCACACCCATTCAGTGTTTAGATTTTTCATTGTTTATTGTATATTCACTAGTTGTATGCTAGGCATTGTTTTAGGAACTTAAAAAAAAAAAAAAAAGCATTTTTCTCCCCTATAAGTATATTCATTTTTCAAACAGTTCACTTCAGAGTTTGTATTCAATCATTATTAATAAATGGCTTAGAAATAAGAGTGCTGGAGGACAGCTCAGCAGTTAAGAGCTCTGGCAGAGGATCCAGCTGGGTTCCCAGCACTCATATTGGGCTGCTTGCTATGGTCTGTAATTCCAGCTCCAGGGCATCTGATGCCCTCTCCTGGCCTCAATGGGCATCTGCACAAATACAAATATGGCATGCACGCGCGCGCATGTGCACACACACACACACACATACACAAACACACACACACACACACACACACACACACACACACGGAAAAATCCCTTTAAAAAGTAGAGAATGAGAAATTTTAGTTTTTTTTTTCCTTGTATAGAATTTGTCTAAGCACAATAGTGTTTCACTGTAGAAAGTGGATCCCTGAAGTTTGTGGGATGATGGATTCCTAGCATGTGTCTGCCTAAGTACATACATGATCACAACATTCGCTAGGCTCCTCAGCACCCACTCTATATTTTATATCCTCTCTCTCCTCAAAGGACCAACCCTCTTTCCTCAGCTGGTGTATGTTATCTCTCCGAGAAAAGCAAACAAAAATAACTGTACATAAAAATGTCTGTGTATTTCTTTATATTACCCCCTGTATTTTGATGGATAACCTCTTGCTTTGCTTCCCCCTGTCTCTGGACACTAGCTATCTTCAGACTAAAGTCTATCTATTACAACTACACTGCAATTCAAACAACTTTGGGGTTACTGGAGACCTTGTTCATAAATTTTTTTTTGTCTTTCTTTTGTATCAAGGACCTTTGTGCTCTTTATTGGCTCTTTCTCATTGGAATATAAACACACTGAGAATTTTTTTTTTCATGGATGGGGTGATAAAATGTACTTGTATAGTATTCTGCAACTATTTCCTATTTTCCATGTGGTAAATCTCAGAAGAGTTAGTTTCCTTGACTAGTGGTCTATCTTTTCATCTACTCTTGAACCCCCTCAAATCAACTGTTATACACAACGACTGTGATTATCTCCTGTCTCAACTCCACAGGATTTAGGTTCACCATGGAAGAACACCTCTGGGTGCCTCTGTGGGAGTGTCTCTGGAGAGGTTAATTTTCTGCGTGTGTCTGCGAAAGCATTTCCACAAAAGGTGGGACTGTGAATGACTACACTGAATCAAACAACTGCTCTCACCAGTGTGGGTGGACGCAACCCATCAAGAGTTCAGTGGAAGAGAAAAGTAAAGGGAGCGCCCAGTCACTCTCTTCCAAGCTGGAACACTGCTCTTGGACATCAGAGTTTCCACATTCTTGGGACATCAGACTGACCCTGGGCTTTATGCCAGTAGCTCCCCTGAGTCCTCTGTTGCAAAAGGTGGGACTTTTTGGCGTTATCACATGATCCAATTTCTCTATTGTCTCTGTGTTTCCTTTCAATCGCTTTCTATATTCTTTGAGTTCTAAGGCAGCTAAACCTAGAGAATAGGTTAGCAACCTGTGACTCCACTGGGCATGGTCCCCACATACCTTTCTTCTAATAATCCACTTGGCAGCCCGAGACCCTTACCTGCAGGTACTATGTACACACAGCACTCTTTGAACAATGCACCTAGCAACCTGTTAGCAACCTAGGTCCATCAACCTGCACGAAGGTTTAAACAATGGGGAAAAGTTACTTTATTTATAGCATTTTTGGCACTGACATCACCCCATCTCCACTCAAACACATTCAGGCACACATCTGGGAACTATAGGCAGTGGTTGGTGTTGCCTAGACAGGTTTTGGTGTGTGGGGGATAAGGCAAATTATGTGTTCTGAGTAAACTTCTAGGGCTAACTCCTAATGGTCCATCCCATGCTCATGCATAATTGGGCATGTATTTGATTAAAGTCAGATGCATTATGGGAAGTGACAAGTGAGCAAAGGCTTACGTGATCTAAGCCCATTAATCAAAACAGAGAACTAGCCAAGTTACCTCCATTTGCAACCAAACTCTTCCTCTTGAACCCATAAAAGGAAGCTCCCCACAAATGATCAGGGTCCACTCAAGTGGCCCATTGTCCCTCTTGACAGTGTATTCCCCTCTGGCCAGTGCTGTCACTTTGCTTCCCTGCTACTTTGCAATCATCTAGAAACTTTATTTCAATTCCTGGTACAAGAGGCCAAGAACCTGGAAAGAGTCTACTCAGATACCAACCACTAGTATCACTGTTGCTCCTGGAGGGCGTGGGGGGAACAATACCGGCTAGAACTTAAGACAGTGTTGTTGAGCCAACGGATGATACTTCCTTGCTTCTTCTGTAGTAAACTGATGCATTTTGGGTGTCTGAGTTTGTGCTCCCTCTTAGCTGTGTTGTTTATGTATGCTGTGGAGAAAGGACAGGGCAGTGTTTGGGAACACATGATGGGCTAGTGAGGGGTAGACATCTGCTTTTAATGGCAAATTGGAAAACTGCCCACAGTCTGAAGTCTTGAGTTTTCTGTTCCTTTGGATGCTTTTTGAAGGCTCCACTGAGCTCCTTGGATTTCCAATATTAGGAAGTCCAGTTGGGGAGTCAAGGTAGAGGTCGAGAGGACTCATTGTGGAAACTGCTTGTTACATCCTCTTCAAAGGAGTCTCCTAAAAAGATGCAGCAGCAGGGCCAAAGACTGCTATGGAATGCTTGCCAAAGTTGCCGCCTTTCCCCTTCTGTTTCGGGCTTTTGCGTGGGGTAGGTCAGGGGCAGTAGTCTCATGTCATTCTGCCCCATTGATTGAATTAACTCAGGGACCATTGGGAATTCTTCCTAGGACACAGGCACTATTTGTTAATTAGAGGTGTTAGAGCTCTGGTCTAATCAGAATTCTGCCCCATCCGAGCACTTCCCTCTTGTTTCCTTTACCTCAGCACAAAGTACTTTCCCCCTTCTTTTCATTTCTTTGTGTTGCTGTTGAGACAGTCTTTTTTTTTTTTTTTTTTTTTTTTTTTTTTTTTTTTTTTTTAGACAGGGTTTCTCTGTGTAGCCTTAGCTGTTCTGGACTCACTTTGTAGACCAGGCTGGCTTCAAATTCACAGAGATCTACCTGCCTCTGCCTCCGCCTCCCGAATGCTGCAATTAAAGGCATGCACCACCACCGTTCAGCTGAGACAGAGTCTTATACAGCCCAGGCTGGCCTGATCTCAGGGGTGTTACTAACATAAGCTGGTTTTATGCAATGACAGGCATTGAATCCAGTGCCTTGTGCATTCAAAGTGAGCACTCTGTCAACTGAGATACAAGCCTAGCCATAACCTTCTGCCCACAACTTTTTTTTTTTTTTTTTTTTTTTTGAGAATCTATATAGCTCAGGCTGTCTTTGAACTTGTGAACCTCCTGCTTCCTGTCTCCTAAATGCTAGGAAAGCTCAGTTTTCTTCTGTGCTCCCTCTACTATATAAAGTTGAATTTAATCACTTTATTGGTGGTTACCCAGGACAGTCTGGAAGAGTTTTTTCAGGTTTTCTGTCCAGGCAACTTTGAAGTCTTCATTGTCTGTGAAGAAATTTCTATGCCTTAAAAACAAAAACCAAACCAACCAAACAAACAAGAAAACCCAAACCAAACCAAACATCCAAACAATAAAAAACAACAAACACCCCTACCCTCAAAACTCCTGCGAACGATATTCTTGGCTGACATAGTTAATGCTCAGTGGATTTAGTGTTCAGGGTTTGGCTTGGGTTCAGTGAAAGACTAATCACTGTCCACCAGATAATCAGCCTATTGACGTGCTAATATTTTAATGGGTTGGCGTTCGTCAGGCACAGGAGCGTAGGAATCTATTTCACTTGTCTCCAGCAGCTTGCTCCAAGCACCACCTCATGGTGAGGGTTTGAACTTGGGAGGGGAGCGAAGAAATTGAACATTAATAGACACGAAGGTCAAGAGGCCCACAGTACAGGGAGGGGTTGTTTTTTTCCCGACATTTGTCACCAGATGCTTGTCCCAAATAAGTCTGGCTTTGAGAAACGGTTTTCGAGACTTGCTTAGAAGTGACAGCTGTAAGAGTCCCCTGTGAGTACTGCGGAGGCAGCCTCAGCCCAGCTGCTCGTATTTAGGGCCACGCAGAATGAAAATGCTGCTGGCGACGGATTCATTCCTCCCCCTGCAACTGCTCTGACAAACACTCAGTGCCAAGTACAAGAATGAGTTTCTTGCATTTTTCTCCCCCTGCCTACAGCTCAGCACCAAGCTTCCTTCCTGCCTTCTTGTCTACGGAGAGCATGAAAACACAGCAACACACTCTACAACAACTGGGGGTGTCACAGTCAAACCTGCAGTAAGGGGGTACATGATCTGTGGAAGGAGTAGGAGCGGAGGCTCGGCCTCCTGTAATTGTTTTGCAAGACGGAAGCTATTGGAGGACGGAAAGTGATAGATGGACACCTGTGCTAGATACTTTGATGTCAACTTGACACAAGCTGAAGTCATCTGAGAGGAGGGAACCTCAATTAAGAAAATGCTCCTGTGAGATGAGGTTGTAAGCAAGCCTGTAGGGCATTTTCTTAGTAAGTGATTGATGGGGGGTGAGGGGGTGAGGGCCTAGTCCATGGTGGGTGGGGCCATCCACAAGCTGGTGGTTCTGGGTTCTATAAGAAAGTAGGTTGAGGAAGCCACGAAGAGCAAGATAGTAAGCAGCACTTCTCCATGGCCTCTGCATCAGCTCCTACCCCCAGGTTCCTGTCCTGTGTGAGTTCCTGTCCTGTCCTGACTTCCTTCGATGATGAACAGTGATGTGGAGGTGTAAGCTAATTAAGCTCTTTCTTCCCCATCTTGCTTCTGGTCATGGTGTTTCGTCAGAGCAACAGTAAGTCACTCTAACTAGGACAATAACAAAATCACTAACAACATTAAAACCTACAGAAAAATCTGTGAAATGTAATACATATTGAGGAGTTCTTGAAGAATTCCCTTGAGGTCCTTCATTGGTTTAGAGAGTAGTATAGAACTGCTTTCCATAAATATTTTTTTAAATATATAATTTTAATTATAGATTATATATAATTTTTATTCTAGGTTATATATAATCACGTATTAATAGGGTATTGTGGCGGTTAAGATTAGTTGGCAACTCAACAAAAGGGAGCTGGGCCCCTGGGCATGCCTGTCGGGGAATAAGTACCATGATTAGGTTAACTGATGTGTAAAGACCCCTCTAAGTTGTGAGCAGGAGTGTTCCCTGGGCAGGGCATCCTAGACTGTATGAACCGAGGAAGTGAGTCGAGCACGCATCTGCATCTTTTGCACCCTGCTTCCTGATCGTGGATGCCATGTGACCCGCTCCCGCCACCCTGACTTTTCCACTATGATGAACTACACCCTTGAACTGTGAGCCGGACTAAGTCCTTTCTGCCTTCAGCTGCTCCTGTCAAAGCGGCTTTTTGTTTTTTTGTTTTTGTTTTTTTAAACCACCCTTAGCAGGGAAAGTAACTAAGACGGAAACCGTGGGATGTTGGTTGGTGCTGTGTGTAAAGTTCAGATCAGGAGGAACCTCTCCATCTCTTTAAACGATAATCACTTCCGTACTGTGAGAGGTGGCCATTTCTTTACGGTGGATCAGCTTGGATGGACTTTCTGCCATAGAATCTTCTCAGGTATCACAGAAATCAGCCCGTACCAGGAGTCTCAGGGGCGGGGAAGCCTCTCATATTTATTTAGGTTCTTTGCAGAGCATAGTTTCTCGAGGCTTGGTGACAGCCTCCCCACCCCCTCTAGTTCTTAGCCAGCTAAAAGGTGGGGACGCCCCTGCCGCTCTTAGACGCCTTCTGCATCCCTGTCCGTGCAGCCCCTTCCATCTGTTAAGCCATCAGCATTATTTCCAATGTCTTGTTTCTACATGTGGTTTTTGTCTGTTACCAGGTAGAGAAAGTTCTCTGCCGAGGCTCAGGTGATTGGCTCGGTCTAGTTGTTTTCCCCTCTTATGGTCAGCCATGCCAGATACTATCTATGATAGGCCCATGGGCATGGAGGAGAGAAAGTGGTAGGGGAGTGAAAGAGACAGAGAGAAAACAAAAATGGGTGAATAAATATGACTGAATCAGAGTTTCAGTGATTATGTTTGTTATTTACATAATGATATTAAGATCAGGGCTCAGTAGGTCTACAAGGGCCTGGGGTCCATGGAAGGAGGCTGACTTGTTGTTTGAATTTGGTTAAGGGTAGAGGCAGTATGAGGCTTCCTGTGCAGAAGATGGGGGTTTGTATGGCTTCAGTGTCCCCTGTGGCATTTAGCCCCAGTATCTTAGTCTGTTTTGTGTTGCTGTAATAAAATGTTACACCTGGTGTGGCCTTTCAACCCTAAATACATTCTTCATGGTTCTGGACGCTGGACGTCTGAGACTGAAGCCCCAGCCTGGTTGGTTCTGGTTGCCGGTATGTTTCTGGGCTGTAGACAGCCGTGTTCTGGTTGTATCCTAGCACGGAGTAAAGAGAGCTAGGAAGCTGCCTGGCCTCTTTATATGAGGGCACTAATCGCACTCATGAGTGGCCTCCCACGCTTGAAGGGCTCTAGCCTGCCAGAGCTGGCAAACATGGCCCTGACAGGTTTGCCTTTACTTTACCCTTCTTGCTCTTGCTTTAGCAAGGTTTTTAAACATTAGCAATGTTTTGTTTTGTTTTTTTAAACCATTAGATTACATCCCTAAAGCTAGCCACCAAGGGTCTATTCCCTTACTTGGTTACTTTCTCCTCTGGAGGCTGGAGGAGGCCAAATAAGGCCTGTCAAGGCCTAGATATTACAGCTTTGAAGTCCAGCACTCAAAAGCCCCCATTGGTTCACCTAATTAACATGCCCAACGAAAACAAACCAACTCATCCTAGCGCAGGGTTTCCCCCCCTTTCCCTTTATAAACTGCCATTCGCCTGTGGACCACATCGGTGTCCTCTCTATCCAGAGGCAGTCCTTTGGACCTCCTAGGGTAATATACCTTCCCCCCTTTCCCTTATTCCCTTTTCCTTCTCCCTCATTCTCTGTCTCCTGTCATTGTCTCTTATTCACTGACCTTTGTCCCTCTGGGGCAAATACATCTCTGTTGTGCTGGGAACTTGGCCTTGGAGTGTCCTGTGCCTACTCCAGTCCTTTTAATGCTGACCTAATTTTTCTCTCAGAGCACTCTCATCTAAATACGGCTGCAGTTGGATCGGGGTTCAACACGCAGATTATGGAAGGCAGGCATTCAGTCTGCTATCAGATACGGGTACGAGGCTAAATAAGGGCCAAACATTTAGTGTGTTAGTGGATGTGAGTGTGGGTGAGGCAGGGGTAAAGCTTAAAAGCTGCTGTCAGTCAAACATCAACAAAATATAGTCATAGTTCATCATGGAGGCTGGAACGGAAACAAACTATGGAGGCATGCTGCTATTTTGCTTGCTCCTGCTTAGCAAGCCTTCTTATACAGCCTAGGACCACTTGCCAAAGAGAATGGTGCCGCCCACAGTGGGCTGGGCCCTCCTCCATTAATTGACAATCAAGACAATTCCCTGTAGATATGGTTACTGGCCAGTCTGTTCTATGCAATTCCTCAATGGAGGTTTTCCTCTCAGACTCCAAGGTGTGTCTAGCTGACCAAGCTAATTAGGACAGGTGTTAATGGACCAAAGGAGATTTATTCATTGCTGACTGAGCAGCAAGAAATGGAATGCCTATAGTAAAAGTGAGGCTGGATGGTGTATTGAGTCTGGTTTATGGACCATGTCTAGTGCTGCCTGTCACCTATAAAATGGAACATCATATCACAACAGTACCCACTTTCTGAGTGTTATGGGAGTCAAATGGGCTAATATTGGCAACTGGTTCTTTTCATGTTGTAAGCACAATTTAAGGATAAAAAAAAAATTACACAGAGATACATTTTTGTTCCTTAGTGAATTTGTGTGTGTATGTATACACATACATGTAGGTATGTAGCGACTAGAAAGCTAGGCTCAATTTTGTTTCTCAGGAGCCATTTACCTTGACTTTTCTTTTTCTTTCAGGCAATCTTTTTTCTTTTCTTTTATTCTGAGATAGGGTCTCTCTGTGTAGCCTTAGCTGTCCTGGACTTTCTTTGTAGACCAGGCTGGCCTCGAACTCACAGTGATCCACCTGCCTCTGCCTCCTGAGTGCTGGGATTAAAGGTGTGAGCCACTATGCTCAGCTTCTTTCATGCAATCTTTTAAAAATTTTTTCTTCTCTCTTTTTTTTTTTTTTCTTTCTTCCTTTATTTCCTTTCTTCTTTTTTCCCTCCTTCCTTCCTTTCTTCCTTTCCAGACTTTCACAGGGATCTGGGATTCACCTTTTAAGCTACATTAGCTGGTCCATGGGAGCGTCATGTTTCCATGTCCCAAATGCTAGGGCTGTAAGTGATACCACCACGGCCTGGATTTGTACATGGTTTCTGGAGACCAAACCTGGGTCCTCATACTTGTGTGATGAGCCTTTTGCCAACTGAACCATCATCTCCCCGTCCAGCCTTGGCGATATTTGAAATCATTATCACAGTCCACCAAAACCATGGAATGTCACACACAGAGCAGAGTCATTTGGCTCTGACCAGAGGGGTAGCCAGGGGGGAGAAAGAAATACAGATCTGTGGGGCTGGAGAGATAGATGTCTCAGGTTAAGATTACTGGCTGTTCTACCGAAGGTCCTGAGTTCAATTCCCAGCAACCACATGGTGGCTCACAATCATCTACAATGAGAGCTGGTGCCCTCCTCTGGCCTGCAGGCATTACATACAGGCAACACTATATACATAATACAAAAATAAATAAATAAATAAAAGAAATACAGATCTGTAGTTCAAAGATTTACCGGGTTTTACCTTAGCCATCTGCTAGCTGTGTCATGGTAACAAATATTTCAATGTCTCAAAATCTCTGTGTCACCATCAGCAGTAAGATTTAGGGAAGACGGTATGATTGAAACTGCTTGGCTATCTTTAATGCACCCTATAAATGTTGTCCTTCCGTAATTCCTTGAAAACCTCCAAGCTGATGGGTTCAGCTTCCCTTTGTCAGTGGCACCAGAGAATAGATTCTTGTATTGAAGGGGAGTTGGGATTAGATAGTTCTCATAACGCTTTTCAGGTTTGAGAGTCTGGCCACTGGTTTGTAAGGAGCCTTCCTGCCAAAGTTGTCATTGTATTAAAAAAGACATCGATGCTGTTATTAACAGAATGAATGCGATGAATCTGCACTAAATAAGGGAATCAAACGAAGCGATGGTTGGGGAAAGTTAGCTCCTAGTAGGAGCGAGCCTGGTGATTCTGGTTTCGTTTGCCAGCCTCATCACACAAGGCCTCCCTGTCTGACTTTCAGGCAGTTCCACTTGAAGGTGCCCAATTTCATCTTCGGTACTAAAGCTTAGGATCATTTGACTTTCTCGTTTTCTCTCTTAGAAAGCTTCCGATCGTTCCGGTTAAAAATAAAGTATGTATCTTCAGTTTAGAAATCTAATAAAAACTTTTGGCAGGAGTGTGAGATGGCGTAATGCATCCTTTCAACAAATCCATCTTAACAACGCCTCCTGACAGTCGGAAAACCTTCGGGGTGGCCCCTCCCCTCCGTAATGACTTCTGAAGTTTGAAAGGATGTGAGAATGACTGGAAATGGGCTTTAAAGTGGTGCTAACTTGTTTGTTTTAAAATCCACTCTCTGATTTGGGTTTTGAAAAGGGTTTAAGAAGGCGCCTCCATTAAAATGTAGACTGATGAGGTGATTATGGTAATGAGAGCGCTGCTTGCCTCTGGTTTGGAATCAGCAGGGAGCTGCTCCAAGGCAAAACTTCTGCAAAGGGAAAAACCGGATCTGAGGAGCTTCAAATCCAGTTGAAGAAAGAGTAAGGGGAGGAGAGAGGAGGGGAAGAGGGAAAATGGAGGGAGGGGGGAAAGGGAGGGGAAAAGGGGAGAGGGGGAGAGGGAGAGAGACAGACAGAGAGAGAGAGAGAGAGAGAGAGAGAGACAGACAGACAGACAGACAGAGAGACAGACAGAGAGGAAGGAATCACAAATGAGTGCTGGGCAAAGGATAACAAGTCAGAAGATAGGGAAGGAATGGTGTGAAATCCTGCCTTCTGGCAGTAGCCACATTGATCAAGCCTGAACTTGAGCAAGCTAGCCAAATTCTAGCATGGAGGATGGAGTCGGGTTGTTCATGAAGACCCACCATTAAGTGAGGGACGATTGATTAGTAGATGATATCTGCAGGGGAAGAAAGAATCATACTCCTTTGCAGGTGTGGCCACTTGCCCCAGTGGACGGTCCCAGTGGATGGCCCCACATCCAAGCAGATCTAAACAGTGTAACTGGGCTTAGTGGTTATTTAAAAAGGAGAGAGGGAACATGGACTTGGAGGTAGACATGTCACAAGCACTCCATGGAGAGTTTGAAGAGGGCTGCGGGGAGTGGAGGGCACCTGCAACCATCTTTCATAGCATGTGTAACATGTATAACACCCTCAAAAAATAATTTAAAATCTAAAGCAAGAAACAAAAGCGCTGAGTGGCTGTGGGAGGTAGGGAGGGCCCTGATTATCCACCCAGATCTAAGGCAGAGACAGACGGTGTTGGGCATGTGCTGAAGCCCTGGTCTGCTCCCAGCCGAGGCATCCTCAGAACTACCTGGAGGAGGCTTTCCAAGGCCATGACCTCTCACACTGGATAGCAATTCAATGTGGTTGGTTAGTTATGAAACTATAAGGTCCACAGATATGTTCTGATGCATCCAAGCGCATTTGTAAGGGGTTAGTGGGTCAGGGTGAGGAGTTAGAAAAGTGTGAAGCAGGAGAGTGGTATGCCTTTAGTCCCAGTGCTCAAGAGGTGGAGGCAGGCGGATCTCTGTGAGTTCGAGGCCAGCCTGAGCTACAAAGTGAGTCCAGGACAGCTCAGGCTACACAGAGAAACCCTGTCTCAAAAAAAAAAAAAAAAAAAAAAAAAAAAAAAAGCATATAAAGGTTTTCAACACTTAGCTTTGTCTTCAAAGAACCCCCTTTGCCTAGAAGGTGAGTGGAGGGAAAACTGGTAAGCACAAATGTAAATCATCTTTAAAACCTGATGATTAGAGTATATTAAATATTCTTATGCTAAAGTATATATCAGTAGATGGGGTTATAAGAAGGATTTTCTTGGAATATATATTCACATATTGGAATATACTGGAATATATCATATATAGGAACTATTTATATACATATGAATATATACATATGCACATATTCTTTTTTAAATAAAAAGATAATTATTATTTGTAAACTAGCTGAAAAATGTGTAAATCAGTGTGCTTTGCTGGAAGCTAATTGGCCCTTGTATCAGTGAGTTTAAAAGTGGAGGTTTATTCATTCATTTAAAGGCAACATTTGCAGTCTTGTAAACATCTCCAGGTGATGAATAAGGAACAAGAGAGCCCTGTCCCAGTGTCCTCAAGGCTGACTCAATCAATTACCCCCTTTTCTCTCCACCAGTCTCATCTCCACCAACTCATAGCCATATGAGGAAGAAAATGCAGTCAAATGATGAAACACGGGGCTTAAGAATCTGCCCACGCCTCTTGGGCATCTGGGAATTTTACATGAGAGGTGTATAGCATACTAAAACAATTACACTTCCATTAAAATTTTTCAAGCTTGTGTGAGTTTTGAAATCAAAGAGATGTGTCCCTAAGGATGATCCATGTGCAACTGCTTTTAAACCTGCTTTTCCTGATGCGTAAACAATTATTTTCCAGCTGTTAGAGGCCTGGCTCCATGCTAGGAGCTTTGGGCTCAAAGATGAGGAAACAAGATACAAAGCCTTCGGAGCAATTCCTCCGTACAAATATTTTCAACTTTACAGTTACTGAAGTAGATAAGTATTCCGGTTGTCACAGTGCTGTTGACCCTGTGCATTGTCTGTCTGAGTCTGCATCAGGGAGATGCTCATAGGTGGGCTGGTTCAGTCTCTTGAGGGGAAAATGGGAATTTGCAAGCAGAGAAGAATGCTGCAACCCTTGTAAGCCATTGGAGAAAGGATGTGACAACACAGGATCCTTTTAATCTATCACAATTTCTTGATATCCTGAAACCTCTCCCTCTCCTCTCCATCTCCCTCCCTCCCTCTCTCCCTCCTTCCCTCCCTCTCTCTCTTTCTCTCCCCCTCTCCCTCCCTCTCTTTCTCTCCCCCGCCCCCCGCCCCCTCTCCCCCTCCCTCTCTTTCTCTCCCCCTCTCCCTCTGCCCCCCCCCCCACACTCTCTGCTCACACATGGACTTGCAATCATCTTCAAAGCCAGAGGAAAGCATCAGGTGTCCTCCATTATCACTTCCATCTGTTTCTTTGAGAGGCTGGTTCTCTTGCTAAACCTGAAGTTTATGATTTTTTTTTTTTCTAAGCTGGGTATACCAGATAACCTGTTTCTTTCCCATTCAATGCCCTGGTTACAAGTATGTATAGTACCGCACTGAGATTTTACATGGATCCAGGGACCCCAACTTTAGTCTCCATCTATACTTGTACAGCAAGCATTCTCCTCCCGACCCTTTCTTTTTGACATAATATACTAAAGCAACAATTAGACTGCCATTAAATTTTTTCAAGCTCGTGTGAGTTTTGAAATCAAAGAGATGATCCACGTGCAACTGCTTTTAAACCTATTTTCCTAGATGCATAAACAATAACGTTCCAGCTACTAGGGGCCAGATTTCATGCTAGGAGCTTTGGCCTCAATGATGAGCTGGCCCGGGACTCATATTAGACCATGCTGGCCTTGAACTCACGGAGATCTGCCTGCCTTGCCTCCAGAAAGAATATTGGGATTAAAGGTCTGTGCTACTACTCCCAGCTCAGCAAACATTCTTAACTGCTGAGCTGTCTCTTTCTCTTAGAATATAGTCAATAACCTTGGAAAAGTTTTCTTTAAAGATCTGGGAGGTTTTTTTTATCAAGTACGAGAAACCCACTAGAAAAAGGGTATTAAGTAAAGTTGCTGAAGCTCACCCAGCAAGCCCCCAAGGATGTCCTCATAGAATGTGCTCTCAATCCACCCCCTCCCATTTCTCATATTTCTATTAGAACTCGCCTAATGGCAGAAGTAGGAGGAGGCGTCTCTGACATTTTCTCGTCTAGTGCTCCTTTCTTTCTGACTCATTTTTGATGTATAGTGTTTCATCGCAGTGCTCTGAATATCCCAAGTTACCTAAAATTAACATAGAGTTAATTGGATTGGATACAATTAGAGGGATGGGAACGATCATAAAACATTTGGTTGGATTCAAGGACATAAAAATAAAGACATTATGCAAATATTTAGTTATTAAGATATTCTGCCTAAAGGGGATAAAGTCAGATAATGGGGAATGAATGAGAATCAAACTTTTTTTTTTTTTTTTGGTGTGCTTTAATACCAATTTACTTTAAGAGTAATATTTAGGGGACTGGGAGGATGGCTCCGTTGGTAAAGTGCTTGCTGGGTAAGCACAAGGACCTGTGCTTGATCTCCAGCACCCATGTAAAAGTGTCAAGTTTGTCAAGTTTGTGTTCACGCACATGTGTGTGTGTGTATATGTGTTCATGTGAGTGAGTGTGTGTGTGTGTGTATGTGTGTGTGTGTGTGTGTGTGTGTGTGTCTATGAGTGAGATGGGGCTGGGGCTTGCTGGCTAGCAATCCTAGCTGAATTTTTGTGCTTCCAGTTAAGTGAGAGACTTGTTATCAACAGGTAAGTTTTAGGGCAATTAAGCAATATACCCTGCAATGTCTTCTGGACTCTACTCATAGGTACACTCACACAGAAATGTGTACTTACATGCAGCCATTTCATGTGGCATTTCACCTCTTCAGGATCATGTCTTTGCTAAGACAAGTAGATGCATGAAAAAAAAAAAATTCCGCATCTTCTGGGTGACATCACTATGGAATATGATGGCTATAGCTATGGGTGGGGGTAGGGGATGAGAACCCGGGGTGGAAATATTGAGATCTATTAAACGAACAGGTTTGATTGCAGAATGCTTGCTTGGCCTATGCCCCCCCCCCCCCCCCATATGGACAATACTTATTACTGAACATCTACCACAGGTAGCAGTTTCATTGTGCAAGGATCATCATAGTGGAAGGTGAGCTAGAGATCACTTCTACCCACACAGTGAGAGATTGAGATGGACCTTTCTGAAGATGTTTTCTCTCATTTACTTGCTGAGAACAATTAGGATGACAGACCATCTCTGAGCACTGAGATTCTAATTGACTGTCTCATTGGTGATGATATATATATTTTTTTGAACTGGACAAAATTTGACTCTGAGATTGTCATATCTAAATGGAAGAACTCAGGCCACCAACTTCAGTGGGAATATTTTTTCTGCTTGGGTGATGCTTTTGATGCCTGGATATTCCAGCCTCTGGCATTTTGTGATATTATTTGGGAGAACCCAAACACTCTGGCTCTACATGACTTACCTGATAAACTGCAGCCCCAAGCAGTGTGTAAATGGTCAGTGACAGAGTTTCCATGCAGCCCAATTACTTTCAGTATTATTCCTGTAATGGCTTGGATATCAATTATGCTCCATAGACTTCGCACTGAAAGTTTGGTCCCTGATGCAGTCAGTGTTCAGAGGTGGGCCCTTGAGAGCCGATGGTGAGGACTCCACGTCTACTGCATTGGTGAAGCCATAGCTTCCGAGAGGGGCCTACTCACCAGAGTGTGCCTTTGGAAGGTTTGTCCCCGTCCCCCAGAGCTCTCTCTTTCCTGCCTACCGTGAGGTGAACAGCATCTCCACCATTATGTTTATCCTCTAGTGAAGTCTCTAAGAACAAGCTAGCTGACAATGCCTGAAACCTCTGAAACAGTGAGCCAAAACAATGCATCCCTTCCCTCCATTAAGTTGATTTCTCCCATGCATTTTGTCACAGTAACAACAAGCTGACTAGCAACTCCCCAGGGTAGGGCAGCCCACGGAAAACAAGCCAGCACAAAGGAAGATTGTTCCATTTCTTCCTTGTCCCTTTCAGCGTGGTTTTGTAAGTCTCCAGCCTGTGACCTTAAAGTTGGAAAACTGCTATAGAGAAATGTTTCAGGTGCGCCTCTCATTCATGTTATTGCTACGATACATTTCTGTTCTTAAATTGGGTTGTTACCTAAGCCCCATCCTTCCAGCAGGATTGCAAGTTACTGCGGCACGAGTGTCCTCTCCCCAGATAATTTGCTTTTGTTTATCCCCTTCGACTCCTTCCACACTTATTTCTGGATGTTAGAGGGCCCTGAGTAAAACCCGAATGAGGTGGTTAAGAGTCTAGCTCTTGGCTCAAGCCACATGGGTTCCCAGCATTGAGAGTGGGGAAAAGTGAAACAGGTCTCACCCCTAGCCAAGAGGTTATTTGTAATTGATACCTGTTGGCAAAGGGAAAATTAGTTCCCTTGCACCCCCCACCCCCACTCCCAATGCAGTATCACTGGGTGTATCAACCAAACTCTAGGGCAACCTGAAGAGCATTTGGCTAACACAAGACAGACTCCTGCAGAGAGAATGTTGGTGTCCTTGATTTTCTTTTAATATTTAGACAAACTTAGAGGTACTGTCAGCCAGATATGTGTTAGATATATACAGGACACTTAGAATATATAGAATAGGTAGAATTAAAAATTGAGATGATCTGAAAGTGCAAGGCGACATTGAACAGAGACAAGGGCGCAGAACGACATTCAAATGAAAGGTCATAAAGACAAAAATAAAATTGTGCAGCCACAGCACTGGAAGGAAGTTGGTCTTGAAAAGGTATTGAGGAATCTGTTGACTAGCAGCCGAGTCTGAAGCGTTAGTATCTGCCTCTCCTTGGCCAGTAACAGGGAGCGAGGACAAGTTAACCAGGGTGCGGTGGCCAAGTCCAGGAGGTACCAGTCCCACTATCTGTTATCCTGGGCAGCAAAATCAGCAGCATTACTATGTTTACATTGTGGTAATTCCATGATCATCTTGTCATTTTATTAAAGGTTTGAGCTTTTTAGCTGTGGATAAAAGGATTTAGGCTGGGACATCTGTTAAACTACCCAGTGTTCCTCACAGTAGTTTGTAGTTGAGGATTTGTGACAAATATCAATTGAGGAGGAACATTCATTGTTCCTTTTTTAAAAAAGAAAGCTATAAAAAAATCACTTTTATTTATGCATGTGTGCACACACCAACATGTGTACATGCTGTTGCGTGCCCGTGTAGGTTGGAGGACAACTTAGCGTAAGTGGCTCTCTCCTTCCACCATGTGAGTCCCAGGAACTGAACTCAGGCCACGTGGCTTGGCAGGAAGCACTTGAACCCACTGCTGCTATCTCACTGGTTTGAGAGAGGGGGGGGGGAGGGAAGAAAGGGGTGGGGGGAGTGACAGAGCCAGAGAGTCAGAGTCGTCTTACTACCGGGTCACCCTTCCTTCTCTTTCTCTCTGCCTCTCAGTGCTGCCCTTCTCTTCAGTGTCCTCCTTGCTACTGCCTCTTGTGATTCTCCCCATCTACCAGAGGCTTCCTCTTAAGCCAGTTGGTGAAGGCTTCATCGTGATTTCCTGTTTCCTAACACAGTGTAATATATAGACAGTGTATGAGGATCCCACCACTAGGGGGCGCGCCTGATGGTTGTGTCAAACGGACAGGCCTGGGGTTTTATCACGTGCAAGGCAGGGTTCTGTTTCTTTGCGGGAGGGGAGGGAGGTGTGTGGGGGGGGGGGTGGGGAATAGAGCTAGGGGAGAGAGCTGGGGCCAGAGGACCACAAGTTTATTGAGTACACCGAAAGCCAGTTACAGAAAATTTGGGTTGTCGAGGTTATTAAGGCTGCTTTTATTCTTAGACCGGAAAGGTTTGCTGACATTTGGATTTGATCTCATTTAGCTGGGGGTCTACAGGAGGCAATGATTGGATCTTATTTCCTAGTTCACTTAGAGCGGCTATTCAGGCCATGCTAGGCCAAAGGAGAGAGGTATTAGACAAGTGGAACTTCAGAGAGCAATTAAACCAGGCAGTTTAAGTTGCGACTTAAATGAATTGGAGAGCATTGGTTATTCTGTGCAGTTCTGAGCATAGCCACACCACCCTACAGCTGTATAAACACCATTCTCTTTTACAGTGGGGGGTGGGGGGGCTGGGGGGCCTGTTTCTCTATCTTTTTTAAATTCCAAAGCTTTGTTTCTCTTGAAGATTTTCCAACACTCCCTCCCCCCACAGCCTCCCTCCCTCCCTCCCTCTGTCTCTCCCTCTCTCTCTCTCTCTCTCTCTCTCTCTCTCTCTCTCTCTCTCTCACACACACACACACACACACACGCATTTTTGTGGGTCATACAATATAAAAGATGTGTCTTACATGAAATTGCTTTTGAAGGTGATACCACCGTAATTGTAATTACTTCAGTCACCACAAATTGAAGGGCAGTACACAGATTGTCTGGAAGTTTAAGAAGCGCATTTGTCACACTTGTACATCTTCCTTGCACTTTAAGGAAGGGAGTCTACAGAAAGAATGGTTAGAAAAAGAAAAGAAGATGAAAAAAGGCCTTTTTCTTTCAACTCTTATGATGCAGTTTAGGGACTCAGGGCAGTGCCGGAAACGGCAGTCAGATATTTGTCCTGGTTTTAGGAGAGGTATAGGAGATATTTGGGAAAGCCAGAATGACAGAGGCATCCTCAAAGGTGAGAAAAGGAGAGTAGACTGGAAATTAATGTGGGCCATATGGCCGGAGGCTTGTGTGTGTAGGCAGGACACACAGCTGGCAGTCTCAGGAATTGTGGCCTGCGAGTGTAAAGAGTCTAAGACTCAAAAGGTGAGTTGAAGGGCAGACATGGCTTCGTGGATGGGCGAACACGCAAAGCCTAGACCTTCAAATGCCTCAACACGGTGTCATTTCCTCCACTACCCCCATCATGCATGAGATGGATTCAACAAGGAGAGAAATCTTGAATCGACTGTTTGTTTCCAGAATTGATAAAGATTGACATCTCTGTGTTAAAAAATAAGGTTAAGGATTCAAGAGAGACATTTCATTCTGTTTTGGAGAAGCAAAGTTATTTCTTTGCATACCTGAGTTTATTTTCCCATCATTAGTGCTTTGCAAGGTGCGGAGGGTGATTTATCACTGGGGTGACCTGTTGCCCAGGTTTAAAGAATACTAACTCTGCATGCCCAGAGACCACAGAGGCATTGGCTTGTGACTGTGTGGCCGTCGACAGGTGCTTTCCCCTCTGAGCCTCTCCTGACTTCCTCTCTGAGGACCATATCGTGGTGACCAAAGTCCCTGAGCCTGCTGTGCCCTTTGTCTAAGGTAGCTTGAATCTATGGGTGGACTGATTATTGCTGGAAACAGAATGATTATGTATAAGTACCGCTAATTATTCAAATGTGTGCAGGTCCTATTGCAGTCAATAAAATATGGCACCGCTACATTTATATTCTATCTTGTAACTTCTTATCTTCTCAATCGAGCAATAAAAGAATTACATGTACTATTTATGTATTCTGGAAGAGTCCCTGAGCTTAAATTTTAGTTTGAAATTGGAATTCTATGGGACTATTAGATCCTTGCAGAGTCAGTCCAAATCCCATTGACTACAATTCCAAAATAGGCTTTATGCTAATTAGGAATCAAGATTACAGAATTATTCTAGAAATGATTGATTAACTCACTGTAGCTGACAGCAGTGCTTATGGATTTATCTTGGAAACACAAAGTCAACAAGAGATCTTTTCAATAATAGAGATATGTTAATCACTGCATGCAAAATAGTCCTTCTTGTCTAATGAAAATCCTCCCCCCCCCCACTTTCTCTAGGAAAGTGTTTTAAAAAGTATTTGCTTAAAAAATTATGTCTCTGTGCAGGTATGTGTCTGTGTGAATGTGACTGTATGTGTGACTATGTAGTCATGGGCTTGTGGCTACAAGCTGAGACCCGTGACCCCCCCCCCACCCCCGCACAATCTTGTCTGCCAGTAGGAAAGTCTTTAAAAGAAAACCATGTTTATTGATCTTAGGTCCTTTAAGAAAGTTTGTTTAAGGCAAAAGTAGGGGGGAAAAGGCAAAATAAATCAAAACTTGGCTTACAAATAAAACATGCAAAATCGGGGGGGCAGTTGGCATACATGCTCAGGTGCCACTTTGCGCCAAGATGGGTTGGTAACGCTTACTCAGCTCATAAAGGAGCCACGTGGTTCCACCACCTGCGAGGCAGTTCCGCGCTGAGTCCCGCTCGTCTCTCCAAAACTCAGAAAAGCTGCCCGTTTTGCTTATTTTGCTCCAGTTCTTCCCTTTTTTTCTTTCTGAGAATATTGCTCAGTGGTCCTCTCTCCAGTAGCCCACAGTGCGAGTTCCCGAGGTGGTTCTCCTGTGAAGTCCTGAGGAGAACTCAAATGGTTTGAAGGAGCATTCAGAATCGTTTCTTTCGAATGCTTTCCCACTTTGGTGAGGAGAGGAGGCACAGATGGCTGAGTCAGGATGCCTGCCAGCTCTTGCCTCACACCGGGCACCAGGTGAATCCAGGCTGTGGGAAAATGAGCTGCTTGGGGAAGGCTTGACAGCTGAAAGAGCCCAGAGAGTGATTGCCTTGGTTTGGTCTCTGGGTCACTGTGAAAAGCAGCTGTTTTGGGTGACCAGTGACCTTTGCTTGGGTGTAACACTGATGTCTGAAATACTTGCTGCACTGCGGACCCTGAGTAGCAGACGGAGGTGCCCATCTTTACTGGTTCCTCCAGGAACTGCTGCTTTGTTGGATGCCATGGCTTGGCTGGGAATAAATCCTGACCATGGCCAGGAGGCTGGAGCCTGCCCCCTTAGTAGGAAGCTGCCAGGATACAGGTTTCCCAGCGTCACCTGCTGTTCTCTGCTTTGCCAAGCGCTGCAGGAGTGGCTGGCTGCTTGCCTCTCCCTGAAGCTGTCAGGCAAGTTGTTTCAAATTTCCTCATCCTCTGATCTGAGGGCTCCAAAAACAGCGGCTCCAGTTGCTTCCAACTGCTTCGTTGGCTTAGTCCTAAACACTACTAAGCTCCCAAAACACTTTCAGGTCCCACCGAAGGGAGGAGCTCAGGCTATCAGAGGCGATGGGGTCGCTGTGGGGATATGGGAGCAAGAGAGAAGCTGGAGTTTTTGATCTTAGCCATTCTGATGGGTGTAAGATGGAATCTAGGTGTCGTTTTGATTTGCATTTCTCTGATGACTAACGAGGACGAGCATTTCTTTAAGTGTTTCTCGGCCATTTGATATTCCTCTGTTGAGAATTCTCTGTTAAGCTCCAAGCCCCATTTCGCAATTGGGTTGTTTGGTTTTGTGGTGTTTAATTTCTTGAGTTCTTTATATATTTTGGATATTAAACCTTTGTCAGATGAAGGGTTGGTGAAGATCTTTTCCCAGTCCGTAGGCTGTCGCTTAGTTCTACTGACAGTGTCTCCTGCCGTACAGAAGCTTCTCAGCCTCATGAGGTCCCATTTATTAATGGTTGACATTAAGGCCTGGGCTGTTGGTGTACTGTTGTTTCCTGTGCCTATGTGTCCCAGGCTCTTCCCCACTTTTTCCTCTAACTGAATTAATGTCTCTGGTTTTAAGTTGAGGTCTTTAATCCACTTGGACTTGAGTTTTGTGCATGGTGACAAATAAGGGTCTAATCGCATTTTTCTACATGTAGACATCCAGTTAGACCAGCACCATTTGTTGAAGATGCTATCATTTTTCTATTGAATAGATTTGGCTACAGGCAGATCTGGGTCCTGGGGTCCTCCTCAAACTAAGGCACCAGCCCAGGAGAATGTAGGCATTAAACTTCGAACCCCTACCAAGACCTAGCTGACGAACATGATATTCTCCACCGTTGAGTGGAGAGTGAGATCTGACTCTCACACGAACTCTGGTGCCCCTTTTCTGACCATGTCCCCTGGATGGGGAGGCCTGGCGGCACTCAGAGGAAGGATAGCAAGTTACCAAGAAGAGACTCGATATTCTAAGAGCATATATAGGGCGAGGAGGTCTCCCTCAATCACAGACATAGAGGAGGGGAGAAGGGGGGAAGTGGGAGGGAGGGAAGAATGGGAGGAAACAGGGGAAGGGCTAACAATCGAGATGTAATATGAATAAAATAATAAAATGAAAAAAAAATACAAGGAAAAAGAGAGAGAGAGAGAGAGAGAGAGAGAGAGAGAGAGAGAGAGAGAGAGAGAGAGAGAAGCTGGAAAAGCCTCCTGGTTAGCTAGCAGGTATGTCAGATTTATTGGTAGCTCCAGGTGTCCGGTTAGCCAGCTTTGAGGAGCCCTAGCCAAAACCTGTGGTTTTTAGCAAAAACAACAACAACAACAAAAAACAAAACAAAACAAGAAAAACAAAAAACAAAACAAAACAAAAAAACAAAAACCCAAAACAAAACAAAACCTACAGAAATACATTGTTTCACAGCTCTGCAAGCTAGATGACCGAGTGAAAGTACTATTTCTTTCAAGGGCTGAGAGAACCTCTTCTATCGCTCTCACCCCGCTTCGGGCATCATACAACCCTCACTCATAGATGTGTTAGCCATCCATCTATCTCTGCCTCCATCTCTCCCGGATTTGAGTGCATGTGTATCTGTTTCTAAATTTCTCTTCTGCACAGTCCCTAGTCACGTGGGCGACCCATTGGCAACCACCATAATGACCCCACTTTAACTTGATCATGCGTCCTTCCTAAAGACTTTATACGCCATTAGAGCCACATTCAAATGTATTAGGGAGCGAGAACATCAGTCTATGAATTCAGGGCACATAGTTTAACCTAGAGCCATCCTCTTCCCACTCATCCGTGCTCCCTGGTAAAATTTATCCTTCCTCCGTTCCTGCAGCGCCTTTCATCTTACTGTTCTCTTTCTTCTCTGACTTGCGGATTCTGCTGTCTCATGGCCCCTGCTTCTGCATTACTCTCTAGATCTCAGGCTGTTCTGGAAGGATTAAAACTCCCAGAGAATCTCATTGACCTAGTCCCCCTCACTAGCCTAGCCTAGCATATGCCTGCTGGGAAGGTTCTCCTCCCAGGCCTCTGCCACAGTACCACTACTCTGAGGCAGGCAGTTTAGCTTAGGTTGTGACCTCCCTATCAGCCAGCCTTGGCCACGATGGTGGGTCCATGGGACACAGCATGAAATATTGGGCCGGGGTCCATCCATGCCAAGCTCAAGGCACCGCCTGGCTGTCCTCTCAGCGGTTCCCGCCTGGAGCTCGCCGCCTCAAGCTGCGCCTACTTTCAGGCTTCTACTTCATCTGTTGCTTTCTGAGGAATGTTTTCTGTGCCCTCAGCACATAAGAGACCATATGGCTGCAACTCGGGCCACATTCTCTCTCTGCAGCTAGCAATGGCAACTTCTCTATCAAAGCCAGCATGTCTTTCTATACAAACTCCAACTGATCTCCTTGGGTTGGGTAACTGTGGATGGTCTGGAAAAAGTCACAGAGAAGGGGTTTTTGGACTGGATTCTTTGACAGAGTCTCTGCCCTGGGTTTAGGATTCTATAGTTAACAAAATACTTATCCCAACTATTAACTAACTTAATTCTCACCACATGCCTGGGAGTGGCTAGTCCCAGAGGTCTCACTAAATGCAGGAGAGGTCTGAGGGTCACAGGGTTAGATTATATATTAGTTGACTGGGGCTTTGCAACAGAGTCGTGAACTAGGTATGGGTAATAGCAAACTAATTTTTGGAAGGCCAGTATTATTCCAATATTAGGACCACATAAGAACACTAGAAGGAAAGAAACTTACAGGACAATTTCCCTTATGGATATAGGTGCCAAATGTCTCAAATCAAGGGGACAGTAGGAGGATAGTAAAATCAAGACCAAAGAGGGTTTGCCCCTGGAATGCTAAGCTATCTCACCACCCCCTCCTATTTCCCATATAAAAATTATGTCATCTTTCAACTAGAACGATTGGACTTCTTTTCTGCCCTGATGTCTTTCATGGTTCTTGCCCGAATGCTGTATGTACTCAGGGTTTCCTGAACTATATTGACAAAAAGTGGCATGAGTAGGAGACCTTGGTCTTTTTTTTTTTTTTAGAGGAAGCCTATCAAATTCTCATCCTTGAATGTCATAGACAGGCTCACACCAAGATCCCCTGCCTAAGGGATTCTGGGTTGTGGCAAGATGACAAAACAATCACTATGATAATGTGGAGAAAAAGCCACCTTGTGCATTGTTAGTGAAAGTGTAAATTTGCAAGGCATCATGGAAACTGTTCCTAAAAGCCATTAAAAATAGAGCTACCATATGATCCAACAATCCTACTTCTGAGGATATATATATATATATATATATATATATATATATATGTATGTGTGTGTGTGTGTGTGTGTGTGTGTGTGTGTGTATTCAAATGAAATGAAGCCAGTAGGTTGTTCCTTGCGCAATAGCAAGACATAGACTCAACCTGAGGGTCCATTCAATGGATGGATGGATAAGGAGAATGTGCTATGTTATATGCAGTGGGATATTATTACAACTCACGATAGGAGTTCCTGTCATTTGTCAGGATGCTGAACCTCGAGGAAATAGGCTAAATACAATAAAGCAGGGAAAGAAAGACAAACACCGCATGATGTCATTCATGAGCAGAAGTTTCCAAACATTGTACTCACTGACAGAATGAAGTGGTGAATGCCAGAGGCTGAGGGTTGACTAGCAGAAAAGAGGTAGAAACGGTCAAAAAGTCCATGTTACAGCGAGGGACTGAGATTTAGAGACCTACTGGGCAACAAACATGACTCTAGTTATGAGTAATATGCTGCGTGGTTGGAAGTTTCTAAGAGAGTAGATCTTAAATGTCTTTGCCACAAAAATAAGTGTTCTAGGTTATGGATATGCTAATTATTTTGATTTAGTCACTACAGGTATCTAAATATGTCTATTATGTCCTATGTCATAAAGACAGACTGTCTGCTAATTAGGCCTTAAGAAGGCTGAAAGAAAAAAATTAGCCTACTCCAAAAGAGGAGTATGCCACTTCCAAATTAAATCACAGATCCTGACCTGGGTGTGTTGGCTCCCACCTATAAGCCTAACACCCAGGAAACGGAAGCAGGAAGATTACTGTGAGTTTAGTTCCATCTTGGGCTATGTTCTGAATTTTACTGGGCTATAGAGTGTGATTTGTTATAAACAAGCAAATACAGATGTAATCTGAGCTCTCTTAATTTCCTGAAGAACATTTAATTGTCTTCCTGTTTGCCAGTTCTGATTATATATATATACATATATGTATATATATTTTTAAAGTTTTATTTATTTTATTTTATGTTTATGAGTGTTCTGCCTGCATGTATGCCTGTGCACCACACATATGCCTGGAGCCTGAGGAAGTCAGAGAGGTTAATGGAGCTCCCGGGTCTGAGCTGCCATGTGGGTGCAGGCTGTCAAACCTGGGTCTTCTACAAGAATAAGTGCTCTTAACCACCGAGCCATCTCTCCTACCCTTCGAGATCTGGTTTTAGTGAGCACTATGTGCCAAGCCTTCTAAGGTTGACTTGTTCTTCTACTGACTAGTGTTTTCTTTTTTTTTAATTAAGATATTTAAAAACCAGTTTTGATGAAGCATATGGAAGATGTAGAATTCTTCTCTACCAAGTAGTTAGGACTACTGTAGCACACGGAGGTTGAATTATGAAACAGTGTTACAAGAGCCCAAGTTTTATAAAGTCCAGTTTCCGGTGGTTGTTTCATTTCCATTCAACAATGTTTTACACACCAGCTACTTCCTGTGTGCAGATGAAAAGCACCATGGCTTCCGCACTGAGGGACAGGTTCCTAGGCTCTTTGAAGGTCGTCACGAATCATATTATCTGTAACGCAGCGAAGCATAAAACCATCTCTGCTTCATAAATATCATACCTTGGCAAAAGCATCATTTTGCCATGCTGTGTGCCACCAAGGTTTGTGTTCATGGTCCTTGTGAAAAAATATTTTTCCATAAATTGACATTTTAATTTGGCTTATAACATTTGTAGGAATGTTAGATGCTTAACAGAAAGAATTTTCTAAGCTTCAATTCAGTTCAAGAGAGCAGATGAAAAAAAAAATACAGGGAAGCGTTAATGGGATGAAGTTGAATTAGTTTTCCTTTCGAAACACCTGATGGAGTGGTTATAAAGTTAGAATCTGGGTGTGAAACTTTTCTTCTGCTAACAGAGTCAGCACATGGACAGCTATTCCCCCTTTTAAATATATTCATGAGAAAATGGAAAATGAAAAAATTTAATGATTTTGGCTCGCAGAAGTCATGCACCTCACAGTGATATAAATGCATATTCTGCAGCTGTGTTTGTTGAACTGACTTTGGGTACAGTCCTCTCATGAATACTATGAATCTTTGAAAATGCTATTGACTCTGCAGCAGGATCGCTTAGACTCAATTTTCCCATATATATTTCCCAAAACCATAATCTCTCCTACTTGCTACTGAGACCTCCCTTGCAAGACTTGGCAGTTTTGTATAGCTTGTAGACTTTAGCATATGTCATGGAGCTTGTGACACCCACTTGGTGACAGGTAACAGTGGCAGCATTGTATAGACTATTTTTCTCACCTGTGGCTTCAATGACATGCCATCCCTGGTCCCTAGTGACAGATCACACTGTGTGCCATAAGTAGGTCCTTTGAGCTGTGCTCTGGAAAGGGGCAAAAAAAAAAAAAAAAAAAAAAAAAAAAGGGAAATGAGTTATCCTTGGTCATCTTTCAGGCTTAACTAAATAGTCATGTTGTGTTAAATCACTACTGAAATGCCCTATCCTCAGTGTGAAGACCATCCCAGTGTGTCATATGTGTCATATGGATACTAAAGAAACTGGAAGGTTGTAGTGGAAATCTATAGAGTCCATTCCCATATGTGTGTATGTGTATGTATAGACTTTCGTTATGTCCCTTGTTATAAATCATCCCCCCCCCCCACACACACAATGAAACTGGCACAAATGCCTTAATCAGACTGGAAAAAGATATAGCTGGTGCCAGGTATGTGGCCACCCTAGACACAGCAGATACCACGCCAGTGCCCCCTCCTGTGGCTGTGGCTGTGTAGTGTGAGCTTGGGACGTAATACTAGAGCTATGTTTGAGCAGCATGCTAGGGGGACAAATGCAAACCCCACCCCTAAGCTCCAGTCTGGGATTAGATATGAGATGAATCATGCTCACTCCTAACCAGTGGTGTACTGCAGTATTCTCATCAGCTGGCTGTGGTGGGCTGAGAGGGTGGAGGAAAGCCCTGATTTGTAGTGCTTGCAGATTTCTGTGATGTAAGGCGATAAATGATAGGTAATTTCAAACCCCTAACTTGACAGTTACTGAGCCGGGAGTTGGCAAAACATGTATACTAACAATATGCCCTTCCCTGCAAAGTCTTACCCCAAACTTCCATCCCCCAAACAAACAAACAAACAAACAAACAAGCAAACAAAAACCAAACCAAAACAAAAAACCCAAAAACCCAAAAACCCGAAATATCCTTTCTGTTGTTTTTTCTTCCTTTCAAAACAGGTACACCAAAAGTGGAACTTAATTTTTATAAGTTACATTTATTTAGTGTGTGTGTGTGTGTGTGTGTGTGTGTGTGTGTGTGTGTGTGTGTGTGTATACTCTGGTGTATGTGGTAGGTCAGAAGACAATTTCCAGGTGTCAACGCTCTGCTTCTTTGGGTGTGAGCAGAAGGCTGACCACAGGTCATCAGGCTTGGCAGCAATCTTTCCAGCCCAAAAGTCAAGCTATTTGTCCTTCTCACACTGATGGACTTCTAAGATCTGGCTATAGAAAAGTTTAACTCTCTTTCATTCATCTCCCTTATCTTAGGAAAACAGTTTAATAAACCAAACAGTCTCCTCTATTTCTCTGCCCAGAACATACCATTTATATTCTTCATATATTCTAAGGCAAAATATACTAGCTAGGCCTTGAGCGTTGGTATAACTCTGGCAATTGTGATTTTCCCACTCTTAGCCAATAGTAAGGGAAGGACAATTGTCCACTATAAAGACCCCTTCAGCATCTTTGTTTGCACGCGCTATATTTCAAAAATCATGCAATGAGAAAAAGAACCTGAAGGAACATCCTATGTAGATTTAAAGAACTAAATGTTTTTAACCAGAGGATACTGAATTAAGTTTGTTGTGCTCTGGATTCCATTGAGAAAGTTTTGGAACTAAGAAATCTCATGTAATAAAACCTTGATCTATGTGAGTGGTTTTTTTCTTTTGTGTATAAAAATAGAAAATTTATATCTTATGCATCAGCTATATGGTTCTGCGACATTTCTTCATAAAGCAGGATGCACCTTATGCTAATTTCCCATGAATATTTTAATAGCATTTACAAAAGGAGCAGAAATATGACCCATGTTTAGAAAAAAAAAAAAAAGAAATACCTCAACCCTGGGGGTTGCCCCATTCTCCAGTGGTTTCTTTAATTACAGATCCATGAATTAAGACTACTGCAAGCAGAACAGACATAGCATATGCCATTCAGGAAGAAGATGTTCACTGCAACAGTGGAACACTAAAAAATAAATAAATAGATACAAAGTTTCTAAGCACCAGGACAAAAAGGAGCTTCATGACTTTGTGCTAAGTAGCTGAGGCGAGTTGGCGATGCTCTCTGAAAACCTGATACAAGTTGGAGTCAGCACAAGTGCGCTGTTTATAAAATACCTATGGACATTTATTGATGGGTGTTCCTGGGACATACTCGGTCAGGAAGAGAATGGAAATACATCAACGTCTTTGGGAATTTTTCCTGACCTTTGCTGTTTAGGGATTGCCCAACTCGGTTGTAGTTGCTCATTTGTCTTTCCTCTTCCCAAGTTAGTTTCATAGGGTTCCTTTTTGGTGTGCAATGTGGTGCCCTTTCGGTGTGTGTGTGTGTGTGTGTGTGTGTGTGTGTGTGTGTGTGTGTGTGTGTGCGCGCGCGCGCGCGCGCGCGCACATGTGTCTTCTGACAGCTTTATATCTATGAGAGATTCTTCCATGGGTAAATGATTTATTGTGACGGTTTTCATGTTGCTACAGCCGGAGTGGCTTTTGATACTCAGTTGCTCCATTGTGGGAAGAGAATTCTTTAAATGTCAGAAATCTTCCTTGTCAGCAGGACCTGTCCTTCCCCAGATTTATTTATTTTTCCTGGAGTACAATCCATGAAAAGAGGGGGGGGGGCTCTTTTTTAAATGACCCCTTTACTGCTATGTTGAGTTGTCATAATTTCTCACTCCTGACCACTCTAGGATGGTCAGGAATGGGTCAAATCTCTTTGTCTGGGAGCAATAAACACTTCAAGGGGCTTATTGACACATTTAATGGGGCAGGGGCTCATCTCTTCCTGATCTGCAGAGCCCACATGGCCGTTTCAGAGGTAATGTAATAAGTGCTAACAAACTCAGGAACACTATTTCCCTGTTCTTGGAGGGTCATTTTTTTTTCCCTCAATACAACAGCATCAGAATGCTTAAAAGGAACCAAGAGAAGTACAGAATTGAAACAGATGGGACCTGATAACCCGTGTGCACTTCATCTCAACTGCGCAGATTTATAAACTCTGTGGAGTTTTCTGACTCCTCCAGGTGATTGCTACTATGATTGGAGCAGGGACCATCTGGGAAGAGAAACCCGGTCTGGGGGAGGGGGGGGAGAAATCGAGGCAGCAGCAGAGTGTGCTTCCTGAATGTATCCAGTGTCCTGCAGCTGTTTTTGCTAACTTCAGAACTCAGACTTGGCTGTTAGAGGTAATTGCCTGAAGCTCTAGCGATGTCTTTCTTTGCTTCAATCCTAAGGGAAGCCCCACTGAGTCCTGTGAAAAGCCTAGTGCTTGTTGGATGGTCCTGGAAAGAAATATCTCCATTTGAAACCTTAGCCTTAAAGCCCTGTCTGATGGTGTGAGGGGTCACCTATCCTCCATTGTCCCAGGCTGAGTTATAACGTATTGTTAGATGCTTGTTAGACTAACAAGGCAGACAGCGCCAGTTAGAGAATCCACAACTCCAGGGTAAGCTCCATCAGTTCTCTGTGGCCAAGTTGCAGCCTTTCTTGAAGGAGGTAGCCTGGAACTGGATTATCAGCTGTCAAAATTTATGGCTTCCACAGTCAAACATCTGGGCTGGAGAGAGCACGCAGTTGGTAAAGTACTTGCAACGCAAGCATGACACCTTGAATTTGATCCCAAAACCTGTGTGGAAAATTAAGCCAGGAATGGTGATGCTGTGTCTTGTGTGACTTGGGTGCCAGAACCCTGGTTAGAGGTAGTAAAGGAAAAATGAACAGGCATACAGAAGCTGGGATCAGTGGGGTTTGGTTACCACCTACCCCTGCAGCCTGGAACCTCGGTGTGTTTATTTGGTCCAGCACAGGGGAAAGGTTGGCTAGTTTCACTAGGAGGTCTCTGAAGATGAGCCATCCCAGGCTTTAAACATCCAGGAGGAGCAACCTGTAGTTGCTAGTCTTTGCATGCACTGATCAGTAGTTCAGAAACAGCCAAACTCAAACTCCCGAGGAGCGCTTTGCTATTCCTCTTGAGCTTGGGCCATATAGGCAACAGCTTTGCCAATTTCCCCTGTGCCAATTTGTCTTGGAGTCTTCAACAAGTCATGTCAAAATAATACACATTCACTAGAAAACTTTGCTCACTCAGGGCTGCTGCTTCTTCTTCTTCTTCTCCTTCTTCTTCTTCTTTCTCATTCTCCTCCTCCTCCTCCTCCTCCTCCTCCTCCTTCTTCTTCTTCTTCTTCTTTTCTCTCTCTCTCTCTCTCTCTCTCTCTCTCAGTTCTGCTTCTCTAGAGAACCCTGACTAATATAGTTGTCTTCTAGCTTTCACATGTACACACTTGTATGTGTATATGAAGCATTTGCATACACATTCTTGTTTAATTTTTTCTATATATATAATCCTGGATATTCTCTGAATTGAATGGGTACCAGATTTTTTTTTTGTTTGTAGTTTTACCTAGAAAGTATCCTGGGCATTAGCTTTGCTCATGGGTATTTCTCTTTATGTGAGAGACTAAGTCTCCTACATCTATTATGTAGGAAACTCATGATATGGAAGCTTCTTCTTTAAAAGAAATTCCTTGTGTTTGCTCATTGTATCTAGTGGTACATAAGGACATTTTCACATGGGTGTATATTGTACATTACACATATCTCCTCACACCCCTTGAGCCCCTTGTCACTTTCCTTTCCACATGTTAGCCCCATCTGTTCTTGTTAACAGTTTCTTTTCTGACTTTATATCACATATATGTGCATAATTTTATATAGAACTGAGGACTCACGTATTAGAGAAATCATGTTTGTCTTTGTAAGATAAGATTCTCTTGCCTACTGTGATTATTTGCACTTGCATTCTTTCCTTCAAGCAATACCACTTCATCCTTCTTGACTCATTCCTCTGTTGTTGGGCACCTAGGTTGGGTTCTGTGGCTTGTCTGTTATGACTAGTGCTGTGATAAACACTGATGTGCAAGTATCTCTGTGACATGTCAACTTGTTATCCTTTTGGTAAGCACCCAGGAGTGGTACAGCCGGGTCATCTCGTAAGCCCATTTTTTCGTCTTTTGAGGGACCTCCAAACTGATTCCCACATTGGAAACAGGAACTTACATCCCTTCCAGCCCCATGTAGAGCTTCTATCTTGTCTACGTCCTCACAGTCATTTGATATTTGTCTTCTTATTGTCTGCTGTTCTGATTGAAGTGATATGGAATCTCACCATAGTTTCAATTCACATTTTTATTTTTGCGAACACCAGCAAGCTAAAGCCATTTAGCTTGAGAAGATGATAGGATTTTTGGCTCAGGTGTCCCCAAGGGGCACCACATAAAAGGCTGCCATACATAAAATAGGAATAAAATGAATAGTTATTTCCCCACCAGTGAGTCCTTCCAAGTACTCTGTAATTATCCCTATCCTTAGGGACAGATGAGAACTGGTTAAAATGTGAGCCTATAGTGGGAATCCATTCTTCCTGTATAGTTCTTTCTTCTTACACTGTTCTGTATGGGTTTGGCATCTTTTCTTCTCCCATCTGGGAGACTTCTCTGATATGTATTTTTTTTGGTTGGGGGCAAACTCTGACCCACAAATACTGGATGTTGCCTGATGATTTCTAGTTTAAGTGAACATCTTTTAACTATCATGGAACAGAGGGAGTAGAAAAATAAAAACCTTTAAGAGATTCAAACAGCTAATCATAAGGTTAGAAGAAACAAGGACAGTAGCATGTTTGGTAGGTTAAATAGCAACAGTTGTGCCATGACGCAAAGAGTTTAATTAGCCATTAGGATGGCTGATCACCACGGTCAACTTGAGAGGCTGTGGATAAGAGACACATTACTGGGTGTGTCTGGGAGGGCCTCTCCAGAAAGGTTTAATGGAGGAGGCATGAACTGACTCAAATGGAGAAAGCTGGCTGAGCACAGGTACACTGTTTCTACTTTCTGGTGTGTCCACTTGTGAGCTAGGTTTCGGCAACAAAGCTGTAGGTTGCTGCTGTCACCATGATAAACTCAATCCCATGAATTGTGAGTCGAAATAAACCCCTTCTCCCCTAAGGCGGTTCTTGATCAGTATTTGGTCATAGAAATAAGAAAAATAACTAATATAGCTGGGTTTGGGGATTAGGTACATGATTTACCATTTGGCTATTCATTTTTTCCTGAACCTGCAATTGTATTTAGGGGCAAGCAAGTGCTAATAATATGTAAAATAAGAGATTCTTAGTTTGACCCTATATGTGTGTGTGTGTATATAAATAATAATAAGTATATATTTTATTCCACCATTTGAAATAGTGCTAGGCTTTCTTTCATAAATTCCACTTAGACAACCTCATTCCCATTTGTTTTTGTTTTGTTTTGTTTTTTTCTTTCTTCCCTGTCTTGGGGATCTATAGCCACTGCATATCAATTGCCACTTGTAGATGTGGCAGATGTGATTATAATGTATGCTGTGAATTTGTTTCAATTGCTGTGTTTAAAAAGCCAATTGTGATTCTGAAAACTAACTAGAGAGGGGGAAAAAAAGATTCATGGATAAATTATGGCATGCCCACTTTAGGGAAAAGGTGTTGGGTGGTAAGCCACAGGGGATGTGTTTAATGAACATTTTCTTTAATAATTAGAGAATAAGACAGCTTGTCAATAAAGCTGGCATATGCACTTACATGTACTGGTGCTGATGAGAGAGGAAGCCATAGGTGTGAATGTAGGTAGCCCCTAAATCAAGCAAACAAGCAACATGTTTAAAAGTGTGGTGCCTACTTGAGCTGGAGGAGACACTGGGGTGAGTGGTAGGAAACAGTCATCACTATGAGGTAATTCTGAAATGTTCGTTATTTCATTTCCAAATTTATGCCCATAGCATCTGGGAATGTGCTAAATGGTATCCAACCATTACCCTAATTTTCTCTTTCCCAGAACAACTATCTAATTTTGTTTGACATCACCATTTCCTCAGTCTCTCTGGCTCAAATCCTGGAAATTATTTTAAACTCATTATTTTATCAGTGTTCTAAAAACAAACCATGCTTATTTAGCACAGTGTCTGAAAGGCTTTGTGCTAAACAGTTTGTACATATATTATCCATATTCCAAGGAAGACTATATATTATTGATACTCCTGTCTTGCAGGTTAGGAAATAAGAGGTTTTGAGATATTAAATAACATAGCTAAACCCCAAGAGTCCTTACAAAGCAGCCTTTCATACTAATGCATAACCAAGGAGCACAGCTCATGCTTCCTAAACATGGTCCTTTTCATGTTTTTCATCCACCATCTCTCTGCTTATGAATGAATGCAGTTATTTCATATCCAGTATGTCTAATTAAGAATATTTCTCAGTTAAACATATTGGCTATACAGAAGAAATGTTTTTCATTATAGAATTTTTTTCCTGTGCTAAAATTTACTTACTGACTCCTGAGTGTTTACACCCGCAACTAATTACACTTCTGTTACATTTGAAAAAAATACTTCCCTATTTATTTGTATCTAACTTCTAGAAAATGCTCATCTTCTTAAAAAAATGAGCAATAGAATAGGAGAAAACCATGTGAAAAACGCCTGGGTGAAAAATGAAGACAGAGAGAAATGATTACAGGACAAAGAAGCATGATGGCAGAAATGACATTAGGGGACAGAGGCTTACAAGCAGGTACGTATCTGCCAGCAAAATGGAGTCTGGGTTCCACACGTATGGAGAACTGAGAGTTTGCGGTGACAGGAAGAGGGGCTGTGTCATCCTGTGCTTGCTTTAAGGGAGGAGATGGGTAACTGTTTGTCTCTCCCCATTTAGTCGAATCAGGGTCTGAGCATAAGTCTATTTGCTAATGATTTTTTCACGGAGACTAATATGCTTACCCTCAAAGTCTAGGGGGGAACCTCCTGTTTTCCAGCTTTTCTGGTAAGACTGTATCAGAACCATCATGGTTGCTGTTCTTTTTCTTCCAAAATAGGTCAAATGAGTGTCAGCTCTCTTGGAATTAACTCCCTGGGGTTCCAGCACCAGGGCAGGGCTGCCGGGATAGCCAGTTCCCTGGACTGGATTGCTGCCAGATCCTTTGCTTTTTCTTTGGGTCAAGAGACAGCATTGTTGGGTTCCTTAGACTGCAGCCTCTAAACCACTCTAATAAGTCCTGTCTATCTGTCTGTCATTTATCTATCTATCTATCTATCTACCCATGAGTCTTTCTATTTATCTATCTTCTATCTATCCATCATCTATCTATAATCTATCATTTATCTTATCTATTGTATCTATTATCAATTATCATATGTGTGAATGCTTGGCTCCCAGTTGGAGGACTGTATGGAGGAGTGGGAGGTGTGGCGTTGTTAGAGGAGGTGTGTCACTGGTGTGTCTTCCAGGTTTCATAAGGCCCAGTCTCTCTCTGCTGTGTGCTTGTGGATCAGGTGTGAGCTCACAGCTATGGCTTCAGCACCATGCCTGCCTGTCTGTCTGCCACCGTGCTCTCCACCATGGTGGTCATGGACTCACACCCTGAAAATGTGAGCAAGCTTCCAACTAAATACTTTAAGAGTTTCCTTGGTCATGTTGTGTTTCTTCTCAGCAATAGAAAAGTAAGGAAGACATTAGCCTACCAACAGCTCCCTCAGAGCATCTCCTTTTAAACATATCAGGCAGGAGACTACACCGCTCTCATAGCAGCGGTTCAGGACTCTGCATGGTGAGTTCTCTCTATGGAGAGTATTGTCTGTCATTACTGTTCACTCATAGAATGCTTCTGGTACACACACACACACACACACACACACACACACACACACACACACTCTAAGTCCAGTCATTCTGCCTAGCATTTTCTCTCTGTTGTTTTTTTTTGTCCTTTTTACATCATCATGAATTGATGAATTGTAAGTAATTAATAATACTTTCCCACAAGAGTTCTTGCAGAACCTTATATACAATATAGAGTGGTTGCAGTAGCAGGAGTCTATACAGTTTCTTAGCTGAAGTGAGTGCACCGTGAGGAAAGTTAGAGCCCTAGAAAGGGTTCTTCATGGGCTTCCCTGTCGCTCCAAGTGGGACTTGTGAATAAGACAAGGGGAATTTATTACCTGGGTTAGTGTAGAAGCCCCAACGTCAGGCACCCCTGGCAGACAAGGCTTGGTTATCCAACCAGAAAGTCAATCAAAGAGATAAATAATGATAAACACAGGAAAGAAGCAGTTTCACTGAAACAGAAAGAATAAAGGTCTGATGACCTAGAACCTGTCCTCAAAGTTTTACTATTTCTATTCTTTTTTTCAAGACAGGATTTCTCTGTGTTGCCTTGGCTGTCCTGGACTCACTTTGTAGACCAGGCTGGCCTTGAACTCATGGAGATCTGCCTGCCTCTGCCTCCCAACTGCTAGGTCCAGTTCACCTTTCACCATCATTTCTGTATTGCTCCCCCCCCCCACACACTGTAGAGCTGTGTTAATGCCACAAAGGTCTCTGTTGCTTACAGGATATTTCAATCTTCTGTCTTAAAGCATCATCAATTAAAACCCCACGGTCCCTGGGATTCAAAGTAACTTTGGTGTAGAAAGGCTCTGGAGAACTCAGAAGGAAAGAAACAAAACAGGATGGAACCAGAAACAACATGGCGTCAGTTAGGTCCTTTCATTTCCCACTGATACGCTTTCATTCCATTTCTACAGGAGTGTGACTGAAGTTGGGGCTCTGTTACAGTATGGGGTCCCCAGGATCTAGAGGGGAGCTGTTATGTCTAGTTAAATCACTTCCTGTGTTTGGTAACGAGATCTCTTTGAACCATCTTCTTACCAGTTATTGGAAAATAAAATTTTAAGTCCAGAATTATAGAGGAAGAGGGAGAAGAACACTTGTTTCATTTTTATAATGGATGGTGGCTAGTCGGAAGAAAGTAAAACTTACAAATTTGAGACTGGAGTAAGAGGGAAAAAAGAGTCTAGAAGTTAAAAAAATACAAGAGAATTAGACTCCAAAATAAAGGTTAATGATCCAACATTAAAAAATAATGAAAAGATAAAGTGGATAGGATTTAAAATAAATGAGAAAAGGCTAGAGGCCAATGAGACGAAAGGTTAAAGCCATGAAAGTAAAAGAGATGAAAGATTAAGATGTGTGGAACAGGACGGAAAGCTAAGAGCAGATGAGGTTGAAGAACAAAGCAGATAAAAATCATTAGCATTCTGAAAGAGACCAGTGTGCGGGTGAAAAGATCTGGCCGCACACTGGGCCATTTGTGAGCCTGATGCTACCTTTTTTTTATTTTTTATTTTTACAGAAGGTCCTTTGGGTTTTAGGCACACTGGCCATCTTTGCAGTAGTCTGCATGATGAAAACAGGAGACCTAGTAGCTTCGAAATCTCTTTTCTGCCTAAATTGCGTGTACAATGAGATGCGCAAGGGCGGTGCACACAGAGGAGTGAGAATCTCCTTGTCATTTGCTTATAATTTAATGAGCAAGATGATAAATTAGTCAGCAATACAAGAACAAGGGATGAGGAGACAAATGTCAAAAAAGAAAAGATTTACTGAGAGTTATATGGGATTTTTCAGAAAGGCACAGTAACAGTGACCTAAGTGTGCAAGGCTTCCATGGAATTCAGCTTTACTTTGCAACTTATATGGTCAGAAGAATTTTCCCTTTGAGGGGTTGGGACTGGCATACTGTTCCAGAAAGTTATGTGGACCAGATCATAAATAGTACTAAATGTCCAGGGTAAGAGATTGTACTCAGGCATGAAGAAACCATTGGGACCCTTGAAGAGTTTTGCTGCAGGGAGTGACATCATTGAAATTGTAAGTTGATATAGCATCAGACTGAAGTAAGGGTTACAAGGAAGAGGAATAAAACATTTTTAGAAAATCAGGGATTGTGTGAGGATAGCAGGCTAGGTCACAGACACCTCCTTCCTCCTAGCACAGAAAGGGAAGGCTTCTACACGAGTAGTGGAGAATAAGAGAAGACAAGGAACAGAGCTTTGAAGGGAGTAGACATGTTTGAGACGTTCCTGAAAGACATAAGCCAGGGTGGTCAGGTCAATGGAAAAGGAAGACCAGAGGAGCCCATAGCACAGTAGAACACTAGGTAATAGGCTTGCCTGTTGGAAGGAGAGTCGGTTGGCAGACAGTCACATGTGAATGAGGCAGAATCGATTCTAGTTGGGTTATTCCATTTTCCTCTCCTAGAGACTCAGAAGTAACAATCAAGTACTTTAGTTTAATGTGAACAAGTAGTTTGAATATAAATACAAATGTGAGCGCTATGACACAGAGCATGTCACCTATGATAGGGAGGTGTATATACAGAGGGACAACCACATGCTCTTGTAGTGTCTGGTAGTCAAGGCTTCCTTGACACTTCTGGTAGTCATGAAGGCTTCCTAGAAACTTCTGGTAGTCATGAAGCCTTCCTTGAAACTTCTGGTAGTCATGAAGCCTTCCTTGAAACTTCTAGTAGTCATGAGGGCTTCCTTGAAACTTCTGGTAGTCTTAAAGGCTTCTTTGAAGCTTCTGGTAGTCAACGCTTCCTTGCAACTTGCTCAGACATTTCTTAGAACGTTGTATGGGTTTCCCATCTCAATCTTAAACCACCATTTTGTGTTATTTGCATAAATGCCCCCAACACATCCCCCTTCCAACTTGATGCCTTAAAAAAAAAAAAACCTAAACTGCTGAGTCCAATTTGTGCTTCCCATATGCACAAGTGTGGGGTTCTTCACTGGGTCACGGGCAACCTATCAATGGTACCTGCTTCCAAAGGAAGTGACTTGCCCTTCCTTGGTTGCTGCCAACTACACTTAGCCCCTGAGCTGGGAGTAAGGGGCTCTCTTAATCTTGTGGTGGTCTTATGGGCTCATGTGTGTAAAAGCCATATCGTGAGGCTGGCCTTTCATGACGCTTTTCGCCATCCTCCATTTGTTTCATAGTTTCTGCCTCCTCTTCTGAGACATTTCCTGAGCCTCGAGGGGTAGAAACTCTCTCCTTGCTAGCCTTCATAGGACCAAAGAGTGGTATCCAGGCAGCTGAAGGAGAAAAGACACTAGTGTCAGTGCTGGACCCTGAATGCTGCAGTAATGACCCACCCATCAAGACATTCCCAGTGGCAAGGCTCTTTATGTTGGTGACCAATCACTCTCTCGAGCAGACTTAAGTACTGTTCCACAGGAGGGAATTCCTGCCTTGTACTGTGAACACGGTCCTAAGCCATGGCTAGGGAAGCCATAGGCCTTAGGGAAAAACCTATTGATGCTGTTTTGCTAGATGGTCATGGTGCCAGGCTTACATCCATAGATTGTGGTACTCCCAGCCTTGGTCTGAGAAGCTTTTTATTGCGGAGGGTGGTAATGAACGCAGTGGTGGGTAGCTGTTCAAAGTGCTAAGAATGGACAACCACGAGTGCTCAGCCATAGATGCTGCAGTCAGATCTTAACAGACACAGTGAGTGTTATGAATGCAAAGCAAGGTTAAACAAGAGGTTTTCAAGAAAATGGCTGATAAAAAAAATTGAATTTTTGTTGTTGTTGAATTAATTACTCTTTTAAGGAGGTTGTAAAAGATAGAGGGCATTATTCCTCGTGTGATGTAGGGGTGTGAGAATGTCAGTAACTCGGGCAGCCTCAACAGCAATTCATTTAACTAGTCATAAGTCAAACTGATATTGTCTGGTTACACAGAAAAGAACAGCCACCTGCTGGAAGTGCCTTATGACCTCTTAATTAATATAAGCTTATTGACTAAGAGCCTGGGGTGGATTCTGGTTTCAAAGACCATAACCTCAATCAGTCTCTGTAAATTTTTTTCCTCTGGCTTTAATGTGCTTCTGTTTGTAATATCGTCTCTTAAAATAGAAAAATATATTCACCATTTCCTTTCTAGACCTCAAATTGACACTAATTTATTCTTTTTGCCATACAACATTGAAATATCTAGTGACTTTTTATATTTGCATACCCAAAGTACATTCTTTAGACTGTTTCACTTACTCCAAAATAACTAACACACAGCAACAAAACCAAAAACAAAACGACGCCTTCCCCGAGCCACCCCCCCCCCAACATTGTCAACTATGTTTTCTAATTGTTCATTTGGAAATTATAGTACCGGAGCTAAATTCTCTTCCCTTCAGAGCAGAGTAATTTTACCCTCTACCAAGCTCTGATGTTTTCAATTCATGCCATTTAATAGTATGAACTAGGGTCACTGGTTAATGGTGGTTTTAAAACAGCTTCCCATGCTATGAGCCATGAACAGCCCTGGCGTGTGCATAGTATCGCTAGGGAGGTTTGTGTGCTCATTTTTAGGAGTCTTTTTCTCATGGCCATGTCTCTCCCTCTCGGTTTGATTCCTGCCTTGAAGCTTCTCTATATGTGTGGAGACAGCATCTCAATCTCCCCAGGAGATGTCTGTGCTGGAGAACTGTTCTCTCTGTGACTCCCTATTCTAGAAACATGCAGGCCCCCTATCCTGTCAAAGTGCATCTGCTGCATATCAAATACAAATATTCATCTTCAGATATCAATGACTGAAGACACTGTTGACTTTATGATGTAGAAGAAGCTCAAAGTCATAGAACTGATGTTATAAAGGATTTGCTAAGAGATTTGCTGAGGAGACCTTACCTTGCAAAGGAGAACTTATCCAAAAGATTGCTGCCTCCAAAATATCTCAAGGCTAAGTAGGGTGCTAACTAGGCCTGTTAGAGATAAGGAGAATTTATGATGCTAGGGTCCATGTTTGTTTACTTGGATTGATCAGCCATTAGACCCATCCCCAAGGAACGTGCCTCTAACAGACAGCTCAAGAGGGCAGTGAGCAGTGAGCAACACAGGGTCACAAATACCATCCAGTCCAGGTCTGCCATTAAGTCTCCTGTGCCCTTATCAGGAAAAGTACAATTCTGCCAAGTGGGCAAGATGGCCTCAGGTAACAAGCATTGGAAAAGAACAACACTGGTGTACTTAAGAGATAATCCTGGCAGTGGCCTTGCTGTGTATATCTCTGACCTGCCTATGTGGCCAGACTTAGTCTTGTGTCTATTTACATTGTTCAAAGCGTAGCCTGAGGCTGGGACCTGAAAGTCACTTAAGGATAACACTGAATGTAGAATGTATAAGTCTAAGGTGTATATAAGTTATTAAAACCTATTTGAGGGGAGCTCCTCTTTAAGTAGGAGCCCAAACTATACAAACAGGATTAAAGAACTCTTTCTTTATTAATCTCTTAAGTGTGCAGAGTGATTTCTTAGTGGGCAGGCATATAGCTTCTATAACAAGTATTCTGTTAGAAAACCCATTTTTTTTTTATTTTGTGTGTGGTGCATGGTACATGTTTGTGTGGGTGTGTGCACCTGTGTGGAGGCCATAGGTTAGCATCTGGAGTCTTCCTTAGTCAGTCCTCACCTTGTCTTTTTGAGACAGGGTTTCTTATTCAACATGTAGCTCTCTGATTGGCTAGGTTAGCTGGCCAATGGACTCTAGGGAATTAGCCTGTCTAGGTTCAGGTGACCTTCATTTACATTGCATTAAGGTGTGTCTCTAGCTGGGCGTGGTGGCGCACGCCTGTAATCCCAGTACTCAGGAGGCAGAGGCTGGTGGACCGCTGTGAGTTCGAGGCCAGCCTGGTCTGCAAAGTGAGTCCAGGACAGCCAAGGCTACACAGAGAAACCCTGTCTCAAAAAACCAACGAAACAAAAAAAAACAAAAAAAAGGTAAGTCTCTGTATATTTGACTTTTTTTTTTTTTTCCATGACAGGGTTTCTGTGTATATCTTTGGCTGTCTTAGAATCGCTTTGTAGACCAGGCTGTCCTTGAACTCATAGAGATCTCCCTATCTCTGCCTTCCTGAGTGCTAGGATTACAGGCATGCACCACGGGCTTGCATAGTTGATAGTTAATTGCAGTAACCTAAATGTTAACAGACTCTTGTATTGCCATTGCTATTGAGAAATCTCTTGTCTCAATGTTGTATAAAAATTACTCCCCAATTATCTCTTATTGGTTAATAAAGAAGCTGAAAAGCCAATGACTGGGCAGAGTAGGTAGGACTTCCGTTCCCGGTCTGGGGTGGGGGTGGGGGAGAAAAATGTCTCTGGGCCATGTGGGGGAGGTCACCATGGGGGAGTTGCCATGGGGACAAGGATGGAGCAGCAGAAGCAACCAGGGTGAGACTAGAGGGCATGTAACAGGGCACATGGCTGGGAGGTAGCCAGGATATCACAGCCAGGTTAGAATAGATGAGAATCTGCCCAGTTACAGTGCTTTAAAGCTTATTATAAATGTTGCAAGTCTTCATATCATTATTTGGGAGCTAGAATGGGCATAGAAAAAATGTTTAATTCAACATGTCTACCCTCTTCTATCTACCCCAGCTCTTGGATTACAGATACATGTTGCCACGTGGGTCTTTATGTTTTGAGTTCAGGACGTCATGCTTGTATAGAAGCTCTTACCTAGTAAGCCATCGCCGCAGCCTGCCTTAATGCATTTTTTTAACAAAGGTATTTAGAGTGTGTAAAGGAGAGAAGTGGTGGGAAGGTCAGGTTCAATGATAAGATGCTTAGTGTAAAGAACTCAGCCCTGGGGTTTGTCTTCCGTGGCTTCCTTCTTTGTGGGTCAATCTTCTTCCATCGGCCTTCACTGTGTCCTTAGAAAGCACCCTGTGCTATCTACAACGGACTCATCTGCTGGAGGGGGGGGGGGAGAGGGAGGGAGGGAGGGAGGCAGAGGGGGGGGGAGAGAGAATGCTTTATCATATGGCCTTGAATGTATTGAATGTAGAGAAATAGCTACATTTCCCTGGTATGCCTGAGGAGCTGAGAAAGCCAGTCAGAAGAGAGATGAGGGGTGACTGGGCAGAGACACAGCACTGAGCACAGCTAGAGTCCGAGGGGCTCACAAGATACTGGGCTTCACTGGGCTCAGTGTCTCACACTTACCTGGACAGTAAGATAAACTTGCAAACAATAAGGAGCGGATGGTGGCAGGCCTCAGCTTCAGAATCGCTACTTATTAGGTCCAAAGCAGGCTCCCCAATTGGCTGTACTGATGACAACATGCTAAGTAGGTGGATTCTGATTGGGTAAACAGAAGGATTGTTATTGGGTAACCGGAAGCTTAAATTTAGCATTCCTTAGGAATCTCATATAGTGGGGAATGCAGATGAGAAGGTGGGGAGTGGGTAAGGAGTGGTGGAGTGGGTGGGGCCTGGAGGGTCGGGGAGTGTTTCTGTGTACCAGGAAAGGCGCTTCTTCCCTTACCTGTCTCAGTGGTCAACAACCTCAGGCAAGGGCTTCTAGGTCCGACTAAGACAAGCAGTTTACAGCAGATTAGAGTCTCCATGCTAAATCCCAGGCTGTTCCGGCCCACACCTCTCCTTCCGCCTCTCTGTGGCAGAGGCTTTTCCTGGTGGCCAGTATTCTCTGGCCCCTGAGAGATAGTCTGGCAAATTGATTGCCTAAATAAATTTTTCTTTCTACCCATGGAGTGGCCTAGTGCAGTGGTTTCGCTGCACCCTCACTTACGCTCCTCCCTTTCCTGTGTACGAGCCAGGCACCTGAAGATCACTGAAAATCTGGAGATATGCTGTGGGCGAATACATGAAGAAGAATTCTATCCATGAGAGGAACATGATGCCCAATAATTAATTAGCTATGAAGAAAGAGTGTTGGTAATATATGGATGGCCGATCTGATAGGTTCCTTCAGATCCTGTGGTTCTCTTTTTGTCTACCTAACCTGCTAGGCAACCTAGCTTGCTAGACAACCTAGCCGGCTAGGCAACCTAGCCTGCTCCAGGTCATCATGTAGGGCCCCCTTCCAAGATGTGCGTGAAGGTTAGGGAACTTCAGCCAGAGTCATGGTTGGCATTAACTGAACACGCTTTTGGTGCTCTGCATTCATTAGCTTTAGATTTTCTTGTGTAAATTACTTATTACAAGAAATTTCTGAAATTTGAGGAGTATTGGTATTAGGTACCAAATTAAAATCCGAGGAATGTGTATCAGTATTCAGGATGGTAGGCATGTTTCACAGGGCTGAATTAGATGCCAAGCACTAAGCCAAGTGTGATGTCACTGCATTACTAAATATAGATGAAGCGCTTATTTTTCCTTCTAAAGATGGATGGATTCCACGAGAGGCATGCCCACACCGAGGGCAGGAGACCTGAATTCCACCTGAGTCCCGTGGAACCAAAGCATGCTGTAGGAGAAAGTACACGAGAGTGGACGTGGAGACGTTCCCAATGTGATCTTTATGTACTTCTGTTCCTCTCCTCTTGATTCTACCCACCTAGTCCTAATAGGAGGGAGTGTAAGCAGTGCTTTCTGCTCCTACTCCACCCTCAAAAGCCATCAGCTAACCTTCCGAGGTGCCCTGAAAGGCTGGGAATTGCCTTGTGGAATCTCTTCCAAGAATATATTATGTTTAAAGGCGACTGTGACTCCCTCTCCCTGCCCTCCTCCCTCCCCCCCCCCCCAAAAGAAAAGAAACAAGACTCTTAAGTGCACAGTCAAAAAGGAGATTGGAGCAGTACTTGAGGGACCTGCTTCTGTGACTAAAATCTGCTCTCCTTGCTTTCTTTCAAATTCATGGCCTGTTTTCAGAAAAAATGTTAACAATTAATGAAAAAAGAGAGGCCATGAATTTGAAAGAGAGCAAGGGAGTGATTATATGGGAGGGTTTGAAGGGAGGAGAGGGAAGGAAGAAATGTAATTATATTATAATCTCAAAAATTAAAAAAATCAATGCCACTGATAACATTTTAAAAACTTAAGCCCATTATATCAGAGGGCTGTGATACGTGTTTCCGGGCCAATAAGAATATTTTCTTAATTCTGAAGCTTCAGTTAAATGATGTCTTTTTTTTTTTTTTTTTGACTCTATAAAGTAGAATCGAACGGCTCATGGTTTCCTCTTAGAGGATCTTCTTTATGTGTTCACTTCAGTGCTGAGTCAGGCAATAGCCCCTCTGAGATCTAGGGTGGGTGTAACGTTGCATCTGGGCTGGTCAGAAACGTGCAGAAGCTTTCTGTGATGGGCTGGATCCTGAGGTCGGTGAGGACAAGAAAACATGTGAGGCCTGGGGATCTGGAGTGGAGCCCTCAGGATCTACTGATTGCCGACACCGTGTTTCTTTTTTTCTTTCTTTTTTGAAAAAATTTTTTTATTATGTTTCTTTTTTTCTTTTTATTATTATTATTATTTTATTTTTATTTTATTTTTTTCACTGCCTACTATATAGTCCTTTATTTTGTCTGGTCTTCTAAGGTACTTTTTAAAAATATATTTTATTAATTTATTCATATTACATCTCAATTGTTATCCCATCCCTTGTATCCTCCCATTCCTCCCTTCCTCCCATTTTCCCCCTACTCCCCTCCCCTATGACTGTGACTAAGGGGGACCTTCTCCCCCTGTATATGCTCATAGGGTATCAAGTCTCTTCTTGGTAGCCTGCTATCCTTCCTCTGAATGCCATCAGGCCTCCCCATCCAGGGGACGTGGTCAAATATGGGGCACCAGAGTTCATGTGAAAGTCAGACCCCACTCTCCACTCAACTGTGAAGCATGTCCTGTCCATTGGTTAGATCTGGGTAGCGGTTCAAAGTTTACTGCACATATTGTCCTTGGCTGGTACCATAGTTTGAGCAGGACCCTGGGCCCAGATCCGCTCGTCATAATGTTCTCCTTATAAGTTTTTAACATATACGTTTATATTATTACACATGAGTAAAATAAACTACATATAGCAGGAAGAGCCAGGAGACAATCAGGAGTTATATAAATGTTACATTCATAGTGATTTGGCCATTTGTATTTGACAAACTTGAAGTAAACATCTTTCCTATCTTGTTGGGTCTAAATTTCTGAATGGAGATTAATATCTATCATATCTCGTCTCTATTAACTTAGAACATCTATCTTGATCTAAAAACATCTTAACCCCTAACCTACTAAGCTTAATTGAAAGACTAAACTATCTGGTCTTCAAACCCATCAGAGACTTTAGAAGAGATAAAAATACCTGATGAACCCGGAGTGTGGGTTAGCAGCTTCCAAAATGGAAAAAAAAAATGACTGAGACAGTTTTCTGCCTGAACAGTCACCCAAAACTCTCTATAATGTTGGGGCATCATCTTCAGCCTTCTGGCCTAATACACCTGATAGACAAGACAAGTTAACTCCTGGCAACACCCAGCCTGCCCTCAAAGAAGAAGATGAGCATCAAAGAACCTCCTTATGGAGATGGCTTTAAATGTGGCAAACTAGCCACTGGACAAAATGTTCTCATTTCTGCCACAGACAGAATTCTGCCAAAAATGGGCAAGCTTGGATGCAGGCAGAGTCGACGGCCAAACTCTGCTGAGACAGGGTAAGTAAGTCCTTAATAGTTCCAACACTGTGTTTCCTATGGAAGGACCTTCTTTGGGAGCCTAGGAGATTCCAGGGAAACAGAACTTATTCATGAGTCTGGGAAGCATTCAGGGGTTCATGTAGTGCATAGAGGATGATGGCTGCTTCCGTACCCTTTGCAGTCCTGTCACCTGTCACCCCAGCCCTTCACAATCTTCATGAAGACCCCTGGCAGACAAAGGCACAGGAGGAGAAGACAGATGTCTCCTTAAGGACAAAGTTCAGGGATTTAAGCTTCTTCAGGTCTTACAAGGGAGCAGGGCCTCATGTAACTCATTGCCTACTTTTTTCTTTTTCTTGAAGTTATGGATAAGAGCCCAGTGGGTATCAGAACTCTACTTGCTTCAGCTGAAGTTGAACCGTGACCCTCAAACATGAAGGGGTCAGCTTATGGATATCTTTATATCTTAGTTCGTTTCCTTCCTCATCAGTCACAATTAAAAGCAAGTTAAGGAAAGTGTTGGTTTATTTTTAGAAGGGACAGACCTTGCTGGCCCTTGTGACATCATTATTTCTTTCAGTTCTTAAATGCCCATTTGTGTTCCGATTCTTCTTTAAACACAGGGGCCAAAGGTCAAACCAGCATCAGGGTACCTTTAGTCTTTGATGGATGATACCATTCGTGTATGCATCTTATGGACATACTTGGGACCATTTCTTTGGGTAGCAATGTTATTTTCCTTTGTTGCCTCTACAGATATAGGTGAGACACAACCATGCAGTTTATGCAGCTATCCTGTGTTTGTTGTACAGAGGGGCACATCCATGTTCTTCATTAAATTCATGTGGGAGGGATTCCATCTCATAGGTAAGAAGATGAAGGAAGCTGTGGCTAATTTCTACATGTCTCATCCTTATAAAGCGAGGGCACAAACTCACACAGTGTGGCTGCACCTATTAGATGCTGCTGCCCTATTTTCCTTTCCGAGAAGACCAAAGCTTAGGAGGAGACAGAGCCCAACATGGGGATATCACTTGAGTCCTTAGCTTCTTCATTTGAATAGTACCCCTCTCCTGGCATTGCTGTCTTGTTTACAAGATAGAATATGTCAAAACATAAATGAAAAGAGCTATGCCAGGATTAAGCAATAAAGTGTTAGCTGATCTTTCTTCATCTCTCTCATGCCCTATCTATCTATCTATCTATCTATCTATCTATCTATCTATCTATCTATCTATTGTCTATTATTAAATAACATTAATAAATAATTAAAAATCGATGAGTCTTATTCTGTAGGGTAAAATTGTCATGGAGGGAATAGACACCTTATTGGGCTTTTTGAAATTTAAGCTCATGTTATCTCTTTATTTTTTTCTTGCCTTGTGTCATAGTTAGCTTGAATCATCAACCTTACAAAGCCTGGAGTCTTTGTGGGGTTGTCTTGTTTGTTATTATAGGAGGTTCAGCCCACTGTGGGCAGCACCATTCCCTACATATGTGGTCCTGGGCTATATAAGAAAGCTAGCTAAGCAAGAGCCTGAAAGAGTGCCAACAAGCAGGCTTCCTCCATGCTTCAAGCTCCTGCCCTGACTTCTTTCAGTGATGGACTTTGACCTGGAAATGTCAGCCATGCAAACCCTTGTGTCTCTTGTCATTTTAGGCTAAAGCATTTTATCACCTCAATAGAAAGGGGACTAGAACACTTTATTTGCTTATATTTTTGTCTAACTCTTGCTTCTTGATGTCAAAGTTTCCTAACTGATACAGTTCAGGGCCGGATATGGAGCTAAGCACCAGCTTGCAGTTTCTGTCCCTAAAGTCAAGTGGTTTATTAAGTAAAGTGCAGTGGAATTCTGATGCAGTCCTTGAATATGGGAAACAAGACTGTCCTCTCAGGTTTGGATCAAAGCCTACCCAGGGAAGAACTGGATGCAACTTTCAGCTTGGAGTTTGACATTTGCACCTCCCCTTTAAGTCCTTTGTCCCCCCCCCCCTTGGTGCTGGTGAGTAAACTCAGAGCCTGGTTTTTGCTGTGCAAGCTTTTCTACCACTGAGCCATCCCAACCCATTCTTTTTATTCCTCTGGTGTATGCGGTGGGCTGATCCGTTGAAAGCCTTTCTGATCCTGGCCTTTCTGATTTTTTCCTTCTTGTCTCTTTCCCAAAACATAGTTATTACAAAAGAAACACAACTGCTCCAGCTTTTCTAAAATAGAATAATGACATTTTCATAGCGAGGGATGGTGGGAGGAAGTGCGGGGAGGGTGACTGCCTGAAACCGGGAGGTTTTGACAATACCAGGGAAGGGTCGGTCACCTCTTCAGAAGTGACAGTTGTGAAAACAGGCCAATTTTAGAATTTGTCACCTCGTGTTAACGGTGTACCCTTTTGTAGTTACTGATATCTGTCAGAGGAAATGCCAGCTGCACAGAGCTCACCCATACTCTGTCGAGGACACAGAACCCTTACATTTTAGGCTTGAGAATGTTTTTTTGCCTTGCTGGAGGCAGATGTGGGCCAAAGAGCTCTGGCCCAGCATCACGATCCTTTCTTTCTCCTGTGGGGCTCACTGGCTTCTTGATGCTGCGGTCTCTCTAGTGTCCCTGGTCCCCCAGTTTCTCTCATCTGCAAGATTAGCTGTCAAATCCTTTGGTGCTTGAAACGTCTGTGAATCTAATTTTTTGATAAATGCTAGAAACCTCAAAGGTCTCCACACTAATATTGTGGATTTCCCCCCTCTATTAAAAAAAAAAAAGAAAAAAGAAAAAAAAGAACCCAGCAAGTGTTTGGCTCCTTAAAGGTCTTGCCCTAGTTTTTATTGTGGAGAATGAAGAGATTGGTAGTGACATCTTGGAATAAAAGTGCCCTGTGAGCCACACAGCCTTTAAATCTTTCCTGGTAGGGAATGAAGGAATGCCCTGGCTTTTCCCTGTGGGCAGACCTCTTGCTTTGCATTCTGTCACCTCAGCCAATGTCCTTGTGCTGCTGGTGGCCTAGTAATGGCTTAGAGTAGCTTGTTTAGTGGATCTGTGCCTAGATATGAGCATTAGAAACAATACAATGAGTGTTGCAGTCATAGTTCTTGCACTGGGGATACGGCCTAGTTAGTAAAATGCCTGCTGGGCAAGCATAAAAGATCTCAGTTTGGATCCTCAGAAACCATGATAAAAGCTGAGCATGGTGGTCTGCACTCAAAATTTGTGTGTGTGTGTGTGTGTGTGTGTGTGTGTGTGTATGTATGTAGAAGGCAGGCGGATCCCTGTAGCTCATTAACCAACCAGACTACCCATATGAACAAGCTTCAGATTTGATGAGAGATCCTGTCTCAAGAAATAGTTAGGACGGAGAGTGATTGAAGAAAGACATCTGACACCAACCGTCACGTGCATGAGCACACATGTTTGCGCATCCTGCATGTATACATACACATACTCACACTAATAAGTATGTACAACACACACACACACACACACACACACAAATACTCCACTAATTCTTTTTTTTTTTTTTTTTAAGGATTTATTTATTATTATGTATACAGTGCTCTGCCTGCATGTACACCTGCAGGCCAGAAGAGGGCATCAGATCTCATTATAGATGGTTGTGAGCCACCATGTGGTTGCTGGGAATTGAACTCAGGACCTCTGGAAGAGCACTCAGTGCTCCTAACCTCTGAGCCATCTCTCCAGCCCACTCCACTAATTCTTAAAGCTACAGAGCAAACTGAGACATCATGAAGTCTGTGACAGTCATTTTGCATCATCTGGGCAAGGCTATAATTTCTAGCCACTCACTCACTTCTGTAGCTGTTGCTGTGAAGATATTTTGTGAGTGTGGTTAAGATCAAGCATCAGTTGACTTTGAGCTTAGGACATTACCTTGGATGAGGTAAGTGAGGCCCTTCTAGTCAGAGCGACTCTGTGGGTGGCTGTACTTGAGCCGATGACAAGAGTGTCAGGGTGCGTTCCCTGCTGCCTTGTCATGAGGACTTCAGACTTCCTGGACTGAGTTTCACAACTGTATGAGCCAGTGCCTTGCTGAACATCCTCTGGTATCTACCTCTTCCTGGTTTGTTTCACTGCGAGAGTTCTGGCTAGATCCAGACCCCGTAATCCCTGCATTCTCTGTGGAAAGAAACTGGGGTTTCATCCAAAGGGTTCTTTAGTAGGAAGGCCAGATGCTCTGAAACCCAGACCTGTCACCATCTCAGAGAACCACATTCTCATTGCCGAGGAGGGGGGAATATGAGGTACAGGTGTCAAGCACGAAGGACTCTCACCTCCTGGCCCCGTGCCTCTGTGCCCCATCTCCTCTGGGCTGGTAGAAATGTTCACTTCTTGATGTCTTCAGTGTGAAATGATGCAGGGTGTGTTGGAAAGGCAAACATGGCCCCAGGGCAGTATGATCCTCAGAGCCTTTCCAGTGACATCACATGCTTAGATTTTATAGACAGTCTCTTAGATGTAGAGGGATATTAGGGTCATAGAAGAGCAGTTCTGGAAGCCTGTGCCAGGAAAAATGGCTTCCAGCAGCAAGGAGGCCCTCAATTGGCTAAATAAGTTCATGAACAGCGAGTGGTTCTTAACACATCTGGAGTGGACTCAGATACCTTAACTACCTCAACCTGTGGGTCACGACCCTTTTTGGCACACCTTTGTCTCCCAAAATATTTACATTGGGATTCATAACAGTAGCAAAATTACAGTTATGCAGTAGCAATGAGGATGAGTCTATGGGTGGGGTCAGCACAGCAAGAGGAGCTGTGTTAAAAGGGCCATAGCATTAGGAAGTTTGAGAACCACTGTCTTAGAAAGTCTATTGCAGAGCATCTCGACCCTGGCACCACTGACATTCTGGCCTATAGTGAAAAGACTTTGTCTTAAAGGGCTGACTTATACTGCACTGTAGAATGCTCAGCCCCATCCCTGGCCTCCACTGGGTACTAGAAGGCAGTAGCACCCTCTCACTTAGAACAACTGACAGAAATGCCTCTGGCAGACGAAAGTGGCCCTGGTTAGGGGCCACTAATCTGAAGAAAGCCAGAAGAAGATTTGTGAAGATACATTTATTTGTAACTTAAAGGTGTTCCTAATTTTCACGTGTGCCAGACATGTATGTGGGTACCAGGATGAAAACCTGCTGCCAGTGTTCTAGAACTTTATTCTAGTGCTCGATGATCTGTCCTTGGTATATTTTTTGATTAACTAGTCTGGGGACTGCATCCCGTTTTCTGGCTGGAATGGGAGTTCTTTGGCTGGAAAGGAACATATCAAGTGCTGATGTGTCACAGTGTGTGCAGCAAGAATTCTCTCAGTAAGTACTCATTGATTGATTGACAGGTTAAAAGAGTACTGATGATTGCCAAAGCATCTGTTTTCTTGCCCGGAAGCAGTGTAGTTGAGGAGTTCAGAGTGTTTGCTGTCTCTTCCAGCTCTGCCTGGGACATAGTATCTTGGCTCCTTTTTAGCTGTGTTAATAGTGGGTAAAGTTACACAGACTTTCTAAGTCTCAGGTTCTTGTCTCCAAGAGGAAGAAACGATGGAGATGATGGACCTAAAATTAGGTGTGCATCTAAGATGTCTGGTGCTCATGGTAACACCTATACGTCAGCCATTACTAATATCAATGTTTGTTTCTCTAATGAGGGACTTTGTTGACAACTGGGGTGGCCAGTTAGACTAGGGAGGATCTCGGACATGTTGAGAGTGGGTATAAAGTGGGACAGAGGTTGTGACAGAGGCAGGCAGAGGGAAGGAGTTGCCTGACTGAAGGTGAATCTAGAACTTGGCCACTGGGGACAATCATTCATTTGTCCCCCCCCCCTCCCGCCCCTCTGCCCCACCAGTCCTCAGTGTCCCTACGTACAAAGGCATTCCTTGGGTCCTGAGCAGAGAGGCCTCTGTCCTTCCACAGCCCAGAGGAGCTACAATTACCACTGCTGGCTTCTCAAAGAGTCTTCGCCGCAGGATGCAAACCTCACATATTTTCTGGAGCATTAAGAATGCACCCCGCCACCCACTGCAGGATGATTAGAAAACCAAAGAGTTTGTATTGTGGAATAAAGTGGGGGAGGCCAGTGGTTCAGAATTCACTTAAAACGGTCACTTGATGAAAGGTGCCTGAAGGGCCCCGGAGGTGTGTGGAATCTGGAGGTGAGGCAGGGTCCCTCGCTTGGAGAAGTGGGGCGCCTTCAGACAGAATGTACTAAATGACTCTCCGTTCTTTGTGCCAGGGATGCTCAGAGAGATGCTCCCTGCCCAATTAGGCAGCCTCTGTGGAGACCGCTTTCATCAAGGCTTGTTAAGAGGGAAGATAACACAGTGTGCTCCTTTCCCTCACACTGACTTTGAAGCCCGCATTCAGCTGCCAGAGGAAACGTTTGCCTTTCCCCTGAGCTGACAATCCTGGAATTCAGAGGCGATGCCTCTTCCCCACACAGTTCAGTCCAACTCAACCATCATCCTTCTTCATTTGACCAGGAGGGGAAAAAGACCCTGAACGTCATAAAGAAACCAGGAGTTTTGGAAAAGAGTCCCCAGACTCTACATCTTCCTCAAAGGAGTTTCAGAGATTTCTAGCTGAAGGTCCATGCCATGGGTGGATGGATAGTGTTGCCCAGATTCCTAAAGCTCTTTCTGTGTGAGTGTGGGGAAGTGGGAAGAGAACACTTTTAGGGAGGTCATATAGGACTCCCCATGGGGAGGACAGCACAGGGAGCCATGCGTACCGAATCCTCATGTTGGCCCTGGGCATCATGAGCACGTGGGGATGCTTCCTTGGCACGTGTGGGAAACAGTCACATATTCATTGCCAAATGGTCACAAGTGATGTCTCTCCAGAGGGAACCTCTCAGGCATATGCAACCAGGACCTCACCCTCTTTCAAGACTATCATTCTGAGATTTCCAGGTAGGTTAATAACAAGGTTAAAGTAGCAATGCCAGTAGTTGTACCTGGAGCTTTCTTATTCATGTTGGTATTCTATGTAGTTGCCTTTCCTTGCTAGTTCCTTGTAACTATCCTATGTAATGTCATATTTAATCCCTCTATCCCATTTAATATTTCTGTAACTATCTAACTTGATGTTATTCCCATGTGTGGCTTCACTCATCTTCTCCTATCGTCTGTGCACTGAGATGATATCTAAAGACTTCTGTAATTTAGTTGTATTTATTTAGGATCTCAGCTTTGTCTCGAAAACACTTTCATGGGTGCTAGCTAACAAGATGAGATGAAGAGGGTTACCTGTCTTGAGGTTCATGAAAAACATCCTAGGCTCTCCCTCCAGATTCTATCGCTGTGCAGAGTCTATTACTGGCTAGAGATAGAGCTAGGTTCCACTTGCAGCTGTCCCACGTGTTAGCTGAGAAGCCTTGGCCAGGGGTGCCTGACTTCTCTTCCTGCATTTCTTCGTCTTGTATTAACGCCTCTCTGATGATTTCAGAGAGATAATCTTCTAGGAGCATTTAGCCCTGTGCCCAAAGCACAAGTGAGAGCTTGGAACATGTTAGTGGCTGTTGATACATATTCGAGTGTACATAGATATTGTAAGTGCTTGGTAAGGTTGTTGTGGAGCTCTTCCCAACTGGTCTATGCTGGGCTGTGGAATTTATGGTTTATGTTTAGTCCACACCTTAGCTGTATTGATCTTCGTGTGTATCTCTGTGTGAGATTTACCCAAATGGATTAGCTTCTTGGAAAGCTTGCACTAACGTTGGACTGTCTGAAGAGACAACACTCACCACCCTGCCCTTTAGTGCTTATTGACCCAGTGGAATCGCGAGTCCTTGTTCCTCTCTTCGCTCTGGTTTGTGCTGTTCATTTTAAAAGAAAGACCACATGTCTCCTCAGGCATGCCCCTGCCTTCAGAGATGGGCTGTGTGTCCAGACAGAGATCCAGAAAAAGCCAAGTGAATATTGCTTGTTACTAAGTTCTGTGGTCAAGGAGAATCTACCAGTTGACTTCCTGGACTCAGAGGTCAGTGGCTCCGGAATAAACAGCCAATTTCTGCAATACTTTCAGAAAGAGGACTATGTCCTAACAACCCTGACTGAGACCTTACCTCCTTCCTCCTTGAGGTTCCCATCTATAAGATGAAAGTCATGAAAATCTATGGTGAACTTGTCCAAAGAGTGGGAAGATTTCTACCGAGCATTCCTGGTGGCAGTGTAAAGGAAGCAACCCAATGCTCAACACCAGCAAATGAGAGCTTCCTTATTGGCTACTGTCACTTCTGGTTTATAGATGATAGGAAATCATCAGCAACTGGAGATTTTAGGTGGAAATCTTGAAGCCAAACTTGTGCTGGAGGAGTATTTTTTAAAACCTCTATTCTTTAGATTGCTGCTCAATGTCACCCCTTCATGCCTCCTTCCCAATTAAGCAGTGTCTCTTACACATACCCGCAGTGGCCTATAGCCTTCCTTCAAATTCCTTATCATTTTCTAGTAAGTACTGGTTTATATGATTACCTACATCAGTGTGGATGTCCCCCACAATGCACTGGATGCCACTACATGAGGGATGATGTTCACCATGTCTGACACCTCACAGCAATGTTGGAAGGTTTTGGGCCACAGCCAATCAGTGATAAGAAAGGCTCTTTGTCATAAATGGGTATGAAAGGACCTGATTATTTTTAAGTGAGGGAATGGCCAGGTGCTTTCACTCTGTGCTTCTTTGGAGGCTCATGTTCCCGGGGACACAGGCCAGCAGAAACTATCCGATGCAGCTGGACTGGAAGGCAGAGAAATGACATCTTGCTGACACAGGTCCACAAGCCTTTGGTAATGCTTAAGCCTGGCATTATACCTTATAAATTCCATCTGCTGAGAAAAGCAGTGATTTAGATAAAAATGGGGAAGAAGTCAGAGGGCAAGTCAAAAATGTGACAGAAATGACAAAGCTCTTCTTTCGAGATGTGATGTCCTCAGACATCCTGGGAATTCCATCTCATCCATCTCCCCCTTTTCTTTTCTTGCTTCTGTATTTTCTATTCTACAGCTGTGCTCTGGGGCCACAACTTTCCTGGATTTCCCCCGACCCCCAAGCCCCTTGAAAGTCTGTCTGCTGTCTTTCTTGATCTTGTAGCATTCTATAGACCACTAAAGAGTGTAGTGAGCGTCCTCCAGACTCTCTCTTGCTGATTTGGTCTCTGTTAATAGCATCACTTTGCTGAAATACTCTGTAAGCCACCTCTGTCTAAAGAGTAAGACACAGCCTGTGTGCTTAGGTGGCATTTCAGGGGGTATATGTGCTTATTCATAATCCATATTCAGTAAATACCACTAAGTGTCAGATACAGTGCTGTTTGGGGAATGAGATTATAAAAATTAGCAAACATGAGTTCTCATTGAATTCATTGTGAAGAGAGGTGATAGTGGCTACTAACATAGTCAGACAAGCGTAGGATTTACATGTGAGGTATGACTTAGCAATCAGAAGATTCTAGTGCTGTGAACATGTACTGTCAAGGACTAGGGTTGACAGTTTTCTTTCTTTCTTTTTTCTAAGGGGGGGGGGTATTCAGTAAGTATTTTAGTTTTGTAGGTCAAATGGTCTTTGCTGTCTTATGCAATGATGCTATTTTATGTGGAAAAAGACCATAGACCACAACCAGCTTGGTCCCAATAAAGTTTTACTTATTTCCATTGAGATATGAATCCAACATAATTTTTTGATATGTTACAAGATATTATTATTTGTTATTTCTAGATCATTTATATACTAATTAATTAATTAATTACTTTTTATGTCTGTGTATGTTTGTGGGTTGTTCACATGCCATAGTGTGTGTGCAGAGATCAGAGGACAGTTTTCAGAAGTTGGTGGTCTCCTTCCACCGTGTGGGTTCCGAGGACTGAGCTCAGGCCATCAGGCTTAGTGGCAAGTACTTTTACCCAGAATCATCTTGTGGGCCCACAAAATTATTGTTTTTAAATTTTATTTTATACTTTAAATATTTATTTCTTTTAAAATTATGTTTATACATGTGTATCTGTGCATGGGTATGTGCAAATGACTGTGGGTATCTACAGATGACAGAGGATTCCGTAAAGCTGGAGTTACAGACAGTTGTAAGTCATCTGACATGAGCTCTGAGAACTGAATTTGGTTTCTCTGCTGGTGCAGTATACATTCTGTGATGGTTTGAATGAAAATGGCCCCATAGGCTCATATATTTGAATACTTGGTCCTAGTTGGTAGCACTGTTTAGCAAGGATAAGGAGGTATGGCTTTGTCAGAAGAGATGTGTCAAGCTGGGTGTGGGCTTTGAGGTTTTCAAAAGCCCACACCATTCCCAGTTAGCTCTCTTTGCCTCTTCCTTGTAGATAAGGATGTAAGGTCTTGATTGCTGCTCCAGCATCCCTCCTGCCTGCTGCCATGCTCCTTGCCATGATCGTCATGAACCCCAACCCTTTGAAACTGTAAGACCATAAGAAACGCTTTCTTCTGTAAGTCACCTTGACCATGGTGTTGCCACAGTAATCAAAAAGTAGCCAAGACATTCTAAGTGCTAAGCCATCTCTCCAGCTCTGATTTGTTTTTACTAATTTTGTGTGTCTCTGTGTGGCTTTGCTTATGTGAGTGTATGAGTGTGGTTATCTGCAGAGGCCAGAAGAGGGCAGCAGATCTCCCCAGAGTAGGCATTATGGGCAGTTGTGTCTCTTCCCACATAGATACTGAGAACTGAGCCCCAGTCTGCTGTAAGAGCAAGTGCTCTGAACTACGGAGCCATCTCCTAAGCACATAAAATTATTTTAAATTTAACTTTATCCTCAACCTAAAAGACAAAACAAAACAAGTCTTAGCATGTGAGACTAGCTAAAACATGTAGTGGGCTGGAGAAGATTATATGTTGCCAACTCTTGTCTAAGGGAAGGATTTTCCTAAAAGAGGGATTTGTGTGTGTGTGTGTGTGTGTGTGTGTGTGTGTGTGTGTGTGTGTGTGTGTGTGTGTGTGTGTGTGTTTTGAGACATGGTTTCTCTGTGGCTGTTCTGGAACTTGCTCTGTAGACCATGCTGGCCTTGAACTCACAGAGAGCCAACTGCCTCTACTTCCTGAGTGGGATTAAAGGCATGTGCCATCACTGCCTAGCTAGAGAAATATTTTGATATGAGAACTGCACCTGAGAAGGCTGGTTGATGGGACAATGGTGGCACTGATGCTGGTGATGGACAGTGTTAAGAAAGAACTGTGTCAGGATGTCAACACTGTTGTAAAGAAAAGGGAATGTATGCAAATAAGGGAAGAGTGGACACATGAAAGATCAGGGCAGTTTCTAAAAGGAAACTTACTTGATTTGGTTTAAACCAATGTTTTCTAAACTGTGTGTCTGCAGACTGATACCAGGGCATAGTACTCAGTGACATGCAGGGGACACAACATTTTGGGAATGCAAGTCTAGGGAGTCTTTGGCTATAAAGGAACCCCAGAATATTCTTGCTACTTTTGTGTGAAGAAATTTAGCCATGCAAATGACCCCAGGGCCCATGGAGTACTTTCATAAGGGTATTTCCGGGCCTTTGTGTCTCTTGATTGTGAGATCTTTTAGCCTCGTGTGCTATTCCACAGTGCTTGCTCCAGCTCAAGTGTGGACTTGCCTGGGGGTAAGGGGACGGGTGGTATGGCTCCCACAGGTCCCTGTCTGCAGTGTGACGATGCTATTATAGTTGCCAGAAAATTGAATGTATTTTACCAAATGCTCAGTGGGGAAAACAATAACAGTAGATAGTTAGCTGAAGATGACATACAGCCCTTCTGGAGAGCTGTGAGACCCTATTGATTCTCACTTCATAAAATGCTTATTTGAAAACTCTAATATCTGCGAGAGCTTGTCAAGTGCTACTTCATGGATGTGGGCTTGCCTAGAGAAATGGCAGGAAGGAGTGAGAAAAGTTTGTCCTCAAAACCTGCAAGGCTTGAGTTGGCCGAATAGGGTCCATCATTCATCTGTTTTATTTTAGGTACACGAGCCGCTCTCCCACCCCCACCCCAAGCCTCCAAGCATGGCTATTTGTGGTTGCCTTTTAAAGACATTTTTAGAAACTTAAAAAATATTTTTTTTGTGTGTGGGCACATGTATGTACATGTGAAAGTGTCTGTATGGGTTCATATGTGCCAGATGTGTACAGACACCCATGGAATCCAGAAAGAGAGCACCAGATTCCTTGTAAGTGGAGTTGCAGGAGGTTGTGAGTTGACACGTGGGAATTCTCTTAACCACTGAGCCCTCTCTCCAGCTCCTGTTGTTGCTTTTTGAATGCAGGAAAATGCCCTCTTTATAACTTAAAAATCTCTTCCTTCCTATGCATGGGGGAGATTTTGACAAGTGTTTCTTGATGACCATTTTTTATTTTATTTTTTATTTTTATTTATTTATTTTTAAAATTTTATTGTTAAAAACTTTACTTTTAGATTTTATTTTAAATTATTTTAGAATTGTTCCCAGATTTAGAATATTTCAATTATTCCATAAATTCCCTTTATCTGGACATTATGCTACAAGTAGCAGCTAAATAAGTTAATGATATAATAAATCATAAAAATGATACATTATACATTCCTATCATATAATATGGAAGACAATTATAAATAAATGGATATTATGGTAAGACTATTATAGAACTGATGAACATTTTTTTAAAAAGCATCTTTTAATTTGATTTGTGCATGTGTGTGCCCGAGTCTGTGTGAGTGTACATGCGCATATGTTTGTAGGTGCCTGTGGAGGTCAAAAGAGGGTGTGGGGTCCACTGGACCTGGGAAGATGCAGTGTTTGCCTGATGTGGGTGTTGGGATCCAGAAATTTTGTCCTCCTGATTGAGCACAGAGCGCTGCTAACCGCTGAGCCATCTCTCCACCCACCTGATGAGTATATCCCAAGCTGCTGCGTGGTTCCAGATCACTTTTCTATGGAGGGCTCACTTTAGGATGCAAGGCAAAGGATTTAGGGACAAGTGTTATGAGAATGCTTCTCTAGGACGCTAGTTGACATAGTGTGAAGTGGAAAATTCCAGGACAACGCATTTAGCACCAAGGAGCTCAGTTTTCTCTCCTTTGAGTCTCATCCTGTTTCTCTTATGTTTGTTTCTTTTTAATTGCCGCACCTCAGTCTTGATCCAAACAAGAAAGAAAGCAATGCACAATTCGTCTCCATTCCTTTGCCCAGTGCTGTGGCTGGGGTAAATAAACCATTTGGGAGCATCTGTGGTACTTTTCCATTATACTTGTGAGGAAGCTGTGTTTATCATATACCAGAGCCATTTGCTGTAAATGGGGCATTTATCTTACTTCCTCTAGTTGAATTTAAATCCTCACTTGGCCTCCGTGTAAATCTTACTTAAAATTACGAAGCACGAAGGATGAAGGGGAATTATAGATTCTCAGACTGGGCTTTCTCATTTTTCAGAAGAGGAAACCAAGGTATTGGGGTCATGGAAGAGCCAAGGCTCACTGGTGTGTCCTCTCTCTCTCTCTCTCTCTCTCTCTCTCTCTCTCTCTCTCTCTCTCTCCACACACACACACACACACACACACACACACACACACACTATGGGGCTCTTTCTGATCCAGCTTTTGTTTGCCAGCCACCACCAGCAGTTCTCTGACAGGGTGTTGATTTTCTCTTTCAATTTAATGTAGGCAACGACCTTATATAATGCCCGATTTCAGCAGATGAGAGGATCTGTACCCAGAAGAGTAAAGTGACAGCACCCCTCCATAAGTACGGAGAATTGTGAGAAGCAGAAACAGGGCATGCCATTTGACTAAGTGGAGAGAAAAAGTGTGGGAGTGGGGTTGGGGAGTATTTTACAGTAGCCAGATGTACTGAGTCTCATAAACAAACAGCACAAGTAATAAGGAAACTGTCTTTGTTCCCTTGTATGTATGGCCATGGGGAAGGGTAACCAGTAAGGGTTTATGTGGATCCATTACTGACTTCTTTATACCGTCCTTTTGTGAGGCATCTGTGCGAGGCAAGGCTGCAGGTGGGGCTGAAGAAGTTGTGCGGGGCTGGTTTTGTGTGTGTGTGTGTGTGTGTGTGTGTGTGTGTGTGTGTGTGTGTGTGTGCCTGTGTGTGCATGTGTGTGTATGAGTGTGTAGCTTAGTTTTAAATCTCATTAATTTTTTTCTTTAATTTGAGAAAGAACTTTTTCTTTTTGAGCCAGCTGAAGCTCGAGGGAAAACGCTTATCTCAAAGCACTTAAGAGTGACTCATACTGTACTCTTCCAGAAACTTCTGGGTTCTGGGTAACACCCCACCCCGCCCCATTTTCTTGTCAATTAAATTGATCAGTGATTAAAGAATGCGCAACCTTGTGTAAGATTTCCAGATACTGCCAGATGAAGTGCAGATGCCCTGGTAGGTTTGACATTTAGATCAACTATCTTTTTTTTTTTTTTTTTTTTAGCACAAGTGTGCCTTAAATATTACATGAGGGTCCTAGATTTTTATTTGCTAAATATGGCAGTGCTACTCATGGATGCGTGACTGGAGGTTTATGATAAAAAGACCAATGAAATGGGAACTCCTCTGAGTTCTTGGGGTCCTTCCTGACCTCAGAAAGAGAAGTTGGTTTAGGGAAAACAGGTGGGTTACCCTGGTGCCATTGGGGGTGGGGGTGGCTGAGTAGGGCTCTCAGCCCAAATGTTTTCTCACTCTTGGTGTAGTACAGCGCATTGGCTTCATTAGTAAGATGACCAGCATGGATTGGCATGGGATGGTCCAGAAAGCAGCGAGACTTGATTGTTGAACTAGCAAAGGTAGAACAGTTCTGGGACGGGGTTTTGGTGGTGTGACTGTGTAAAGTCCGGCACAGGAAGAAGTAGGAAAGGTGTGTCTGTGCAGCGTGAGCGTGGACCAATCACTGGGCCAGGGGATTCGTACTGGCTTTCAAGAAGGAAGCCCTGAAACCTGTTGCATGCTACAGGCATAAGGACGTGGGTTTCATTTGCAATTTCGTTGAAAGGAAAGTCCTGGGGATTATGAGTGGGTAAGTCAGCCCTGTGTCAGCAATCAAAGCAATTTTCAAAGACAGAGCTATTTTAAGAAATTGAATAGAAAATTTTAAGTCTCCAGAGTGAATTTGCTTCTCAGAGAGTCGGGAGGTTCACTGAAAATCTTTATTTCTCTAGGGAGGGAGGATAGCAACATTCTCAGTTCCCTGAGAAAATGAGTTAATAGTGACGCACAGTAGGAATTTCTCACCATGATCATCATGGTAATTCGTGTGGGAGGAGGCCATATGCCAGAACTGCTGCTCACATAGGTATCTTATCCATGTGTATGTGTGTGTTGTGTATACATGTTGTACATATGTGTGTATATGCTTGTATGTGCTTTGTATGTATGTGTTTTAAATGTGCATCATAAAAATGTGCATTGTATGTACATCTGTATATATAGCAAATGTGTGTTGAATCTCTGCCTGTGTGTTTTGTTTGTATATTGTATATATGTCTCTCTGGGTTGAGCATATGTATTGTTTGTCTGTGCCAGTATATGTGGTGTGTATGTATATTTGGCATGTATATGTATTTTGTCTGTATGTTTATGTGCATGTACATGCTATGCATGTGTTATATATGATAAATCTATGTACATGTATGTTTCTGTGGTCCTCTTCTTCCTTGTGGGGCTGTCAGGAACCATCCCACCAAGGCAGGAGGAACAGAAGGCAAGGCACCGGGCTCAGAAGGCTGCAAGCATGATGGAGATCAAACACTCTGGGAACCACTTCAGGGAGCTGGTCAACTTTACTCAGGGAGAACGAGGGCTGTATAGTTCTTGGGGGAGGGGTAGGAGGCTTCCAGGATAGGTGTACATAATTGGTTGAAGCCAGGCACGTTAAGGATGCTTGTTCTGTATTTGGCGGTATGCCCCATCGTATGAATGGCAACATAGTACCTAATTATCCTGGGACAGACGTGCCAGGACATAGGTCTAAGGAGCACGAGTGTCCGTGGAAGTTTAAGCAGAGATGGCAGATCCATGCTGTTGGCGTACCGAGCCGAGGGGACACTAGAGAGGATCCGTGGGATAGCGCATGACACCTTGGACCCAACGACTCTGCCAGCTATTTTCTTTTCAGTTCTGTCCAATTCGGAGGAAACTGTGTTCCAAAGTGAGGTTCTGCCCAAAACAGACTGTCTTCTTTTTCCCTCTGCAAGCATCCTATTTGGGGAGCTGTGAAAGAGGCCTCTTGGGAGCTGGGAGTGTGAAGGCTTCACACGGTGAACAAACTGCGACTCACTCGTACTCGAGTCGGGGAAAGAAGTGCCGTTTTTTTTTTTAACATGGAAGCTGACACTTAAGGCTAAACAGGAGACACCCTGTAGCTGAGAAAAGTCCCAAGCTGAGCTCCGGAGAGTCAGCATCTGCATGTAACTACTCAGGGCGCATTATGGCTGATCACTTAGTAAAGCATTTACATTCACAGTCGCAGCTCATTAGGCGGCTTCTGAATTTGATTTGAGCATTTTAAGTGGGATTGTTTTTAATCTTTGCAGGCACTATAAACCGGCAGTCACGCTCAACCGCTGCAGACATTTGGAAGGAAAAAAAAAAAAAAAGGTAAATCTAGTTTGTTTTGCCTCCTAGGAGGAGTTTTATAAAGTAGGGGAAGGAGTGACCACGAATAATCCAAGTGGGGCATTTGTTTTCTCTTTTTCCTTTGGGAGTCCAAGCTTCAGGAACCACCAGGGCCAGAAGTCAAGTTACTTGCAGTGCTGATGGGAGAACAAAATTAAACGTGACTTTTGAGTTGTTATAAAGAAAATCATAAAGTAACAGATCTTTCAAACAGATGTTTAATTTTAAAATAGTAAACACTGCAGACTTACCAGGGACTGTCAATGGTTTGAAAAGCCAATTCAGTCTCTTCCCCTGGGCTCTTGCACGGATTGCGATGGGAACTGTTGCGTTTTAGTGAGGCAGTCACCGTTCGCAAGTGCACCATCTCAATGAAAGCTTCGTTTCTTCAGGAAACGGAGACATTTGCAATTTATTCATGGTGCCAGGTGTTCCCTAGCTGTGCACTTTGGGACCCAAGTTAAGTGCCTGTAGTTTTCCTTTCTGGTTTTTTTTTTTTAAATGGGAAAACCGTAAAATGAGAGATGTGCTATTGGGCCATGCTTTAGGAAGGCTGCGCCTCCTCCACTATCTCTGGGCACGTTTGATCTCAAGTCTAAGTGCTCTATCCAGGAGCTCTTTCCTTGTGTTGACCTTGCGGGTCTTGCAGTATGAAACACAGAGAACAGGTGAAAGAGATGGGCTGGTTTTCACCTGGTAGATAATCCCCTGCCATTAGTGTTAAGGAGATAATTGGGGGGTGGGGCATGGTGGCAAGCACTTCCCACAGATTCCTATCTAAAAAATAATGCTTTTCTGACCCAGGGAAGCTCCTGATATGAAGAAGCTAGGTGTCGTGCTGCAGGCATGTCACACCAAAACTGGGGAAAATGACGCTGGAGGATCCTGAGTTCCAGGACGGCCCGGGTTGTATGGAGAGTTTGAGGATATTTTGGACTACAAGTGAGGTTCACCCTTATTCATGTTGGCCCTCTGGAGATGCGTATGCATGTTTTTGTGTTGCTCTCATGCCCCACCCCCATCCTGGTCCCATATCTGGTTTCTTTGATGTCTGTGGACTCTTTCTCCAGTCCCACGAAGCTGCTCCCATCAGCCCTGTAATTCTCTCCCTGCAGGAACAGTGGTTGGGGAGGCACAGAGTGGGAGACTCCGTGATCCTAAGCCTCGGTGCTTCCCAGATCCCACTTGGGAGACTACAGCTGTGACTTTGTCTGCCTGCATCAATCACAAGGCATCACCCCCCTTGAAATGCAGCTATTGCAATAAAGGGCACACCACCAGAGAACCCCCCTCCTACATTCCAAGCCGAAATGCTCAAGATAGAATTCTTATTTCATTTAGGCTCTCAGTTGTAAAAATCAACCATTGGCTAGGAGCTCATGGAAGAACACGTATGTAGCTGTAGTCGATGGTGGCTCACCCTCCGGCAACCTATACTTTATAGTCCTGTAGCAAAAGACAGTGTCAAGACTCGACTGTGATTGGTGAGGCCTGGAACTGTCTGGCAGCCATAGGAATGTTGGCAGATGGGTCTGTTAGGTGTCCTTTCTAGAAGATCACGAGCTGTGTGGTCATGGGGTTAGCACGATGACGCCTTGCATGGGTCAGATTTTCTATGGCGGGTCACTTAAAGGAACCAATCTGGTCAGGCAGGAAAAGCACAACAAATGAAATAAGGCACAAAAGAAGAAAGAGAAAAGCTTTTATGCCATGGCATGTATTAGCCCTGTGATCTCTTCAAGCTTGACTTTATCTGTCAAACCAACATTACAACTGAGTTTCCTCTCCTACAGGGTGACTGTGTGGAAATTACATTAAGAAAGTTCTTCTTAAGTTTAAAGTGAACCTTTTGATGATTAGCTCAGACTCCCCATCTTTATGGGGTCCTGCTGCCATCTTTGCATAAGATGACTCAACATGTACTTGAACATAAGGGGTTTGGTCAATACTGAATGCCACTTAGAATCCTCGGCCTGGAATTATCTTTTCTTTGAGATACTTTACCACTATGTCTCTCTGGCTAGAGCTTTCTATGCAACTAGGCTGGCCTCCTACAGAGTTCCCCCCAACCTCTGAGTCTCAAGTACCAGGACTAAAGGCATACACCAATACATCTGGCAAAGGTTTATTTGTGTACTATTTTATGTATATATGTATATACCTGAGTGAATATATGTGCTCCACATTGTGCAAGATACCTATGAAGGCCCCTTGGCTCCCCAGAGCTGGAGTTTCAGGTAGTTGTGGAGTGCCTGATGTGAGTGTGAGGAGCCAAACCTGGGTCCTTTGGAAGAGCAGCAAGTTCTCTTAACCACTGAGCAATTTTGTCAAATCCCCTGCCCTGGGACTTTGGAGATGTACCTGGTCAGCCTCCCTTGTCTGAAGTTGTGACTTGGAACTGGCACTTGAGGACAGCCATCTTCTCCCACCCATGTTCCTCACTGAGTTGCTGAAGATACTGATGTGAATGAGATGTAGAAAAGTCATGCATAAGAAGCCATGTGTGCGGCATCCTTGTCTTGGGGGCTTGGAGACAGCCTCATGTCCTTAGAGTAAATCCTCAGACATGCCGAAGCCAACTCAAGTTGATTTCTGCCTTTCTTTCTTTCTTTTTTCTTTTTCTTTCTTTCTTTCTTTCTTTTTTTTTTTTGGTTTTTTGAGACAAGGTTTCTCTGTGTAGTCTTGGCTGTCCTGGTCTTGCTTTGTAGACTAGGCTGGCCTCAAACTCACAGTGATCCACCTGCCTCTACCTCCCAAGTGTTGGGATTAAAGGCGTGCACCACCATGCCTGGCCAATTTCTGCCTCTTTCAATCAGAGTATTAGAGGATGTTTGTGATGCACTTTTTAATTCCATCTTTCCCCCATAGCTATAAGTATAGCTAGGAAGCTTCTTGGCCTCACAGGAGGTTTCTATGTTTTAAAATTAATAAGGAGTAGAAGTCTTTTTTGGACAGTTTCAATCCAAATCCCAGAATCTCCACTGTGCCTTCCTGTTCTCTGTTAAGACAACAAATATTCAGGTCCCTAGCTGCTGTCTCCATGGTGATCAAGATTCCTCTGCAGCATCTGTCTGGCAAGGGCCACACCACATGCACAGCTGCAGATCTGCATGCTATGCAGAGTGAAGAGTGTACAGGCAGTGTCAGGAGGGCCAGCAAGGCCATGAAGGCTCCTCTGTGTTCAGCGAGTGACTTCCATACCTGCCTGCCTTTTTGCAAGCACAGCAGAGCAAGGTGCAGAAAAGTCCTCATGGAAAATTAGCTGTAATTTAGGTAATATTGCCAATGCCCCGCCAGTCACTTGATTATATGATTGAAAGGAACATTTCATTTGGAGATTTGCAATTTTCTGGTGCTATTGGCCTTACACAATTACATTTCCTGTCATTTATTGCATCATGAAATACCAAGACAAATTTACTTCTCCTTACTCGTATTATAGGAGGACTGTGGAGGCAGCTTTCGCCAATGGCTTTACAGCACGGTGACCCCTCTTTGTGGAGGGCATTGGACAGCTTTTCCTCCAGAAATATCTCTTGTTCACCAACTCTTCCAACATTTATCAAGAAAAAGAATCTCTCTTGAACGTACTCTGCTCTAGGAGGATTGTTTCTGCAGTGATTTCAAGTTGAGATTTTTTTTTTTCCTTTACAGCATGACTTTCTAAAAGGGCTACACCATGAGCCTGGAATGACAGTGAAGTAAAGAGGCTCCCTTTTCCTTCAGAATCCGGGAGCAATAGTGGCAAAATGGGATGTTTAAAGATAAGGCAAGGTCATAGCTTAAAGATGCTTAGGCACTGACTTGCTCTCCCATAAACCGAGCCTCATAAAAGTGTGGTTTTTAAACAAAGGCAGCTTAAATACTTAAATTAGGAAGCAGGTATAGAAAGGCCCTGTTGTGCCCTGCATGCGCTTTTCCCCCTGGAGGCCATTAGTTACGGTTTAGTTCATACATGGTCTGACCTAGTTTTTTCCTTTCCTCTGTAAAGATGGCATTAAAGAATAATTCAATCTCTAGCTCGCAGTGTTTAATTGAGTCTTTCAAGAAGTTAGTAAGTAGCTGGTCCCGGCATCAAAAGCTTATGCTTGTCAAATGTAGCATTATTCCTGAGCCTTGGGACCAAGGCTTTTGAATGGTACCGCCTGGGGCTGGAGGAAACCACAGTCAAGCAAATGTGGGAGGTGATTTCTGTAGGCACATCACAGCCCCCATTGTATCCCTGGACACAATTAAAATGACTTCTGGGTTTCTGGTTGTACCCCAGACTGAAGAAATAAGAGCTTTCTTGTCAGTAGTTTTTAAAGCTCTTGGAGCAGTCCAGGCACTGTCTGCTCCAATGCCTCATAGTGACAAGGAAGCAGGAAGGACTCCCGGAATCCAGTTCTTGAGTGGATTCTAACACACATGCTCTGATGAGGCCTGGCAGTCATCGTGGGTGAGCTGCCTCAGAAATAGTGACAGGCACAATCTGAACTCTGGTGAGCCGGAGCAGTTGGCTGATGAAAAGTCTCATTAATTTTGAGATTGCTGTTGCTTTTCAAGTCAGGAGCAAAGAGAGACTGGCCTGTGGGGATTGCTCAGTTTCCCAGCCCTGACCAGTGCCTGGCAAGGGAGGAGCTTGGAACAGGAATCAATCCCCAGTCTCTCCCCAGAATCACCTTATCATCATTCTCTTTTAGTGTTTAAGGCTGTGCCTTCTGGGTTGACCTTACTGTCATATTTATCTGTATATTGCTTGCATCTTTCTAGAAGACAACTGTTGTAAAGGCAAGGCTGTCCTACCCAGAACAGGACCTGACACACAGTAGGTGCTCAACTGATGTTTGTTGAATGAATGAAAAACTGAAAAAGACTAGTTTCGAGTATGTTCCTTATAAACAGGGAAAATCAATGAAAGGGAATGCAAGTTCTGTCTGGACTTTGACTCAGAAAAAAGGTTACTGTGGCTTGGGCATAGATGGTTCAGTGTCTTATGTTTCCTTAGCTGTCAATATGATTTTGTACTGTCTACTCAGTCAACAAGGGGACTTGAAGACTGGCTGTCAGAATAGCCAGGTTTGCTAATTAAAGCTAGCTCCTTAATTCTCTCAGGCCCATGTACCATAGGAGCCAACTCCACCCACACTGACTTTGAGATGGGCAGTTTCCTTGGGGGAGTTTGGAGTCACGGGGGGGGGGGCAAACTTCTGCGTGTAAAGATGGGAGCAGGGTAGGGTTCCAGTTGTGTTTGCAGAAACAGCTTAGGCTAAGAACATTCAAGAGCTCTCCAAAAAGCTCTCTGCGACTTGATACCAAGGGAGCCTCAACTGTGAGCCCTGTAGGAATACCTGATATTTAATTTATAGGAACGGATTGCTTCTAAAAAGGCACGAGTGCATGGAGCTGCTGGGCAAGCTGGCACTTGAGACTTCAGCCCCACTAAATAACAGCAGCTGCTTTCCCTGTAAAGTTGTAGTGAAAGGCTTTGGAGTAGGAATGGAAAGCATCTTGTTTTGTTACCTGCCATGATCACAGAACAAGTTGGGGGTCTGCAGGAAGTACAGGCAGGAAGGAAGAAGGATGTAGGTATGTTCCTGGACGGGCAGAAGCTGCTGCGCCAATTAATAGCATGTAAGGTGGTATCCTACCAAGCTGTCTCCCATGAGTCTCCTGGTTCCCATGAGTGTCAGTAGCCTGATTTGGAGGTTGGGAGGACCACGGCACTTCTGGTTATGCTTGTTGTTACTGAGAGTCTGGTTACATCTGTTAGGAAGATAGACCCACCAGTATTCCCTTCTGGGAGCTGGTACGGATGCGGAGACACTGTTTCTGTCAACTGTTGCCTTCCTGTGCGTCCAGCATATTTGTTTCAAACTCCTACCATGTCTCAGTGACTGACAGAAACTGAAGAGTCACTAACTAGTTGGTTTTCCTGTCTCATGTGTGATGGGGAGCTGGAAGAGTCGAGGATTTTGTTTTTGTTTTGTGCTGGCACTAGGGTGAGGGTTAGGGGACGCTCCATGCTCAAGAGACTATTCTGGATCCGTAAGACTACCCCGTGCCTAGTGCTGTTGGGTCTTAGGAATGAGTGTGAAGTCTACGCTGCCTCTGCTGCCTAGGTTGGGGCACCCATTGCTACCAGGCTCTTATTCTTGGTAGCTTTTTACTGAAGATGTTTGAACCTTTCAGCTTCAGAGAATCGGTACTTGGAGCTGGAAGAAGCTAGTACCGATGTTTACTGTAGGCTGTGAAGGTTGCATTAGTTATTGCTTTCCTGTTGTCATGATAAAAATATCTCAACCAAAGCAACTTGATGGCATACGCTTAAAGGTTATGCAGGTCATCGTGATGAGAAGTCATGGCAACAGGAACAGCGAGGTGGCTTGTCACATTGCATCTGCAGTCAGGAAACAGAGAGAGAGAGAGAAAGAGAGCGAGAGTGAGAGAGAGAGAGAGAGAGAGAGAGAGAGAGAGAGAGAGAGAGAGAGAGAGAGAGAGAGATACAAAGAGTGATACTCAATTTAATATCTCCTTCTTAACAGTCTGGGCCCCTGAGCCATGGAGTGGTGGAACCCGCATCCAGCGTTGGTCATTCGACCTCAGTCTGATTTAGACAGTCCCTCCCAGGCATGTCCACAGTCTTGTCTTCTAGGCTGTGCTAAAGCTTATCAGGTCAACAAGGTTAAGCATATAAATAGCTTCCTATGGTTAATCTTGGAGGTCAGCTTGGTGGGATTTAGAATCACCACGGAAACAAACTTTGAGAAAGACTTGTAGAGTTTCTAGATTGGGCTAATTAGATGGGAAGGCCTACCCAAAGTGGGGAGGACCAGTCACTCCGTGGTGTGGGGCCCTAGAAATAATAATAATAATAATAATAATAATAATAATAACAACAACAACAACAACAACAACAATAGTAATAATGATAATAACACAACAGCAAATGAGCTGAGCTGTACCATCTATTTCTCCCTGCTTCCTGACTGTGGGTACAATGTGACCAGCTGCCTCAAGTGCCTGTTGCCATGGCGTCTGCACAATGCCCTGAGCCAAATCAAGGCCTTCCTTCCTTAAATTGCCTTTGCCAGGTATTTCCTCAACAACGGAAAACAGTAGTCAACGCACTGGGTGCCACCATGTGATCCACAGCCCTAGCGCTGAGTCTAAAGATGGAGCACTCAGATAGGACGCCTGGCTGCAAAGCCCTGCACAAGCAGGTTTCGTCTCCCAGTCTCCCCGTTTGTTTTAATAGAACTGATCTCGGGTTTGGACGCCAATGCTATAGTACTTAAAAATAGATAGGGAAAAATGTCCTTTTTCTTTTTTTTTCGTTCTCATTGCCTCTAGGTACTCTGCTGTATTAAAATGTGATTGAGATGCGAGACCCAAGCTTAGTCCTGTGTATTTCTGGTTTCCTCTGTCTTTGCTTTGAAACATCCTATTTGCATTTTCAGGCTTGCAGCAAATGGAGATGATGAATCAAGATCTTGATATCTGCCCCAGCCACTCCAGTGTCCTCTGCTCAACTGCTGGCTTCCTCATTTATGCAGTAAACCTGCATAAGTGCTGCAAGTTGAATAGTGGTGCTTGCCATCAAACAGTATTTGAGAGGTATGAAGTGTGCTCCGTGGAGGAGCAATTAAAAGTACTATTATTGTCGTTTCTCTAACGAATAGAGAAAGCTTTGTATATTACTAACTTTTCTTCCATATATGATCCAATTTACTTGCTGAATAGGTCTAGAGAGGAGACACAGAAAGTTTTCCTTACACATGATAGAAAGCACAAGATAAGAATAAACTACTTCAGTTTGCATAGCTAGCAAGAGTGGAGTGAGGTGTCGTGTTCAGTTCTCTAACTCCAAGGACCAGGCAATGGCAGCAAGTGGCAATAGCCCAGAGATCAGCAGTCACATCTAACCATGTTCACACACACACACACACACACACACACACACACACACACACACACACGTGCAAATATGCACTCAAAGTTATTGATATGATTATCTCACAGCTGGTCATATCTGAAGGGTGAGAGAAGTCACTAGGAAGGCATTCTGAGCATCTGGCCAGCCGGCATGTCCAAGGCCAAGGATGGAAGACCTGGCTTTTTATCTCCCCAATGAGATAGCATCTTAGAGTCATAGCAAAGGGTTCTATCAGGCCTCCCTCTGGCCACCTGGCCAGGGGTGCAGGGGTCAAGGTTCACAGCTGCAGATTTGGTTAACGCTGCCAGGGAGAAGCACTGGTGTGTCTCAGAGCAGCACTGCCTGCCAGCGAGGCAGAAGCAATTACTTGTCTCTCTTAATTGAGTTCCGAACTTTACAGTGGAGGCTCTGACTTAGGTGAAGACATGGACTGAGGTAAAATTTCTACAAGAAGAAGAAGAAGAAGAAGAAGAAGAAGAAGAAGAAGAAGAAGAAGAGGAGGAGGAGGAGGAGGAGGAGGAGGAGGAGGAGGAGGAGGAGGAGGAAGAGGAGGAGGAGGAGGAGGAGGAGGAGGAGGCAGAGGCGGCAACAGCATACATCAGAACTTGGGCTGAGGCTCTCAGGTCTGCAGACAATTTTCACACCTGTGCCAGGTGCTGGCTTCCTGTGACCTTGCCTAACACAAGAGGGTCACATTACTGCAAGGTAAGAACTTATTTCTGTGAGTTTTAGTCTATTGGATTCCCTCTTCTCCCCCTCCCCCCGAACTTCCTACTCTGAGTTTTGGGCGATTGCAATTAAAAACCAAAAGTGCCTCCTTTGAACAACAGCTTTCACAAAGTTCATAGGTTTCTCACTGCATGCTAGCGCAGATTTGGAAAAGAACAGGCCAATGTCAAGCTTCAGAGTTACATTCTATAGCACACAGTGATTTCACCATCCTGATAGAGAACTTACAACTTTGCTTAGAGTCACAGAGTTTAGAAAAACTGTCTCTGTAAGGATGTGGACCCAAGCACTCTGGCTCTCAAGTGCCCGTACTGAGCCTTTCTGGGTACCATTAAGATTGGAGATTCTGTGTGGCTTCACCTGTCAGAGACCCATGGTGTAGCAGATGGCCTGGGTCATTTGTTTGCCTTGAGTTTAGCATGCCACTTTCTAGCTTGGCACGTATATGTCCTGCTGAAGCAATGCCCTTCAAGACATTGTCTTAGTTAGGGTTTTATTGCTGTGACATTTCCCCGACTACAACAACTCTTATAAAGAAAAAAAAAATGTTTAACTGGGGCTGGCTTACAGTTTAGAGGTTTAGTCCATGATCATCATGGCGGGAAGCATGGTGGCGTGCAGGCAGACATGGTGCTGGAGAAGGAGCTGAGAGCTCTACACCCAGATTGGCAGGCAGCAGGATAAGACTGAGACACACCAGGCCTGGCTTGAGACTTCAAAGCCCACCCCCCAGTGACGCACTTCCTCCAACAAGACCACACCTCCTAATAGTACCCCTCCCTATGGGCCTATGGGAGTCATTTTTATTCAAACCACCACAAGATCTCAGGCATCTATAACACAGTCTTTGGGGAGTTGCTATCAGATTTTTATGATGTGGATATATTACCATCAACTTTCCTTGTCTCTCTTTTTTTCCCCATATGTTTTGGTGGAAGTGTGAAGACCCACATGGGAATAAAGAACTTATTGTTGATCTAGAAAATTTTAGAATTCTTTCTATTGATGTAGAAATAACACTATAGTTTTCGGCATGGCAATAATGGGATATGTGGGTCCACATGTCTCTTTTCCCATTGGAGGGATGTAAGTGTGGCACAAAAGGGCTTTGTACATAGCTTGGCTTTGCTTTCTCCATCCCCGGGCTGGGGGATCCCTGAGCTGAAATAGTTTATGTTGCTTGTCAACTTGAAAGGATCTTGAATCACTTTGGAGACAAATCCCTGGCCACAGCTTTGAGGGAGCGTGTTGAATGGAGTAAGTGAAGTGGGTACACATGTTTGTTTTTCTCTGTTTCCTCACTGTAGATACAAAACAACCAACTACCTCATACTCCTGCCTTAATGACTTCCACGCCCTGGTAGCCTGAACCTGGGAGAGCACACGAGAGAGAGAGAGAGAGAGAGAGAGAGAGAGAGAGAGAGAGAGAGAGAGAGAGAGAGAGAGAGAGAGAGAGAGAGAGAGAACAAGAGTGCAAGCTCATGGATGTGTGCTCACTTCCCTTTATTCAGGTCAAGATTCCCTGGAATAGTGCTCACAGCTAGAGTGGGTTTTCCCACCCCAGCTCAATCTAGAGACTTCCTCGTGGACACTTGTAGAAGCTCGTTTCCACGATACTTCTAAATTGTGTCTAGTTGACAGTCCTTTCTTTCACACCACCTTTAAAGCTGTGGCTGTGCTGCTCAGCCCAGGAATTACGGAGGACATTCAAGCCCAGAATGCACTTAACTAAAAAAACCCTTCGCCTACAATGAAAACACTGGCATTTTCCTCTTTAGACGGAAGGCTTTGCAAGTGGTCTCATTTGCAACATCTCCATCCTTTTAAGTACTTGTCTCTTCACCCTGACAATCCAAACTGGTTCAGTTAGACGCAAAGATGCCTCTCAAGGCTGTGGGACTATTAATGCCCAGGCTTAATTAAGTGACAAATCCGATTTCGAAAACACTAACTTAACTGTGGGAAAAGTGCCAAACCTGGAATGAGTTTAATTGAATGCAAGTGACGCCTTGTGTATCCTCCGCAAACCAAATGGCCCTGTGTGTGTGTGTGTGTGTGTGTGTGTGTGTGTGTGTGAATGCATACATTAAAAGGCACGCAAATAAAACAACATGAATGTAGGTCAGTTTGGAGCAGGATTTTCAAGCCGCCTGAGGATTTCATTCCGCTGTTCCCACCTCGAACTCTAGGTGGCAGCAGAGACCAGAGGAATTGCTTCTATACAGCTCAAACACCTTTCAAGACGTGTTAATGCCAAGGAAATGATTACCTTGAGCATAGGTGAACTAGCTTTACATTTCCGAGCCACGCTTGGCCTCCCTTCACAATTTCTCACTGCACTCTTGTGGTCAAAAGTGAGCAGAGAGAGATGTGCTTTGGAAACCTTACTGACGGTGTCTTTAAAAAAATTTTTAAAAAATTATTATAATTTATTCACATTACATCCCGATTGTTATTCCCTCGCTCTTGCTCTTGTCTTTCCAGTTCCCACCCTCCCTCCCTCTTCTGCTCTATTCCCCTCCCCTAGACCGCTTATGGGGGGGGGGGCAGGTGGTTGCTCTTCTCCTACTGTCTGACCTCAGCCTATCAGGGCTTATCAGGATATCCTGCATCCCCTTCCTCCCTGTGACTACAATCATAGGCACTAGAGTTCCTGTCAGAGGCAGTCCCGGCTCTCCTCCCCCATGTGAACTTGGAGAATGAGCAGCTATGCCTGATTAGGTGGTCAAGGTTCTTGTTTTGCAATGTCCTTGCTTAGCGCATCAGGTTGAGCAGTGCCCCCCTTCCCCCCGGTCCAGGTCCACCGGCCTTGATGGTCTCCCTGTGGGGCTCCTGACTCCTTAGGTTCCTTCCATATCCCAACTCTTCCATGCAACTCTCAGCCCTTCATCCAGAGTCTGGCTTTGAGTCCCAGTATCTGTCCCTATCCCCTGCTGAGTGGTGCCTCTCAACAGACATCTATGTTAGGCTAATATTCATTTATGACTATATATCATGTGTGTCTTTCTAGGTCTGGGTTGCCTAACTCAGGATGATCTTTTCTAGTTCCATCCATTTGCCTGCAAGTTTTAAAAAAATACATTTTTGTTTCCATGTTCTGGCTATTATGAATAAGTCCATTATGAACATGGTTGAGCATATGTCCTTGTTGTGTGCTGGCGCATCTTCTGGGTATATTCCAAGGAGTGGAATAGATGGGTCTTGAGGAAGCCCTATTCCCAGTTTTCAGAGATAGTGCCAGATAGATTTCCAAAGTGGTTGTACTAGTTTGCATTCCCACCAGCAATGAAGGATTGTTCCTCTTTCTCCACATCCTCACCAGTATGTGGTGTTGCTTGAATTTTTGATCTTAGTCATTCTGATGGGTGTAAGATGGAATCTCAGAGTCGTTTTGATTTGCATTTCTCTGATGACTAAAGATGTTGAGCATTTCTTTAAGGTGTTTCTCAGCCATTTGATATTCTTAAGTGTCCCTCAGTAGAAGAATAGATAAAGAAACAATGGCACATTTACACTATGGAATACTACTCAGCCATTAAAAACAAGGAATTCCCAAAATTTGTGGACAAATAGATTGAACTAGAAATGGTCATAATGAGTGAGTTAACCCAGAATCAGAAAGACTCAAATGGTATATACTCACTAATAACTAGACACTAGCCCAAGGGATATGTCCCATGGAAGTCTTCACTTACCAGGAAAGTGGGATAGATGTGAGCACATCCATTTGGGACTCTAGGTGAGAGAAGCATGGGAGAATGGGGGAAATAGAAGGATCCAGAGAGTCCTAGAAACCTACAAGTAGAACATTATGATAGCCAGATCTGGGCCCAGGGGTTCTCCACAAACTATGGCACCAACCAAGGACAATACGTGCAGTAAACATTGAACCCCTACCCAGATCTAGCCAAGGGACAGGACATTCTCCACAGATGAGTGAAGAGTGAGGACTGACTTTCACACAAACTCTGGTGCCCCATATTTGACGATGTCCCCTTGATGGGGAGGCATGGTGGCACTCAGGGGAAGGATAGCAGGCTACTAAGAAAAGACTTGATACCCTATGATCATGTACAGGGGGAGGAGGTCCCCCTCAGTCACAGTCATAGGGGAGGGGAATAGGGTGAAAGTGGGAGGGAGGGAGGAATGGGAGGATAGAAGGGATGGGATAACAATTGAGATGTAATATGAATGAATTAATAAATAAATAAATTAAAAAATAGATTTTTTTAAAATTTGGGTGAACGCCCCGCCCTTTACTGGGGACTCACAGGTGCCCCATATAGAATCCTTCTGCTTTTGCTGTCATTGTCTCCCTGACATCTGTTTGTCATGTATTGTAGCTTCCTTTGCATCTCAGAGGTTTTCCTAAGATGAATGTGTCAAACCTGGCCTAACTCTTGAGTCCTATGTGCACAGGTCTGTACCCCTGCTCCAGGGTACAGTGTACTTGTCTCGCCCGGAGAAGGGCAATTGTGTTGGGCTTTTGCTTTAGCCGCAGTTCTAGAATAGAAGACCAACTCATTTCCTACCCATGAAATATCGCAAGCAATAAGTAAATGTCTTTGACGGTTGTTGTTGGTGGGGGTGCCATGAAACTACAAAAGAGGGTGAAAGGGAACAGGGGCTGTCCTTAGTGGGTGGCCATGTGCAAAATGTGTGAGATAGTCATCTTTATAAAATAGCCGGCCATACAACCCACATGATTTTGCCTGCTTATTATTTTCCATCTGTGTTCCAATGCCTCGTAATTGGGATCTATCCTACAAATAGTTTATTATAATCACAGGCAGCGCCACAGCCATAGAATTTTCTAGACCACATGTATTAGTTATTTTCCCCATTGCTGTAACCAAATACCTGACAGAAAACCACACCAGAATGGAAGAGTTTGTTTTGGCTCATAGTTCCAGGGTCCAGTACATAGAGGGGAAGTCATGTGACAGGTGCAGGCGGCAGCTGGTCACAATGTACCCTCAGGCAGGAAACAGAGAGAGAGAGAGAGAGAGATGCGTGCTGGTGCTCAGCTCACCTCCTGGTCCCCCTTTTTAGTCAGTCTGGAACTCTGGCTCATAAGATGGTGCCACCTTCATTCAGGGTGGGTTTTCCTTGCTCATTTCAATGTTTCTGGAAATACCCTGTAGCTATGCCTAGAGGCATGTTTCCATGGTGATTCTAACCCAGTAAAGTTGACAGTGAAAACAACCATCATGGTGTGTTTGTATTTGCTTTTGTGTGGAGCCTGCAGGGGAAATTGCTGAATTTAAATTACTTTAAATTTTATTGGTGAGGCCCTATTTTTTTTTTTTTTTAATTCTCAGTAGTTGAGTGAATTCAATTCCTGAGGTGATGCAATGATTAGTTTCAGATCAAATTTTAGGTAAGGCTTTGACTTCACGTTCCATTATCATTGCCAAGGGGGAGGGGAAAGTTTCCTTCATGGGAAACGTAACTTTTTGATGAACTTTAGACTGGAATCTTCGAGTTTTCATTTCTTTGTTGTTGACGGTTCCTGTCAGATTCCTTTACTAGGGTAGGTTTCCTTTCTCAGCGGGGTCCAGATGAATCTTATCTGATAGTATGCATAGAACAAGTACTTAATTATATTTCAGTTCACAAGGACAAATGCAGAAGACCATGCATCTGTTAACGTGATGTCCCCGAACAGTGAGGCAAGAGAGAAAGAGAAGGGAGAGGCAAGAAATAAAGAAAGGAAAAAAAATAAAAGAATGAAAGATGATATTCTGCTGTGTGTGTTCCCATTTATGTGGCTTCTCAACCCCCCACCCCCACTCCCACATGAAGAAAGTGCTGCAGGCTTACTTATCATCTACCTTTTAGTGAGAAAAGCAAGTTGTGTGTTGACCTGCTAGCCCTGCTATGAGGAAAAAGGGACGGAGTGTCAGAGGAGATGGAGGTGACTGTAGTTGTGCACGCTTCAGGGATGACTCATTCTCTGATTCCCCTTGCAAACACACACAGAAATTGCTCTTGTAATTTGAAGAGCTTATAGTGCAAAAAAAAAAAAAAAAAAAAAAAAAGAGTCCAAGAGACTCATTACATGTTTGATGTTTGTTTCCTGGCCCAAGAGCTAGCTCTGAAAGGGATGTTCAAAAGCAGGATGATGATATCCCCTGGGTAGAGAGAGACCTTTAAAAAAATTGTGGTGACTCTTCACCAGCAGATGTGACAGTCCTTTCTTTCCCTCGTGTTTAGCAATGCTCATATCAGGGTGTGTTTTATTGTCATCCACCTTTAGCCATGGCACACAGGGAGAATGGAGTTATTGTTTTACTGCTTATCTCTGCAGTAAATGGAAGCTTTTTAGTAATAATTATCTGTACTTCAGTAGAAGTGTAACTGTTATTTCCAGGCCAGAGGCACGGGAGGGTAAAGCAAGGCTTCTGGTCAATGGTGGCTTCCATTTGATGTTTAAAATGTCACTAGACAAATTCTCAATCTCAGTTTCTCTCTCTCTCACCCCTACCTCTCATCCCCCCCTTCCTTCTCCCTCTATCTCCCTCCTTCTCTTCCCCTCCCTTTCCCCCTCTTCTACTCCTTTTTTCCTCCTCCTATATATATTAGGGGACTAGAACCAGATTCTGTCTCACATCCTGAGGATACAAGACTCAACATGGCGTACCCCTTGTGTGTCTCGAGGAGGGGACAGGATGTTGACTCTTGTTTTTAAACTATTTTATTTGGGGTATTGATGCCTCTACGTCCCTTCCACCAAGCCCCTAACCCTGGGTAAGAGAGAAAGAAGGTTAGAAAGAGAGGGGGCACTGTTGGGGGTTGGCCTGGTTGCTACCCAAATGAGCAGGCTCATGTACCCTCAAAATGTTTGTTACCTTGCCTAGGAACTTATTCCTTTTTGACCAATAAAAAGCCAACATACCTGGGCAGGGCAAATGCGATAGGCGTGGTTGGACAGAGAGGTTCTTAGGAAAGGAAGCAGAGAGAGACCAAAAGAAGAGGAGGCAAGGAAGAGAGGAAGAGAAGGAAGTCTGTGCCATGGTTTAGGCAGAGAAAAAGCACATGGCTGGTATAGATGGAGGATTTTGACCCAGATGAAGAGCATTAACAAATATTTGGGATTATGGGTGGAAGGTAGCTCAATAGAAATTATTAGAAGTAGACGGCATGGGATTGGGGCAGGGAGGTATAGAAGGTAGTTTAGGAGATTAATATCTGCTCTACCCCAGCTTAACAAAGGCCATTTAAAAATGTCACAGGTGTCTATACACCATAACTGTATATAATAATAATAATTTTAAGGCTAATAGAAAAACATTTATTAGGCCCTACTACTAAATTAACCACAGCAGGTAACAGACCCCTTTACTTCTTCTGGCTGTTTAGGGTCAACTGGGTTCTTTTGGGGGAAATACCAATTTCTGTCAACAGCAAATGCAGCAAGAGGTCTCTTCTGAGCCACTGCATTGAAATGTTTCTCTCTGTCTATCTCCAAGCTGCCACACCATCTGTCTCTGGTCTTTCCAAACTGATACATGTCACAAACCACCACCACATGCCTCACTTTCTCTCTCAGGGCTCTCCTATTTATCTTCTTCAGAGTCTTAGACCACGCCCTTCTCCATGCTGTATGAGGCAAGCTGTTACCAGCTGACAAAAACCACACCCCACAGGAGGCAATTATCAGCTGTAGACAAACTAAAGCCCAAAATAAAAACCCACACTTGGCATTAAAAAATATTTACATAACATAACTGAGTTTACAAAGAACCAAAAATTTCTATTACAACAGAACACCCAGCGCTCTCCTATGTGGTCTCATTGCCACTTCTATTAGTAGCAGGACACTGCTTCCTACCTCCCCTGTTCCTGGCCTCCCATTGCTGCTACCTTCACTTCAGTTTTGTCACTGGAATCTCACTGGATCACCACTTGTGTCACTCTGAGAGCGTCCTGGTGTCAATAGTTAGTGTCCTGTTGACCAGCTTGAGTGAGTGAGTGTGTGTGTGTGTGTGTGTGTGTGTGTGTGTGTGTGTGTGAAGCTGCCTCATGCTATGAAGTTGGCCCTAAGGACATTGCCATCTCTGTCTGGTCCCATCCAGTCTGTCTCTTACTCTCCAGGAAAGCAGGGCAAACTCATGCCCGAGCTGGAAGGACTCTTTCCAGGTTCAGAGACCTAGTTTGGGCTCAGTGTCTGCTGCTCTACACATCAGTTCACTGCCTTTGTCATTTGTCTACGTCTGTATCTGTCATCTACACATGTGATTCACAGGTGTGTGTGTCATTTGGATCCCTGTGCCTTATCAATTGCTCTTTCATTGTCTTCTCAGCCTCCCGGGTTGGAAGGCAAAGCTTAAAGACTCTGAAGTTTGCCAGTGGCTCTCAACTTTCCCGATGCTACAAGCCTTCGGTATATAGTTCCTCATGTTGTGGTGACTCCCACCCCACCCGCCCCAACCGTAAAATTATTTTTTTGTTGCTACTTCATAACTAATTGTGCTACTATTATGAATTGTAGTATAAATAGCTTCTATGTAACATATCTGTTATGTGACCCCTGTGATAGACCGTTTGGCCCCCAAAAGGTGTGGTGACTCATAGAGTGAGAACCTCCATTCTAGACTATAGAAGCCTGACTTAGTTGATCCTGGTTTTTAATGTTCAATTTCATCAAAGAAGGATACCTTTGTGTGTAGCTTCATTTTTTCCCCCTGATAACTCAGTATCATTCATTCATTCATTCATTCATTCACCACACACTGCATTCTGAGTGCACTCTGCAAAGCCAGAAGTGGGAAGTGAATGAAAGTACAAGAGAAGCTCTGGCTTCCCCAAGCTCAAGCTTCTCCACAGTATCAAGAGAGGTGACCACGGAAGGTTCTGGGTGACCAAGTGAACGCGTGAATGGACAATGCTGGTGGAGTTCCTAGAGAACAAGGAAAATATAATTTGCTCACAAAGGTTCAGGAAAGGCCACAGGGCAGTGAAGAGACTCAGATTTGGTCTTGCAGGAGGCTGGATCTGGATTCTGGGCTATTTTTTTTTTTTTTTTTTTTTTTTTTAATGTTTGGTGCAGTCTTATCTGTGAATTCAGTCTAAAAACTGTGCTGTGTCTTGGAAGAGAAATTTGTCTTAGAAACTCAGTGTTGCTATTTTCGAGCAAGCTGCACAACCCTGGGGTTCTGACTGAATCACAGAACAAGTAAGAGCCTTGTGCTCCTTGTAAAGTTCAGCCCTGTGGGTCAGACCTGGCGATGCCGTGTGGGTGCCAGGTCATTCGGCAGGGAGCTCAAGCTAGCATCTGAATTCAGGCTTTCTTCCTCCTTTCTTGTTTGCCTTCCAGCATTTTAGCTGTGGTGTGCATGTGTGTCCGTGTGTGTGTGTGTGTGCATGCTCTCTCTCTTGGATTTGTGCGGCAGGCGTGGGGAGGGCGGGGGAGAGCAGAAGTCAATGCCAGATGTCTTCTCTACCTTGCTGTCTGGCATAGAGTCTCTCATGGAATCTGGAGCTGGCTGGCCAGCCAGTAAGACCCCTGGATCCTTCTAGCTCTGAGATTACAAGTGTGCATCATTACACCTCGTATTAATCTGGGAACTGAACTCTGGTTGTTGTACTTATGTGGCAAGCACTTAAAATTTTTTTTAAAAAAATTATTCTTCTCTGATATATTACATCCCTACTACAGTTTCCCCTCCCTTCTCTCCTCCCAGAACCCCTCCTCCCCCACTCCTCCTCTTGGCAAGCAGTTTTTTGATCTGTCTGTCTCTGTCTCTCTCCAGTGACCCCCCTAATGTCTTATGACTGGGGGGAGATGGGGAGCTAATCTGAAACAGTGCCCTCCCTGTGTGGCAGTTGCCTATTTTCTCCTTTGAAGATCCAGAGCTGTGTTGTCAACTTCTGGACGACTTTCTTCCACAGGTTAGAACAAGTTTAGGAGCCTGAATGGATGTATTTAGTCCTTTCCTTGTTTTGTAATCTGTTTCCCTTTTATTTTTTGGCAAGATTTAAATATAGCCAGTTCCCTTTGTGGTCCTGTGACTCCGTGCTAAATTAGAAACAAAGATCCAGGATTCTCTACGTTGGACTTGCAGTTGCCTTCCAGCTCTCCATTCATCCCGTGTTTCCCCAAACTGCCTCTGTTGATTTAGTGTAGATTCGAAGACATATGTTTCTTTGATCACAATGAACTAAAGTGACTATGGGATATTTACATGGCGCTCTTAAAATATTTATCTACACAATACTAATGGCATCTAGAAGTTTACTCATTGCATTTTTAAGTGGAACCATCAATTATTCATATCTGGTCAGAAATCCATAATGCATGAGCTGCTAACATGTGCTTGCTTGGGTGTGTTTGGCCCTACAATCTGCTGAGGCTGTTCCTGGGAAATGCTGACGTCCACTGAATGCTTTAGCGCTTCCCAAACACGCAATTGCTCTGTAAGCGATGCAATTCTTTCGTGGAGCTTGGAACAGTTCACAGGCAAAATCTTGTTTGCTCCCTGAGAAATCCAGTGTGTGTGTGTGTGTGTGTGTGTGTGTGTGTGTGTGTGTGTGTGTGTGTGTGTGTGTGTGATAAAGGTAGATGTTGCTGCCTGGACTTTAGGTGGAGACAGATCAAATAGGCAACACTGAGTATGAATTTTCATCATGTGGAACAGGTGTGAAAGACAGAGCTCTACGACAGCTCGCTCAACCAGGCAGCTGGTTTTCATCAAGTGTGCATTCATGACCCAGCAAAAAACTAGTTGCAATGCCGAACCATTTATACCTTGCTCATGTGTTCTGGGTCTTCTGGGATCTTGAAAAACATAATACTGTCTTAGCCAGCGAGATGTCTCACTGCCAAGCCTGGCATCCCTGGGACCCACATGGTAGAAGGAGGGATCAGCCTCCCGCAGGTTGTTCTTTGACTTCTACACATGTGCTGTAGCATGCATATAACCCTGCCAAATGAAAACATCGGAGTAATAAACATGAACAGATTATCCCATCAATGATTTTTTTTTTTTTTTGGAATTAGATGCAAGCTGAATAAGCATAAAGGAGATGAAGAGATCTACGGTAGGGATTGAGTCATTGTTTGAAAGCGAGCATCTTTCTGTTGTGAGCCTACCTGCTTATTACCCAAGACCCAAGGTGGGCTTTAGGATAATGGATGCAAAGTAGCCACTTCCAGGTGTAGAGTAAGTTGTAATAGTTAATAAAGGGGAATACTAAATGACCCCAAAACAAAACAAAACAAAACACTATTAGGTGAAGACTTGAAGGGGGAATAAAGGATGGATCTGATGAAGACACATTGCATACAGGCATGAAATTTTCAAAGAATAAAAAAATATTAATACTAAAAGGATGAAGTACTAGGAACCCAGCATTTTTTTCCTGGTGGTAATGAGAAAACATGTGGAAATGCTCATTATTACTGCCAATAAAAATAAGCATGTAGCTGGGCACGGTGGCGCACACCTTTAATCCCACCAGCACTCAGGAGGCAGAGGCAGGTAGCTCTCTGTGAGTATGAGGCCTGCCTGGTCTACAGAGAGTTCCAGGATAGCCCAGGCTGTTACATAGACAAACCCTTTCTCAAAAAACCAAAACCAACCAACTAAACAAACAAACACACAAACAAAAAAATAAATTAGCATATAACTACAATATTTTACCATATACTTCATCTTGAATGTTATCTTAAATATATATTAATTGACATTAAGAAACCTACCAATGGGGCTGGAGAGACAGCTTAGTGGTTAAGAGTGCCACCTGCTCTTTCAGAGGTCCTGAGTTCAATTCCCAGCAACCACATGGTGGCTCACAACCATCTGTAATGTAATCTGATACCCTCTTCTGCAGATAAAGCACTCATATGCAATAAATAAAATAAAGAAATCTTAAAAAAAAAAAAGAAACCTACCAACAAAACTAAACAAAAGATCACCAACAAGCCATTCATACTCAACCCCAGTTCTCCTAAAAAGCATGTTCAGAGGGCTTTGCAAACACTGTAAATGCAGGTACAAATGAAACAACTTGGTCACCAAAAGATGATCTATCTTAAACCCAAAGTACCTTGGCAAACTATCACTTGATGAAGATACTTTAATGAAGAAACATTAAGAGACAGAAATCAGAGAGGGTGTGAATCAGCAGTGTGTAATCCTGTTGTTTGGTGTACGGTCTACTGCTCCAAACAGCAAACAGGTCCAGGGAGGTGAAGCCTCTTAGTTCAGATACACAGCCAGTTAGAGACACAGCTGAGCATCCCAACCCATCCTTGTTCCAGCTGCCTTTCTGCTTCTTTTTAACCTTCAGCCTTGGTCAAGGAAGGAGAAAGCAACATTAGTGCCATTCCTTCTTAGTTGGTTAAGCAAGGAAGGATCTAGAAAACTAGCTGGTAAGAAAACAAGGCCCTCTGCTCCAATAGGTCTTCTCCACTCAACAGCATAAACATTCTCAGAAATTGTATTTCGGTACCTTGAGCTCGAGAGAAAGCAATAATTTCTCTGCTGCCAAACTCTGAAGAGAGAGAGAAAAAAAATCTGTAGCTATTAACTGGAACCTGAATGGCGCATTAGCAGGCTGGACCAACAGCATAATGAGGTGCCCTGGACAGTGTGATCAAAAGAGTTTGGTCGGGGGGTACATGTTGCTTCAGAAACTCACCCACCCTGAAGACAAATGCAGAGGGCATGGTGGGCAGGCGCCGGGCGAGGTGAGTTAGTGTCAAGGAACATCTTTTGTTCATGGGAGTCCTACATCAGAAGGAGCTGTGTGGGGCTTTGTTTTGTCACGGGAATAAAAAGAAACACTGGGAAATTGGTTGGCGCTTGGTTAAAGTGCCATTTTTGAGTTGTGCAGTACACACACTCACACACACACACACACACACACACACATCATACTCTGAAAAACTGTCTGGTTTATGTATTGGTTTGTTTGGTGAGTCAGTGGGCCAGCATCACTAGATATCTCCCCCTACCCTCGATGCCTCCATCCCCACCCCTGCCCCACCATTCCCATCTGTGCCCCGCCATCGCCATCCCTGCCCCGCCATTCCCATCAGTGAGGTACACAGACCATCCAGGTATTTTTTTCTTTCACAGGTGGGGATTGGAGAGGGACTTTACAACTCATTACATAGTAGAGGCGACTATGAGGAAAGGGGGCTACTGCTGAATTAAAGACTCCCTAGTACTTAGAACAAGGGATTTGCTTAGGTGAATACTGGTGGTGGTCCTCTCAGCTGGCCCTTTGTCCCTTCCGGATTTATCCACACCCTTCGTCAGCAGTGGTCATGGTGCTAGTGGCTGCACTGGAGTGTGCTTCTGGGAGGCTGTCCCAGCTCAGAAACTCACAACAACAGCTGGTGGGGGCTCTCTGAACGACACGTTCCCCTCTTCTCTGAAAGGATAAGTATTAATACTTTTCTCATAGGGCAGCTATGAAGAAGGAATGAAAACCTACCTTTAAGTCATTGTGCCTAGCACAGGGGAGTGCTCTCCCACATAAAGCCCTCCCCCCTCTTATGCTGCACTCTAGTGTAAATGGGAAGCCTTCCACTGTTATGGGGAGTGGTCACTAGCCAGCCAACCTTGCAAAAAATGCTTCTTTGTGCTATAGTTTGGATCATGGCCATCTCCCTTCAGAAGCCCGTGAGTTAAAGGCTTAGTCTCTGGTGTGGTGCTATTGGAGGGAATGAAGACTTTGAGGGGTGAGGCCTGGTTGTGGGGGGGGATCTTTAGATCACTGTGGGTATGTCTATAAAGGGACTGTGGGCCTCTGGTACATCTTATACTAGCCCCTCCTTCTCTTCCTCCTCCCCTCTCTTCCTCCCTGCCCCCACTTGCTTCCCGGACATGGAGTTGCCACTTTTGACCTGCTGCAGAGCTCTTACCGTTATGTGCGGCCTTGCTACAGGCTCAAAAGCAGTGGGTTCTGCCAGCTTGGGACTGAAACATCTCAAACTGAGCCAAACAGCCCTTTTCTTTTTATAAGTTAACTGCTTCAAGTATTTCATTCTAGCAATGGAGGGTTAACTAACACACTTGGCATCAATAGCCTTGGTGTCTTCACATATAAACTAGAGGCCTGGCAGAATATCTATATTATGTATGCAGCATGACTATAGGAACACTCCAGAAGGATAATGGGAAGGAGGGAAAGGGATTAAACAGCATGGCTATTTCAATTCACTTGCACTCTCAGTAAGTATAGACTACAAACAAGCGTGGCTGGGAGGTATAAGTCTGGTCTCCCCCGGGGAGTCTCAGTGCTGGTGTGCAACTCGTGATGCAAACAGCCCATGAGCAGTGTGATTGTGTGTGTGTGTGTGTGTGTGTGTCTAACTTGTACGTATGTATATAATGTTGCAACATGACCCTAAGTGTGGCCAGCCACTTTGCAGAGCCACACTTGTTGACAGGCAGACAGTATTTACTCTGCTGTCTTCAGTACGTTATCTTCCCACGGAGTTGCCCTCCACTGTGGCTCTGATGATTGCCCAAATGTTGCTTTTGCTTCATTGGTTTTTAAATACATAACACCCAGTGGGAAAACTCAACTACAAATGCCCACTAGCCACTGAAGTGCGTGCAAGAATCCCGTGAGACAATAGATATAAAGGAACAATGAGAAGATATTGTTCTTTTTTGTTTCTTTTTACATTTTATTATTAATTTATTCATCTTACATCTCAATTGTTAGCCCTTCCCCTGTTTCCTCCCATTCTTCCCTCCCTCCCACTTTCCCCCTTCTCCCCTCCCCTATGTCTGTGATTGAGGGAGACCTCCTCCCCCTATATATGCTTTTAGGAGAATATAGGCATTAAACTTCGAACCCCTACCAAGACCTAGCCGACAAACAGGATATTCTCCACCTTTGAGTGGAGAGTGAGAGCTGACTCTCACACGAACCCTGGTGCCCCTTCTCTGACCATGTCCCCTGGACGGGGAGGCCTGGTGGCACTCAGAGGAAGGATAGCAGGTTACCAAGAGAAGATACAGTTCTTAATAGTGATTTTTTTTTTCTTCAGTGCTGGTGTTGAACCCAGGGCTTCACAGGTGCTTGGCAGGTTCTTTATTACCAACCATATAATATCCCAGCCCAGTAATGATTTCCTGACAATAGTCCTTTAGACATCTGGTCTAAGAATTAAGGTGAAATGGTTTTTGCTTGTTTTCCAGGACTAGATTTCCCAGCTATGGCTGTCAGAATCCTCAGTGAAGAAAATTATGGGAGCACTTGAGGGACCCCCTCTCCCGCCGCCCCTCCTTCCCAAAGCCACTTCACTGTTATTGGAAGGCTAGAAACAGAGAAGCCTGTGAACATCATGATTAAGGGCCTTGGATGAAATCTGAAAAGTTAGGGGTTTGAGCGGGTGTGTGAGCACCACATTGAAAGGGGTCAATTTTGTGGCCGGGTGAGAGTACAGAAAAATACTTCCCTTGCATGAAACGCCTATAATGTCCCATTTATTGTCAGCATCCTTACATGGCTCCAAGAGAAGGAAGGCCATGTTCCTGACAGAAAAATGCCTTTTCAGCCATGGCTTCGGCTGCATCATCTCCATCTCCATTTTTAGGTTTTAGTGATTCCAGGAGCTCACAGCCCATGTGACAAATACTGGAGATGCTTGTCTGTGACCTTGGTGTGTGTCTGTGGTAATTTAAACATTCTTTATACAAAGTGAATGCAAAGTAAATTGCCAATAGCACCTTTTCAGAGATGAGTGTGGCTCATAAGGAGCATGATCATTTGGGATTGGATGGTTTTTGTTGTTTTGTTGTTTTTGTTTTTGTTGTTGTTGTTGTTTGTAAATGGTGTTATTTAAGTTGCTCTCAGTGAAGTTGGGTTCCGTAGGCCTGTTGCCACAAAACAGTATTTGTTGCTGAGACACTTTTTGTGTGTAATTCTTCCCTTGACAATACCTGGACGTAGGCTGGACTTGAAGACGCTATGGTTTGAGTCTATTTAGAATTTTGGTGGAGTTCTACAGACAGGCTTAGGGACAAAATGAAATGAGGTCAAAACAAAACCTTCAGGTTTCAGTGTAGAACTGAGAGGAGGGACAGGGGAAAAGCTGGATTATAGAGAGCTGGAGACACAGTAGGAGGCAAGGAGGATGCTGGCTATAAACAGGGATCAGGGATCCACCTAGAGTTTAGACCATTGTCTGAAACAAGGGCCAATCCAGAGGCAGAGCCATGAAGGGAGAATTCTGGAATAGTCTAAGGCTCATGAACCTCTTTCGAGGAGGACAGAAATGAGTATACATCCAGTATGACTGTGACCAGGTTACCTCTCTGGCCCTCAGATTCTTTTTCCGTAACTTCTGTTAACTGGGAGTCATGTGGGTGACCTGCTGGTATAATTGTTGTTTATATGAGGAGTGTTACTCGTCTTCTCCCCATAAGAGACTTTGGTGAGATTTGCTTTGGATATGTAGATAAGGCCACTCGGAAAGGCAGTCATGGGTTGGCCCATCACTCTGCCCTTGGCAGAATTGCTTCCATTGTCCCCTGTCAGTCAAACCCCAGCATGATGGTCTGTGTTACGTGGTTTACACGAGTGTTTCTCATTTGTCTTCATTTCCTCAGCCTTAATATGCCAGCTTGGTTTTCTCATTAATGGAGCATTTGCTTAGGGATTGTTTTCCAGAAGAATATAACCACCAAACCTCTCTGTAAAAGGCGATGCAATGAGGAGCCCTGTGTGCCAGTCAGGATCTCGGCAGGAAGCAGATGGCAGCCTCAAATTGGATAATTTATGGAGAGTTTAACAACAACAAAAAAAATTATCTGGGAAAATGGAGGCAGAATTTAGAGAAACCAGTAGTAAATGCAGAAGCCGTAGCCAGTCCCTGCTGCTTACTCTTCCCACACAATGTAGAAAGACAAAGTGTGGGGAGGTTAGCAGGATCCAGCAGTGGTAAGACCACCCCATGATGTCTCTGAAGGGAGAGGAGCATCTGTGACAACCCAGTAGGGTGGGAGCAGGTCGCAGCTTCTCTTTCTTCCCTCTCTCTGTTCTCTAGATTGTACTCTGCCTTACCTGAACCTAGTTAGTGGGTGGAGGTGCTTGGCTCCAGCCCATGTGGCTGGGTCTCCTGGCAGAAGAGATGGGTGGAAAGTTAGTTTGGAGACAGGAAGGATGCCCTGCTCAGCTTTTCTGAAAAGCCCTCAGCTGTTCAAGGGTTATGAAAGTTCAGGGTGAGTGTGTTGAGTCTGCTAAGTGATGTTAAAGGTATCTGTTTAAGTGTTTGCTGAATGGTCATTAATTTAGAGACACTGTCTCATATATGCCAGATGAACCCCCAACTCACTATGACCTTAGACCCCCGATTTTCTTGTCTCCATTATGGTGAGATTTAGGGTGTATACCAGCACACCTCATTTACAAATGGTGCTGAGGATTTACCAATGGTAGACAAGCACTCTGCCAGCTAGGCCTCACACCCAGTCCCAGGAAATTTATAATGAAAAATAAATTTACCAAATGAGGAGCCACCTTGAAGAGCTTGATAGTATTGATCATCTGTTTTCTCTTATTTCATTGAAAAAAGTCACTTTAGTTCTCTCAGCCTCAGTTTCCTTGTCTGTGAAATGGGTGTGAAGCTATCTCTCCACAGGATTAAGTGGAATAAGATACAGGGAAATATACTGAGAAGGCCATATCATGTAAACATCATAAGGGAGCACCCAGACAGATCTCATTGCCAAAGAATTATGTTCTAATCTACGTGAAAAACCATAAATCTGAACAGAACCCAGGACACGTTGAAATCCCCGTGGTGCTCTGTTAAAACATGACTGGTGCCTCAAAAGTTTTATAGGGAGTGCCAATAGTGTATTGATTTATTCCTGTGAAAGCCTTGTGTAGTAGTTCCCAATCTGTCTGTGAGATAATGGCTCTAAATGCTTTACGATGTAAAAAAAAAAAATAAATAAAAAATAAATGTTGTAGCTTTGTACCTCAGCACAATGAAAGAGGAGACATTATGGGATGTATCATTCCTCATCGAAATGCATTAGTTTCCCACTGGCGTAAATCTCAGAGATGGGTATCTTCGGTTGGCTCATTTCTCGAAGGATGGTCCCTGGATGAACAGAACGTGTAAGTCCATTCTCTAGGTCCCTTCCTGGCCTCTAAAGGCAGAACATGACTAGACCCAGATACAGAGTGGCATGGGCCAGGGCCTTTTGAGGAGTCATGTTACAGAGCCTGCTCCTTCTCCACGTGGCCATCCCCTCAACATGTGTTTCCTGTTGTTTGTGATGGAACAAATAAAACCCAAGAGGCCAAGTTTTCCAAAGAGGCGCTCCATCCACACACATCACTAAGACATGAAACCACAGGCGACTCTCATATAGGGCATTGTGAATTTAAAGACTATGGTAGGGCACTCAAGGAGGAAAAGATAGATTATAAAACAAGAACAAGGAGAGGATGAATGGGGAACCCGCTCCGATTGGTGAAAACATGGCTACCACTGACCTTGAACCAAAAGCAGAAAGGGCTTTTGGAGACTCAGCTAACTAGGTTGCAAGGCACAAGCTGGGCTTCTCCAGATACCTGGAACCACTGGTGCACAGTTCAACAGTATTGTTGTTATGATATATAAATTACGTGCTGTGCAACAAGTGTGGTACAAGGAAGTTTATTATGGGAAAAGCGAGGGATGGAGGGAGGGAAGATTTCATCTGAGTTAACCATGGGAAAGATGAATGTACAAAGGGGGAAGGAGACAGACAGAGAATCGGAGGGACAGACAGAGACACAAGAGAGGGAGAGAGAGGTGGTGGCCCAATGCCTGTATCTGGCCGGTGGTAGGCGATGTTGTCAGGGTCGCTACGCAGCCTAGAGGAAGGCTAATTGAAATCAACTTGTGAACTAACAACTGTCCTTTTCCTTTTACGTTGATGTGTGTCTTAGCTGGTATTTACACACGTTATGCATCCCTATGGACTTAACCAACATTGTGTGTCAACCCCCAAAGCCCTTTGTCAATTTCTCTTTTTGACTTGACTATAACTGTAATGCCTATTGTTGTTTGGACAACCAAAGATCCAGTCCTACCGTTAAAAATCTTAGGGTGTGGCTGTGAGCACTTCAGGTATGCTGACTATCTTCAATCTCCTCTCTCCATTTCAGCAGTGGTCACTTTGGCTAGAACCATCTCTCTCTCTCTCTCTCTCTCTCTCTCTCTCTCTCTCTCTCTCTCTCTTGGGTTACTGTAAGGGCCTCTTGACTGGTTTTCTTTGATAACATCTGTCCTATCTACTCTCAACATAGCAGCCTGGGGATGGGGGAGGCGTCCTCTGAAAGTGCAAGTGCATTATGCCCCTCCTTTGACTGAAGCTTATGCAGCCCTCCGTTTCATCCTGGGTACATTCAAAATCTCACAATGGCCTGCCAAGCCTCCCCACTTCTAGCTTATTTTCTCTTATCTTTTTGGATGATGTTGGGGATTAAATTTAGAAACGTACACATACTAGGTAAACATGCTTTCAGTGAGCCCCACCTTCAGCCCCGTGAAGAAGACATGAGTCACCTTCTTCCAGACTGTTTGATATCACTGTTTCTCATCTATTCTGCACATCCTATTTGAAATGGGACCTACCTTGCCCCCACAGTCCAGTGCCTGGTCCTTTATATTCTTGCTTCCCGCCTCTGCCATAACACATATCGTTTAATGCACTATACAATTGGACTTGAGTTTTTAAAAAATAAATTCCATCAGGACAGGAGTCTTTATTTAGTTTATAATAATGCATTTCTACAATGTAGAATAATTCCTGCTGGGTGTGGTGGTGTATGCCTGTAATCCTATCACTTGGGAGGCAGAGGCAGGTGGATCTCTGTGAGTTCAAGGCCAGCCTGCTTTACAAAGTGAGTCCAGGACAGCTAGGGCTACACAGAGAAAACCCTGTCTCAAAAAACAATACAGAACAAACAAAAATCTGCTACATAGTCAACAACAAATAAAAGAATATTGCTTAAAAGGAGTTTGCCAAGCATTTAAGCCTCCATTGAGCATCTGTGCTGGGTTTGTTGTGCTAGGTGCTGAAGGACAGTGATGGACAAAGACAGAGGTAGTTTCTGCCCTAGGCTGTGTACAGTCTGATGCTGACTTGGAACCCAGTACCAAGAGTCGGGGCACAGTTATTGTTTACTGTGTGTCTTAATCACTCTTCAATTATTGTGAAGAGACCATGACCAAGAAAACTCTTTATGAAAGAAAGCATTTACTTGGGAGTTTTCATTGCAGTTTCAGAGGTTTGGTCTATTATCATTATGGTGAGGAAGGTGGCAGCATCCAGGTAGGTAGGTGCTAGAGCAGCATCTGAGAGATACATCCTGATCCATAAGGTGGGGAGGGAGGGCAGAGAGAGAGAGAGAGAGAGAGAGAGAGAGAGAGAGAGAGAGAGAAAGAAAGAGAGAGCGAGGAGACAGAGAGAGAGAAGAGAGAGAGAGAGCGGGGAGGGAGAGAGGGGAGGAGAGGGAGAGGAGAGAGAGAGAGAGAGAGAAAGAGAGAGACAGACAGAGAGAGAGACAGAGAGAGAGCTTGATGTCAGCTTTTGAAATCCCAAAGCCAACCCTTAGTGACACACATCTTCCAACAAGGCCACACCTCCTAATCCTTCTAATCCTTTCAAATAGTGCCACTCCCTGGTGAATAAGTATTCAAGTATATGAATGGGGTCCATTCTTATTCAGACCACCTCACTGTGCTCAGGTGTGAATAATATATCAATTTGAGATTTGGAAAAGAGAATAGCTGAGTATTATTATGAAAGAAAGAAAGCTGAAGTCTGCACAAGGGCTTAGTGACACAACACTGTTGCAGGAGGGATGGGCTCAAGAGTCTAGACCAGAGATGCCTGACTAAAGTGTCGGTGTATGAAGCTGTTACATGTAACACATGGGAAGAAGCAAGCAGCTATGGAAAGAGTGGTGTATGTGTGTGTGTGTGTGTGTCTCCATATGTGTGTGTGTCTGTGTGTGTGTCTCTCAAGCAGCTATAGAAAGAGTGGTGTGTGTGTGTGTGTGTGTCTGTGTCTGTGTGTGTGTCTCTCAAGCAGCTATGGAAAGAGTGGTGTGTGTGTGTCTGTGTCTGTGTGTGTGTCTCTCTCTGCATGTGTGTCTGTGTCTGTCTGTGTGTGTGTGTGTCTCCGTGTGTGTGTGTCTGTGTGTCTGTGTGTGTCTGTGTTTGTCTGTGTGTGTCTGTGTTTGTCTGTGTGTGTGTCTCCGTGTGTGTGTGTATCTGTGTGTGTGTCTATGTGTGTCTGTGTGTGTGAGACTGCTTGTGTTAGCTACATTTTTCATTGCTGTGACCTGATAAGAAGCAACTCAAGGGAGAAAGAGTTCATGTTGGTTCATGATTTGAGGAGGAACATAGACTACCTGGCAGGGAAGCTGTGGCAGTGGGAGTATGAGGCAGCAAAGTCCCTTTTGTTGGAGGTCAGTGGATGTCAGGAGTCAGTAGCTTTCACATGTGTTCTGCATGCCAGGTGGTGTACATGGCAGTAGAAATGCTCACCACTGCACCAGGGATGCAGAATTCAGCATTGGGGTGAGATTTTGGAAACCCCCATGGGAGCCTTAGGTTTTCAAAATGGCCCCAGCTCTTGCCACCGAGTGATGCTATGTACTTATTACCAACTTCAGTCTTTTTTGTTTGTTTGTTTCTTGCTTTGTTTTTCACTCTGTTGTTAGACAGTTTCTCTGTGTAACAGCTCCTGGCTGTCCTGGACTTGCCCTATAGACCAGGGTGGCCTTGAACTCACAGAGATCTGCCTGCCTCTGTCTCCTGAGTGCGTGGATTAAAGGCGTGTGCCGCTGTGGCCCGGCTCAGGCTTCAGTCTCAACATGGGTGGTGGTCACACATCAGATCCCTCTTGTTACATATACCTTATTGGGTGGTATACTGTGCACATAAAAGATGGATGAAAGATGAGAAGATGCCAGTTAATATCAGAACGGGTCTGTTCAACAAGCTGCAAAACTGGCTATGCCTCAGAGTACATGAAGACTACTGTAACCTGCTACCCAAGAACTGAGTTTTTACAGTGAAAAATACTTTTCACAGGAGGCCTTCTACTAAACCACACTATCTTAGATTTTATTTGAGAAAGTCAGTAGCCGGCTCCCAACTCTAATCACATATGCTTTGGCCTCTTATAAGTACATCTGGCATTTAGACTGTGAAATACCCTACTGAGCCTCAAATTCTCTGACCGAGTTACCGATAAATTCACTGAAATGTGTACCGGCCTTTAAAATGAGTTCATAAAAATGGTCTCAATTCAGAGTTATGTAGTTGTTCCAGCTGAGGAGCTGTGGCTACAGGGGAGGAGAAAACACAGGGGGGTGAGGGCAGGGATGGGATGAGGGCTGATCCAAAGTGCTCCCCCTTTTTCATCCGTGTCATTGGGCTTCCAGTGTTTCATGTATCATGACACATACTCTCACACCCTTGTTTGTGTAGAGCCAGTGACAGAGACACAGAGGTGGCAATCGACCTCCTCAGCCACACAGCTAATGGAGCTGGAGGAACCTGAGCGTACCCAGTGGGCCTCTGTTTTCTCTGTTGTGAAGTGGGACTAACACTATTGCTCATGTCACTTCACAAGGATGAGACTTAAATGGATGTGAAAGCTCCTGAAATAGGCGTTGAGAGCTTTACAAATGAGAGTCCTTGTTGTTATGGGGCGGGGTGGAATTAAGGTGATTTTTAACTGTCTGGAATACTCACTGTCATCTTCTTTATTATTAAAAAGATACCATAAAAGACAGAGCCTTGGAGGGGCTCTAGTACTCACAAAAGAATTTTCTTTTATTTAGTTGATTTATTCAGATTACAACTCAATTGTTATCCCCTCACTTGTATCCTCCCGTTCCTCCCTCCCTCCCTCCCTCTTTCACCCTATTCCCCTCCTATAGGTCACATAAAGATTTAATCCAAGCCAAGGAACACATCCTGAATGCTGGGGCAGAGGCTTCGGTGCGATGCACAAAAATTCGAGTGCATGTATACTAACATTCTGCTGGTGATAGAAGTACATAAAAATGGATTTATTCATGTGTGTGTGTGTGTGTGTGTGTGTGTGTGTGTGTGTGTGTGAACTGAATGCAAGTGCACATAGAGGCCAGCAGGGGATGTAGGATCCCTGGAACTAGAGTTACATGGGGTTGTGTGCAGCCCAACATGGGTTCTGGAAACAAAACTCAAGACCTCTGCAAGAGCAGCAAGTGCTCTTAAGCATAAACCGTTTCTCCAGCCCCAACAAAAGTATTTTCTTTTTTAAAAAAGAGAGTTTCTTTTTCTTTTTCTCTTCTTTATGACATTGAGAAAAATTATTTGCCCACCTGGAACTTGTTTCTTTATTTGGTAAAATCATAATGATGACACCTTCATAACGGTGCTCATCCCGTTAATTCAGCCACACTGCTAAGTACCTGCCTTCGGATGCACAGAAAACATTCTCACCCATTTATGTTCCAGTGATGAAGGCAATATATGAAAACATAGTCTCAGTGTTCAGTATGTCAGATGGGGTTGAGCATAAAGAGAAAATGGAGCAGTAAGGGGAGAGGTTGATTTTCACTTTTCTTTTTTTTCTTCCTGATATGGAAGCTAACAAGGCGCTTTGGTTTGGAATCCATCCCAAATTCACAATTCAGTATAGTGAAGTTTGTTATTCTGCATGATTTTTTGTATACTAACCATAAATAAAAATACAGAGGCGGGAGAGTTGGATGAGAGGTTACGAGCACCTGCTGTTCTTCTAGAGGACAGGAGTTCAGCTTGCAGCACCCACCTTGGGTGGGTTACAATCATTTGTAACTCTAGTTTCGGGAGATCTGTCTCCCTCTTCTGGACTCTACAGTCACCCAAATATATATAGCATACATTATTCGGACACATGGACATACGTGCACCTTAGTGAAAAATAAAAGTAATTGTTCAATATAATAAAAATTATAAAAGTCGAAACAAAGTCAATCTCCCAAGTGAAAACTTAATCACCAAGGTGGTGCTATCCAGGCTTAGGACTTCAGTATGGTTAGGTTACAAGCTTCAGGGCGAGTGGAAAAATTATTCTGTTGCCTACAGTTTTGTAATGGTTTGAATAAAAATGGCCCCCATAGGCCCATAGGCACTACTAGGAGGTGTGGCTTTGTTGGAGTAGGTGTGGTTTTGTTGGAGGAAATAATGGAGGTGTCACTGGGGGCTGGGAATGGGCTTTGAGGTTTCAGAAACTCAAGCCAGGCCTTGTGGCTCAGTCTTCCTTCTTCCTGCCTGTTAGTCAGGATGTAGAACTCTCAGCTCCTTCTCCAGCACCATGTCTGCCGGGATGCTGCTGTGCTGCCCACCATGATGAAGATGGACTAAACCTCTGAAACCATGAGCCAACCCCAATGAAATGTTTTCCTTTCTAAGAGCTGCCGTGATCATGGTGTCTCTTCTCAGTGTAGAAACCCAAACAAGGACAAGTATTCTAGTTGTATTTTGTTACCCCAGCAGCACGTGTGTGTGTGTGTGTGTGTGTGTGTGTGTGTGTGTGTGTGTGTATGCCAACTGAATGCAAGTGCCCATAGAGGCCTTTGCTGAAAGGTACCAATTTAGTCTTCACTAAAGAACTGGGCTAGGGAGTCCTGTGGCTAGCTGCTCCAAGGTGGAAGTGTGGTTGGTGTCATGTGAGTCTGAATACGGTGTACACAGGGGGTCAGGGATCTGCAAATAAGATGACATGTCGCACACCACCAGACTCTCCACCGTTACTTGCTAAGGATAAAGGAACAAAGAACACGATGTGTTCAGGGCCCTACAAAGGGAATTATAAATCTATTGACACAAAGAATAGGCTTGCAAATAAAAACGCAGCATAAACAAAATGAAAGCACCATTTACCTCAAAACTGCAGAAGAATGTTATATTTCAGTGAAATTTCTGTCAGCCGCAGCGACCGCCCCTTCCCATGGCTGAAGATTTCCGCTGACTTGAGTTATTACTCGTTTGCAGATGAGAAGGCAATATGGCCTTGGGATTTCAGAAACGGTGGCTCCATGGGGAGTGCTGGGGGTGGAAGGGAGAATAACTTTTCATTGACGTGAGAGGATACAGCCCTCCTCCTGCCCCCCCATCCCGTCCTCCCTGCGCAGTTGCCTCTATAGTAGAATAAATACTGCATTTAACAAACCACACATCCCAACAGCTCTAGACTTCTGCCATTCCTTTCAGTCACCTTTTACTAGGCCCAGATACAGCAAACAGCTCTCAAGCTTTGCTCCAGCTCTGGTTAGATTTTCTGTGACTAATAGGATAGTGAGGATGAAGGCTGAGGCCTCTTTGGGCTAGTTGTGAAAGAGAGGGCAAAGGTTAATCGGATGTGTTTGCATGTTGGAGAGAACTTAGGGTCATCTCTCACAGTTTCAGACCTTACAGATCTCCGCATAGGAAACTAAGCCAATGCGTGGGAACCAGCACCTTTGGTTATAGCCTAGTGCTTTCTGTGCTGGCTAGTTTTATGCCAACTTGACACAAGCTGGAGTCAGGAGAGAGGAGAGGGCCTCTACTGAGAAAATGTCTCCATAAGACTGTGCTGCAGGCAAGCCTGTAGAGGATTTTCTTCATTAGTCATTGATGGTGGAGGCCCAGCCTGTATAAGGTGGTGTTACCCATGGGCTGTTGGTCCTGGGTTCTATAAGAAAGCAGACTGAGCAAGCCATGGGGAGCAAGCCAGTAAGCAGCATCTTCCATGGCCTCTGCATCAGCTCCTATCTCCCAGTTCCTTCCCTGTGTGAGTTTCTGTCCTGACTTCCTTTGATGATAGCCTACACTGTGGAAGTATTAATTAATTAAGTCAATTAAACCCTTTCTTCTCCATCTGGCTTTTGGTCCTGGTGTGTCATCATAGCGACAGTAACCTTAACCACAACAGCCTCCTAGGTATGAAACAATGGAGGCTCCTGTTCTATAACCTGGCAGGAAGACTCCGCAAGGATAATCTGAAAGTCACCTGACATTTGTAAGGCATCAGAGATTTGCGAACCAACCCTGATGATGTTAGAAATAGACACTGAAGTGATGGGAAATGAAAAGAGATCGAGCTTTGATTTATTTGACCATTTGGTACCCACCTTTGACAACTTTGCCTATCTTGACATGTCAATAAAGTTATTAAAATGAAAGCTGAAAAAGGCACAGAGCATCCGAGCGTAACAGTTTCATTTCTAAGTCACAGTAGCCAGCCAACCAAGAGAAAGCGAGCCCTAGGCACAGTGACTGCTTTAATTCCAGGCTGCCACTCACCTCTATTTGACATCTGACATTGTACTTAAGTGTACCTAAGCACATCCAAGGAAATGAATGAGTAAATAATTGGTTGCCCCTTTAAAAATAGAAAATATCAGGCTAAGGTTTAATTAACTGCCATAAATTATTCTCAAGCTGCCTGCTCAGGGAAGACTCATTTTTACTCTGTCTTCCATCAAGGGAAAATTGTTTAGGTCATTGAGAGTTTTACCTTCCCAAGAGGAAATGAGAAGTTGCAAGTTTGCTGCCACTCAAGAGTATTATGGGATGGTGAAATGAAACTTCTGCGTTACATCAAGGGTTCACTAGAAAACTGGCACTGGCCTCTATGGATGTTATGCTAGCATGCATGATACTGTGTCACTGTCAGGGCACCCTACCCCTTTGTGTTTTAAAGAGTATTGTGAATTTCCATTAGAACATGTCTCCAGTGTGAAGGGCTAGTGTTCTCATGAGTTGATAGAAACTGTGGATATCCAGTAGAGAACCAGTTGTCTCATACATGGGCCTTGCAACTCCACAGAGGGATCTCAATCACAGTAAGTCACTTTGAGCTATATAGGAAGGTTAACTGGGTCCTGTTCCTCCCCAACCCTTCCCCTTTCCTCTCCCGCTCCTTCTCCCCTTGATTTGTCCTTTTTTGAGGCAGTTCTCTCACTGCATGGAATTCACTAAACATGCTAGGCTGACTGGCCAGAGAGGGGCAGACATCTGCCTGTCTCTGTGTCTCCAGATCTGGGATTATAAGCTCGCACATCACACCTGGACTTTAGTGTGAGCTATGGGGATTGAACTCAGGTCCTCACATGTGAGACGCAGGCACTTTACCAACTGAGCTATCTCCCATGGCCAGCTCTCCGTTTTCTAACCAGGTCTGCACTGCTATGGTGACTTGGGGAGAAACCAGTGAGCTTTTCAGAGAGAGGAAGGGTGGGCTCAAGAGAGCTCAGACTTGGGTCAGACTCATCATAAGCTGCTGGGCAGGGGTGGCGGTGGGGTGTGGGGGGGTGGGGGATGGAGCAGGGGTGCACCTAATCATCTGCCTCTGTCGCCTTCTGCTTATACTTCAGCAGGATGGATAGCCATCTGGAACGAAGATGCCTTTGTTCAGTGTCCTATCTAAATGGAAGAGGAATGGTTTCACCTTTTCCTTTTCAGAGCAAAGGCAGTGGCACTTTTTAAAAGTCTGGCAAAAGGGCAATGCCTTCAGATCTGGCCCCTTGCCCTGCTCTGGAGATGCGACAGCACCATCATTGAGTGTGGAGTGTGTACTAATTAGAGCATCTTACTGATGAGCCGTTCGGATTCTGGGACAGGGACCAGATGCCGCTCAGCCCACAGCATGGAGAGTCACCCTTAATTGCAACTCAAAGTTGCCCTCCTTGGCAGTGAGTCGTTCCCCACCCCCCCCACCTACCTTCAGTTGAGTGAGTTAATTTACACTGAAGAGCTTATTTCTTTAATCTTACATTTCCCTTCATCTGGCAGATGATATTTCCTAGTAGTGTTGGCCTCTCCTTAAGGCAATCCAAGAAAGTTAACCCGAGATAAACAGAACTGCTACCAAACAGGAGCTATCACATGTTTGCCTTTTGCGTTATCCTTTTGTTGGTCTCCACCTTCCCCTCACATCCATCATGACCTGTACCAAGTTGTCTGCCTCAGCGTCCTTCCGATGGCTCCCCCTAATCCTTTGCTGACACTGTGTAGCCGGCGTGAGTACTACTGTCGAAAGGTAGCTGCCTGGAGCCAACCAGAACCTGGCTTGAATTCAGTACCTCTGAGGCCTCTTGCCTATGACCCTTAATGAAGAGAAAGCAAAAGCCTGAGCCAGTGGTTCTCAATCTCCCTAACGCTGCGACCCTTTAATTCAGTTCCTCATGTTATGGTGACACTCCCCCCCCACCCCAACCATAAAATTATTCCCATGACTACCTCATAACTATAACTTTGCTACGGTTACAAATTGCAAGATAAACATGCGTGTTTTCTGATGGTCTTAGGGGACCTCTGTGACATGGTCATTAGACCCACCCAAAGGGGTCTCCACCTACGGTTGAGAATCACTGCTCTAAGCTTTGGTGAGAGCTGACTGCATTCTCTATCCTGACGCTCAGATGCTGTTTCTGATGAGCAAGGCTGTGACTGATTCAGCTAGGACGAGGCATAGCTGGGCCCTGAGTCCATCAAGACTTAATTACCTGATGTATCCCAACACGACTGATCCTCCAAAGGAGTCCAGGATGAAGCCTATGATATCATTTGGTTTTTCAGTATTACCCAAAGGAACTTTAACTTGTGATTTTAGGGGAGTAGTAATGAAGAGAATTAGAAGAGATTGAAAATAACCCCAACAACAAACATTGGTAGTAGCTTTATGTGGGTATTTTGAACTATTTGTCTTAGCTCATCAAGAGTTGATATTGAGCTCTAGAAGATATACTAGACCCGACACTTATGGCTCATGGCCTTTGCATTTCTATAAGGCTCTCAATTCCTCCCTATGTACAGCATGGAACATATCATCATTTATCAAGTCACCCTTCTGACTTGGTGGTTTTCTTCCCTCATCTTTGTGATTTTGCTTAGAGATTGGCTTGGCTATTTTCTGTGGTACCTCAGTGTGTGAAGAGGTGTCTTTCCAGTTCCCTCCCATACATGGAGTAAGAGCACAGCATAAGACTGGAGAGATGACACAGTAGCTAAAGTGCCTGCTGTCCAAGCAGAAGGCCCTGAGTTCAAATCCCCGGCACCTATGTAAAGGCTGGATATGGAAGCATGAATCTATACTTTCAGGCTAGGGAGGAATGATTCTTTTTTCTTTAGTTAAAAATATGTATATGGCTATATATCTGTGTATGGGTATATAGAGGTGAGTTCAGGTGCCTGTGGGGATGAGGGACATCAGACCCTTTAGAGCTGATGTTTAGAAGTTGTTGGCTACCTGACATTGGTGTGGGAACAGAACTTGGGTCTTCCTATACATATATTTACATATATGTTTGCCTACATACATGCACGCATGCGCGCGCGCGCGCGCGCGCGCGCGCGCGCACACACACACACATCTACAGAACAGTATATGCCCTTAACCACTAAGCTGAAGAATAATTCTTGCTATCTATCCCAAAGCCCCTTGACTTAAGCCAGCATTTCTCAAAGTGTGGTCCTTGAACCAGCAGGAGCCGTGCTACCCAAGAACCTACAAATAGAAATTGCCATCTCATTCCGGATCTGTGGAATGAGAAGTGTCAGGGGCTGTTAGACATGACAGTCATTAAACCTGGGGCTGGGACTGAGGGAATCAGAATCTGAGTTTGAACTAGCCCTGCGGTGACTCGATGAATACCAGAGTCTGAGGATCACAGCTCTAAATTTAGCCAGCCATTCATCTAGCTTCCTTGAGTTAGCGATTCTCCGTAAGCTGCGTGAGTATAGGCAAGTCGAGGCCCTCAGATAAAAGGCGCAGTGCCTTGCAGAAGCCTTCCTGTGACCCTCTTCCTGACTCTTTCACTCTGACAAGTGCAGCCCCCAGGGAAGGATGCTTTTCATGCTCTTGTTAATGCTTTCCCTGTGTCCTGTCTATGACATTTCACACTAACTCTGAGGAGTCCAGCAACACAGAGAGAAGAAAGATGGACCATCACAGCAGTAGTCTCCAAGGCATCTTGTCCCTGGCACATGAGGCAGTGCCTCAGAGTCCTTGTTGAAGAGCCCAGTTTATCATTGAGGTGATAGCTCAGTCAGTGATGCACCACTAGGGAGTTGGAGACAGGTAGTTTCCCGAGGATCTCTGGAAACACCAGCCAGAGACTTGGTGAGCCTCAGGCCCCAGTGGGAGACCTTGTCTCAGAAAACAAAGTGAATATAATGTTGACCCAAGGTTGACCCCTGGCCCTCATGTACACCCATGTATGCACATGCACCCGCATACAGAAGAGCATATATGCTGCATGTGTTTGTGTGTACAGACACACACACACACACACACACACACACACACACACACACACACACAGTGTAAATAAGATGAGCCCAGACAAAGTTATTGCATGATCTGAGAATTATACTTGTTTATTGTGATACCTCTTAAGTTCAAGGTCTCTTCGAGGCTGGGGACCTGACCGCAATTACTTTATAGCTAGATATACCTACCAGCATCACCCATAACCCAGAGTGTGTTTTCTGTAAGGGGCAGGCGCAGCTTTTGCACATAGCTCTCAAGTTCTGCACTTCACCTTTAAAACATTTCCAGACTCTGGGTTGCAGGAGAGATGATTAATAGCCTCTATTGATTTTCAGAAGTGAGGAAACACAGTGGCATGAAAACTGTGAATAGGAGACTTGAATTTTCCATTACGCATTCACTTTTTAAAGGGTGCTTGGAAATGACTTTCTAGAGGGAATGTCAGTGAGTTTTTACATATTAAAAAATCTTTTCCCTTTGATGCTTAAAGGTGACAAATGCTTGCACTTATAGTGCCGGTCTGGCTTTCTATTGCACAGAACATTTTGGTTCAAATGTATTTAAAGTAGACATGCTATCCAGAAGAACGCTCCAACTTTTGTGTTGATCACAGTGGTTGGACCATGAAGATGTGCATATATATATGTGTGTATTAAATGTATTATATATTTTATAAGTGTATCTATAGCTTTCATCTTTCTCCTCACTGATTTACATCATGTTCCTGAAATGCCATCACTGGGGGCTTAGTAGTAGAGCCTCTTTTTTTGTTTTTAAAGTAAAGAATTTTGGGGCTGGAATGTAATTCAGTAGTTAAGAGCACTGGCTACTCTTCTAGAGGACCAAGGTTTGATTCCCAGCATCCACACGGAGGCTCACAACTCCTGTAACTCCAGTTCTAGGGGATCTGATGCCCTCTTCTGTCCTCTGCAGGCTCCTGTACTTTATGTGTACTGAGGTATTCATAAACCCATGCAGGCAAAGCAATAATAAATATTTTTAAGTTATAAATAAGAATAAGGGACCCAGGCTGGCAGCACTCAGTGATAGCGTGGGCTGGATATGCCTTTGTAAGGAGAACCTATGTCTTCCAGTGCCCTCAATGCACAATCATTCCTGTGGGAATCATGAGCTCCCTGCAGAGGAATCTACACAGTGTGGCTTGCCATTTGCTTCTAAGACTTCAGGGTTTTCATTGGTTCTGGAAAGATGATGCCAGTGGCTGGGGTCACAGTTGATGCCAGTGGCTGGGGTCACAATTCATGCCATTTTACTCTGCACATGGCTGAGCTCTGGACTCAGGCCCCATTGCATTAATATTTGTATCTGTTATCTCTCTCTTCAGAGGCTCTTAATTCCTTCCTACTTAACGTCTGCAGCAGACCACCAACTCTCAGCTCACCTTCCTGACTCCTGAGCAGGTCTTTTTATCCTTTTTCTGCCTTTTACAGATTGGATTACCTTCTGTGGTACCTTGCTTTGAGCAGCGGTATCGTTCCAGCCCCCTGCCTCACTTAGAACAAGACCCATCATAGGGCTGGGGAAATAGCTCAGAGGGTAAAATGCCTGCTGCTCAGGAGGCCCTGAGGTCAGCACCTCAGAACCAAGGCAAAAGTTGGCCAGGTGGTGTGCATCTATAATCCTAAAGCTGGGGAGCTGGAGATAGGTGGATCCCAGGGGCCTGCTGGCCTCTGCAGTTCCAAGTCCAGTGAGAACCCTCCCTCAAAAACTAAGGTGGAGGAGAGATTGAGGAAGACACCAGATGTCGATCCTCTGATCTCCATGTGTACATGCATGGGTGTGAACAGCAGTGCACACATGAGTACTTCTGCCACACACACACACACACACGTGTGAGCATTCATGAGTATGTGCCTGAGTGTGCACATACACACGGGGAAAAAAAAATACCATGGCAATGTGATCTCAGTGTCAGCTCCAAAGATATATCTATACCCTAATCCTTGGAGCTTAAAAATGTTATCTTATTCGAGGAAAGTGTTACAAATATGCTTAGGTCAGCGGTCTCAAAATGAGGGGCTTATCTTAGATTGTTGGCTGGGCCTTTCAGTCAGTAGACAAGTATCCTCACAGGATGGAGGCAGAGGGGGATGTCAGTGGAAGACTCAGATACACACAGAGAAGACCATGTGAAGATGAGGACAAAGACCAGTGTGATAACTCTGCAGGCCACATAACACCAGCAGCTACTATACATGGGGGGCCTATTCATGCCCCGTTCCTGTCCCTAACTCCTCCAAGATGGACCTTCAACCATACACTCCCAACTTCATGTCCTTTCTTTAAAAAAAGTAACCCACAGAGTCCAATTTGTGCTGTCTATTACTCAGGGGTATGGGGCGCCATCCATTGGAGAATAGAGGACCTACTAGGGGCCATACCCTTAAGTCAAACTGACTCTCCCCCAGAAACCGTCAATTGTCAATAGCTCCTTAGTAGAGATCAGAACTTGGTAGCCCCTCACCCCTTTAATGTTGACCGGCTTGATCTTGTGGAGGTCTTATGCAGGCAACCACAGGTACAATGGTATCATCACTGTTAGAAGATGCAGTTTCACTGTTCATCCCGGACTGAGTCTTACCACTCTTCTCACCTCTCTTCTGGACCGGTCTCTGAGCCTTGGGAAAGGGTGTGATACGCATGTCCTTGGATACCTAGTCTCTACACTAGGACTGGTTACCAGTTTCTGTGCTAATCACTCGCCACTGCACAAAGAATTTCTTCATTCATTAGATGCATGATTGAAATTCTCAAAGAACTAATGAAACTTTCATATTAAAACCCAGTGAAGTCCTGATAATGGATTCCCCCGCTGAAGTCCCCAGAGCGAGCCTAGTCCTGCTTATCGCTGATGTTGGGCTTCCAGGATGGACCTGTGTTGTTTTAAGGCAAGAAGTTTGTGGTCATTTGTCACAGCTGTGTAGGAACATATTGGTGTGGTGGGGCTTTGCCTCCTCCAGAGTTTTAAAATGTCAGCTTTAGCCTACAGGGCCTCAGCTCAGGCATAAGAGCACTTCCTTTCTCACCTCTCAGTTTCATTCCATGGGTGCCATTTGCTTAGCGTAAATGTCACTGCAGTTGAACAACCTGCAGCCCTTCCTCTCTGAATGTGTGTTTCCTCTGTTAGCCAAAAAAAAAAAAAAAAAAAAAAAAAAAAAAGTCAGGTTGGTTCATTTTGTGTTTAATTACCTGCTTTAGATAAAGTTTTGTTAAATCTCTGTTATTGTCTTGATTCAATGTGAGTGCATACATTCTTGTGTGTGCAAGCAGGCACGCGTGCACGTGTATGTGTGGGTGGGTAGTGCTCGTGTGAATGTGGAGGCCCAGAGATGATGGTGTGAATCACTCTCCATTGCTTTCCCCACTTGCTCTTGGGGGAGGGGCTCTTCATCAGTCCCAGAGCTTGCAGCTTTGGCTAGACTTTGCTCTTGTGGATCCCCTGTCTTACTTTCTGTGGGCTGTCCTGCGCGTCCACCATTTACATGGGATTTGAGGTCTCGGCTGACTGCACAGAAAGCCCTTTAGCCACTGAACCATTTGCACAGCCTGAGTTTTATTATATTTCATCCAGAGTTTCTATGATCAGTTTTAGGGAATGCACTGGGCCCTTCTATCCCTGTAAATTCTACAACTGCAGGTTCAAACAGTCTGCAACCCAATCACGCCTGTACTGAAGATACACCGACTGTTTCCACATCATTATTTGAACTGTGCCAACACCTGCATTTGGCTAGGGGCTCTTTATAGTATTCAGAAGCGTACTACGTGCTGGCATCAATCCCCTGAGGGTGCCCAGAGACGACTATAACAGACGTGCACTAAATCATCTTGTTTTAATTTTTTGATGAAGTCCCTCCAAATACTTTTTTATATTTCATTTGTTATTCTTTGACAATTTTGTTCATGCACACACCCTTAGATTTTTTATTTTTTTAAAGATTCTGTTTTGGGACATATGGTCATTGTGTGCGAACAGGTCCTTACTGTCTCTCAATGTCTTTGCTTTGTGATGTTTCTTAACTAATTTATAAGTGACAGTGAAACCTGCTTGCCGTCCAGATTTCCACAGGAAAAATGTGACTTGACATTTTCTCTGGGATGTGAAGAAGCAATAGTGTTAGCGAGGCGGCCCATTAATTACGCTGGTATCTTAATTCAGCACCATTCAAGGGCAGTGGAGTGGAAATCATAATGGGTTTTGATAGAAGCTTAAATTAGAGCTATGTCACCAAGGCAGGGATGGGCTAGCTAAAAGTCAGCAGGGGAGAAGGCAGGAGTTTCAAGACAAATGAGAAGATTTAAAGCATTTAAACTGGGGCCAAAGACTTTGCTGGAATTCTGCAGTGTTAATCCAGACATTTCAGGAAAGGTTCTTTCTTTTTTATTAAAAATAATCTTTTCTGATTTAGTCAATGATTGTTTTTATCCCCCAGTCTGAGATAAAACCCCCTCCCCCGAATACATTTATATCAGACAAAAGTTTCCTCAGTGATAATTCATACCAAGATAATTATGTCTGTTCTCCTAGTGCATCAGAGGTGTGAACCAGAAGTGAGATGCTAGCCTGGTACACACTGCTCTGTACTGTTGGTGTTTCTGAGCTCCGGCTTCCTTAATGCATCCGCACTCTGATTTTGGGTAACAAATGACCTCAAATTTAGTTGTGTAGAACATTGCTTCTCTCATAGTTTATGCAGGTTAGGGATCTGAGCACAGCTCAGAAACACGCTGCTGTTCCCCAGTTCCAAGGGTGTGTGTTCAAGGAGGTTGACACAGGGTTTAAAGTCTCATGTGGAAGCTTGATCCTGGAAGGAGCTCCTTCCAAGCTCGCTCCTGCAGCTGCTGGCCGAGCTGGGTATAATCAAAGGCTGTTAGACTAAGAGGTTTGCTGCCTCTCTGGCCAGCTTGCAGGAAATCATCCTCATCAATGTTAGTGATTCAGTCACATGGTTTGAAAGAGCTAGATTTGTGTTACTTTCTTATTCATTAGAAGCAAGTCACTTTGGAAATAGCGTTACAAAAGATAGGTTCACCTTACCAACACCATGAGGCTATCTCACTCTCCACCTAGTTCCCGCTCTAAGATTCCTAGAAGGCCCGTGGGCAGGGCAGAGCATCACATTCCTCTCTTGGAGCCTCTCTCACTCCCAGGAGTTTTTTCTCACCTTCCTTTAAGTAAATCGCACACACTCAGCTCACTTATGTTCTACTCTGACCTGAGACAGCAAGCTGGAAAGCCACTGGCTCGGGGTGACCCTGTGACTGTTGAGTCTCCTTCACCCTAGCTCCCTGAGTTAGGCTCACCAAGAGCAGAGAAAGGCTCTTCTGTTCTCAGAGAGCCCACATGAATATCAGCGAGGCAAGAGAGCATGCTAATCCCCACGTCACAGTCTGTAAATTATATAGGAGTGTTCACTGCCAGTTGCTTCTGGCTAATACTCGCTGTCACTCACCAGGATGTATGTCCTTATATCTATCTCCAGATCCTGTGCTTAGAGGTCGTATTAATATTGTTTAATTTTTTATTATCCCTTTCAAGTAAAGTTTCAATGTACAGCTTGATTCCAGAGCGCAGGACAAAGCTACTTAATCTGCGTGACCTGCAGTGTCATCTTGGCAAATCGCCTAGCAAGGGGGAAACTTGTGCTATTTTGTCAATTATTACCAAATACCAAAATGGAAAATGATAATCACTTCCAATAAAAGAATTGATGTGCCATTTATATCAAGGAAGATCCAATTAATATCTAATCCCTGAATGTATGTAATTGGATTTGCATATTCACATTTTCGCAATTAGGAGTTGGTATTTAAAGGGCATACTTCCCAATTCCCATTTTCCTTATCTCAAAACCCTGAGGGCTTTTTGTTGTAGAATTACAGAACCAAGGTAAATACCTTTACCTGTTGACCTCAGCTACTGTGCAAAGAAGGATTTTAGTTAATATAGACCCTTTGGAGATATAGAGATACTTATGGCTGGTTTCAGTGATATTTGGCCTTGACATTCAGAATTTATGCTTCACAATGCTCATTTATAATTGCGACCGGTTTTCTTTAATTTATACACTGGAAATCCCCAGGCAAAAGGTTAAGTTCTCTTCAAAGTCTCAGGAGTGAGTACACTTCTTTCTTTACATCATTTTATTCTGGAGAGGGCTTTAGCAATCTGGCGCCAAGATGCCACTTGGTAAATTGCAGATGCCTACATATTATGTGGTTCAGCAAGGGGCAACTTACTGTGGGGCTTTGGAGGAACCTGTCTGGCTGGTAGTCCAGTCAGACTACGGGCTTTGTGGTGAGACACTGCAGACGAAGCTCAGGCAACGTCAAAAGTAACTCAGGTTAATAAGTTTGTGGTGAAGGGGTGGGATTGCTTCTGTGTGTTACTGCCTTGAAAACCGGCCAGGATTCCACTTATGCGGCATGTCTCTACATCAGGGAGAGCTCCTGGAGACATATAGCTCCATAGATCCCTTTCCCCTTTAAGTGATGGAGACTTGCTCAGACACTGAACGATAACTATCTGGAAAGCTGAGACCTGAAAGCTGTTGAGTAGTAGGAACATCGCTCGTCTCTCGCAGAGCTTGTGAAAACTTAAATAGGCATAGTCTCTCCAGGACAGTCTGTTCCCAAATCTATGAAGCTGTCCTTTTTTTTTTTTTTTTTTTGGGCAAAAATTAAACATAGAGGAAATAGTCAGAAGCAAGCAATTATCTATTTAGAAAGAACCATATCAGATTATTTACAGTATCCAGTGGACCTGCTAAACCACACAGCAATGTCGGATCTGTCCTGGATATTATGCTGTAGATGAGCACGGGAGACAAAAATACCTTTATTTGAAACTAGTTTAGCTTATAAAGTCATGCATAATTAACATAGATAAGATAGGTGGATAATCCTCTAATGTGGTAAACCAAAGATGGACAGTAGTTATTGCCGTCAGGAAACAGGCATGTGTGTGGCTTTTTTACTTTGCTTTTCAATTTGTCTATGTAAACAAGTTTTATCGGGGTGATCTCTGATATGGCAAAGTAAATCTGAAGTTATGTGGGAAAGATGTGATGTTTCCCACAGTTTCTGAGTAACGGGTCTTCCAGTCATCCTTGAATGGCTTCCCAGGCACCAATATTTTATTTCTCACCACAGGGTGCCTCCTTGTTATGTGGTAGATATATTGTGTTTTAACAAGCTGGGTGTTTTCTCTGCAATTCTACACAACTCGTTCTGAATGACAGTTTAATTTTGACAAAGATGGATTGTTTTGGGACCCTGGTAATAACTATCGATGGTTATGATTAGCAGACTGGCCATTTCAATTTTCAAAAGCACCTCAGCCATTTCCTTTGATTTTACAAGAAAGCCTTACATCAACAGCTACAATAAAATGAATAATTCAGAGCTCCAAATGACCAGTTCATACAAACGAGATCACTGGCTTCTTGTTTTGTTGACAATGTGAGTTTCCACAAGGGTTGCTTTTGATTCAGCTGACAAGAATGGTAATGGCTTTAGTATCTATACGGTACAGGCTTACTTATCTTGTTTAGATGATATAAAATCAATTTAATTATGCCCCTCAGAAGAATTCTGAAATTGGTATTTGTTCTGCTCGTTATTGGAAAGCATTTGAATTATAACCTGCTTTTATACAGTCTTGTAGGAAGCCTTGATATGTTTCTAAGTTTTCTACAGAAATGAGAGCTGGAGTTTCCTCCAAAGGTTCTGACTTGTCTCATTGTGGGAATACGTGCAATTGCTTCTCTTGGAGGACCTTTGCTTTTGTTCTGGAGAACATAGTTAATTGCATTTGTACTTCCCCAACTTAAGACCCTGCCATTCAACCAATGGACAGCATGTTCAGGGAAAAGTCCTGCTAATAGAATCCCACCTGAGGATCACCCTGTGGCACTTCTGCAGAATCACAGTGTAGGATGCTGTATTAGGTTTCATCTTCTATTGCTGTGATAAAATATGCTGCCCATAACAAGTGAGGGAAGAAAGGGTTTACTGTGGCTTACTGTTTTAGAGGTTAAGGCATGGTAACAGTCAGGGGTGGTGGCAGAGAAGCATCAGTTGTCAATAGGGCCTCTGCTGGGGTGGGATTTCCTGACTACCATCTCTTCTGGGCTGGAATTGTGTTTGGCTTGATTTCATACATGTCTTGTGCATGCAGTAACAGCTGTGATCCAGCATGTGTGCAATTGCCTTTGGGTCTTATTTATTATTTATATTTTCCTAGTATTTAAAAATCTCTCTCTCTGTATGTTCAGGCATACGACATATGTGTGTAGGTACCTATAGAGGCTAGAAGAGGGAAACACATCCTTTGGAAATGGAGTTATAGGCAGTTGTGAGCCTCTTGGTTTAGGTGTTGGGAACTGAGCTTGGGCCCTCTGAGGAGCATTATATGCTGTTAACCACTGAGCCATCTCTTCAGCCTATCTATCTATCTATCTATCTATCTATCTATCTATCTATCCATCTATCTATCTATCTATCTATCCATCTATCATCTATCAACCTATCATCTGTCTAATATCTATCTATCATCTATCTATCTATCATCTGTCTATCTTCATCTCTCTATCTACCATTTGTCTATTCATCTATCTATCTATCTATATCTATAATGTATCCTTTATCAGTTATGAGAGTGAGCTTCAACCAGTTTAAGATAAAAACTCTGGTGTAGGTTCATACAGAGCAGTTAAAAAGATCCAAAAGCAAAATTAGAGACCAGAAAAAAGAACGAATAAAATCTAGAATGACTACCCTAAATCAAATATTAAATACATCCAGGCCTTCCATCATTAAAGAGAGAAAACACTGAAGAGGTTGAGTTGGTGTAGGCCTATAATTCCAGCTCTGTGGGAAGCTGAGGCAGGAGGATTTGTCAGTTTAAGGCCTGGATGGGCAACTTAGTGAGATCCTATCTCAAACAAACCAAAATAAAGAAAACCCAGTCAAGTAAAGCTGGGGACTTGGCACACAGGTGTGCAGTACAGCACTTGCCTAGCACGTGTGGGGTTCTAGGTTCAGGTTTGCTACTGCTGGAAAAATTGGATTGTTTCATTCTGTTTGAGATAATTGATCTAATTATGAATTGAACTGTTAGTCTGATTAATAATTTCAAGCTTTAAGAAAATTGGATGGCGTTCTAAAAGCCAGTTTGCTAAGGCCTGACTTAGGACCACTGGGATCAGTAATAGTGAATCAGTGAGGCAGGGACACTTCCTGTGTGGTGGATTCAACATAGCCTTTCTATGAAAATTTTGTGGACCACTGGGTTAGTGAGTGTGGCCATTGGACCCAAAACTGCATACCTTCTCTGTAAGAAAACAATGAATCTGTTCAAGACAGTATTTGTTAGGTATGCCTCCTTTAGTCAAAGGAATTCATAACATATATGTGTGTATGTGTGTATAAATATATATATATACACATAAACATATATATATGTATTCCATGCATGCTTCTACAGCTAGTTTTATTTTAAAATAAATGTTTGGGATAAAAAAGTTTACAACACTTTATTAATGGCTCATGAAACAAAACAAGATGGCATTATGGTGAAATATATGTTTAAAAAAGATGTATTTGTGTGTGTGTGTGTGTGTGTGTGTGTGTATTTGTAGATACTAGAAGAGGTCATTGAGTCCCTGGAGCTGGAGTTATAGATGGTTGTGGGGGCTGGGAACTGAACTTGGGTCTTCTGATAGCACAGTGATTCTTAATCTGTGGGTCACAACTCCAATGGCAAACCTCTATCTCCAGAGATATTTACATTATGATTCATAACAGTATCAAAATTAGAGTTATGAAGTAGCAATGAAAATTATTTTATGGTTGGGGGTCACCATAACATGAAGAACTGTATTAATAAAGGGTCGCAGCACTAGGAAGGTTGCGAACCAGTGATCTAGCACAAGAATACTCTTTTTTTGCTTGCTCAGTTTTCATTTCTCTGTCATCTTGGTAACAACAGTCTCCTGATTCTCACATGCTCTACCCTTGGTCTATCCTCAGTCCACAGGGTTTGTTGGTGCTGACTCATCCTGGCACATATTGCAAAGTAGAATATTACAACCCAGATTTTTTTGCGGGGGTGGGTGGGGGTGGGTGGGAATGGGGCTAAGAAACGGAAAGAGTGAGATCAGACCGTGCTGGCAACAATCAAACTGCTTGACTGGGAAATGTGAGCAGGTTGGTCTAAACTCAGAATTCAGTTAATAAACAGATAGCTGCTTTTTAGCAGGGGTAGTCTGGGTGAAGCTCTTGACAGTAACAGGCAAAGAGGATCAATCCGGAGAGCTACAGCGTTTTCACGACCAACAGCACCTGGAGTGGAATAAGCCAGCGGAGACTAGATGCCACAAATGGGTATGCTGCAAGAGCATTCCACTGAACAGGAGGCTAATGGCCGTTAAGCTCTCCCATTTCTTGAATTCTATGATGCTATAAACATCCTGGGTCTGCAGGGAAGTGGTAAGGGGGAACATTGTATCCTGAGACTTGGTGGGTGATCTGCTTGCTAAATGCCAAATGAATGGAAGGAAGGCAGTGTGGGAATTTTGGCCTCACAGAAACAGCAACAGAGTATCTGGTGAGCCACACCCCATTTCACATTCTGGCTGGCTACACTGACTGAGCAAGTTGTCAATACATTGATGACCTATGGTAAAAAGAACCCAGGGGGGAGGGGTGACAACAGATGGTGTGTCAAAGAAATAAGGGTTATTGAAGATGTCTTTCATGAGGTTATCTCTTATGAGCTGTGAACTATGCTAGGTTCTTTTCTTTCTTTCTTTTTTTTATTTTAAAATTACATTTGTTTATTTAGTGTGTCCAGTTATGCTTGTGGAGAGCAGAACACAACTTGCCGGGAGTCATTCTTTTTTTTTCTTATTTTCCACCATGTGGGACCTTAGGATCAACCCCAGGTTGTCAGGCCTGGTGGCGAGTATACCCTTATCCATTATCCAGCAGTTCTCAACCTGTGGGGCGCAGCCCTTCCAGGGGTGAACGGCCCTTCCATATGTGTCATGTATCAGACATCCCGCATTTCAGATAGTTACATTCCAATTCACAACACCGGCAAAATTATAGTTGTGAAATAGCAATTAAAATAATTTTATGGCTGGGGGTCACCACAACCTGAGGAACTGCATTAAAGGGTCACAGCATTAGGGAGGTTGGTTGAGAGTTATTGCATTAAACCATCTTACCCGCCCATTTTTTCCCATTAATTATTTAATTGTCACAACAATTTTCAGATGAGCGAGTAGAGACTCAGGCAGGTTAATTGAATTTACCAGAAGTTATACAGCTAATTAAATGATGGTTAAGAGCTTAAATATTACTTCTTATGTATCACAAATATAATATCACAGACACACAGGCACAGAGACACACACAAACACACACATATATACTTGCACACACACACGCATACACACGAGCGCACACGCGCACACATGCGCGCACACGAACACACACACACACACACACACACACACACACACACACACACACACACAATTTCACTCTGTAGCTCAGTCTGACCTGGAACTTGCAATCTAGCCCAAGCTGACCTCCTACTCTTGTTATCTCCGTGCCTCAGTTTCCCATGTGCTAGGCTTGCTGTCGTGAGCTACTACATTTGGTTGAATACTGCATGTCTTGTGACGAAGGGATGAGTTCACATTTGACTTGACAGACTGAGTCAAACCCCTTAATTTTGCTCTTGTTTTTCAGACAGGCCTAAGTGTATGGCTGTGATATGTCTGGCAGCAGACCTCCTATTTCCAGGCTTCTTTTTGCTCCTCTAGTGACACTTGACTGCTTGTTGCTGGAGTTACTGTTTGAGAGTTGACAATGGCTGGGGAGTGAGGCGTAGGCATGACTTGCTGTACAGCATTTCCTGGGAACTTGAGCCTGGAAACTGAGTGCCCTCAGGTCTTTGTTTTACTATCATTTTGTTTTTTCTCCCTCTGGGCTTGCCTCTTCTTTTCAGGCTAGTTATCTCAATGAGAATGTCATGGGAGGAGTAAATCCTAGACTGCTCTGTTCTCAACTTCCCCCAAAGAAGAATGGGCTTAAAGGACTTTAGAAGCTTATTTGCCTCACAGGATAAGAGCTGCAGAGGTAAGAAGCTGCCAGAGTTGGCGCAGGACTTCTAGAGTTCCAGGAAATGTATTTCTATGCATCACTTTTAATTTTGCTTACGCCAATAGTGGTTTTTCTGTTGCCTGAAGGTACAGCGGTATCACAGCGGATTCAAGCTGATTTTGTTATTGTTTTGCTTCATTTTTATTAGCACTTGGAGAATTTCATACAGATATATTTTGATCATATTCACTTCTTCTGTTCTTCCTCGATTCACCCTCCCTTTTCTTTCCTACCCACCTGACTTGATGTCCTTCTATAAAACAGCATCGTCACCATCATCATCACAGCTTCAACAACAACAGTACCAAGTCTAATTTGTGTTGCCCATATACTCTTGGCTATACTGCTTTCCACTGGAGCTTGATTGACCTACCAGGGGACTCTAGGTGAGAGAAGCATGGGAGAATGGGGAAATAGAAGGATCCAGAGGGTCCTAGAAACCTACAAGAAGAACATTATGATGGGTGGATCTAGGCCCAGGGTTTCTGCTCAAACTGTGGCACCAACCAAGGACAATGCATGCAGTAAACATCGAACCCCTACCCAGATCTAGCCAATGGACAGGACATTCTCCACAGTTGAGTGGAGAGTGAGGAACTGACTTTCACATGAACTCTGGTGCCCCATATTTGACCATGTCCCTCTGGCCTGGTGGCACTCAGAGGAAGGATAACAGACTATCAAGAAGAGACTTGATGCCCTATGATCATATAGAGGGGGAGGAGATCCCCCTCAGTCACAGACATAGGGGAGGGAAATAGGGTGAAAGCGGGACAGAGGGAGGAATGGGAAGATACAAGAGATGGGATAACAATTGAGATGTAATATGAATAAATTAATAAAAAAAGTAAAAAAAAAAAACCAGAAAATTAATGCTCCCCCTCTTAGCCAATAGCTCCTCAACTACAGATGGGGTTGATACCCGTTCCCTTTCTCCGTGGTGGGATTTTGTCTGCGTTGAGTTAATAAAGGAGGCATGTATGCTGTCGTATCTGCTATGAGTTCATACATACAAGTGCCTTGCTGTGTCCAAAAAACTTTCTTCTTTAAAGTCATCTACCACCACTGGCTCTTACGAGCTTTCCACCTACTCTTCCACATTGAGCTCTTAGCCTTGCGGGGAGGGTGGGCTTTAGATGTCCCATATAGAGGGAGCATCCCACAGTCTCTTAATCTGGGCATGTCGAATGTTTGTGGTCAACATGCTCTGCCGTGCTAATTGCTGTGTTCCGCATAAAGAAACTTCTCCAAAGAGGGTTGAGAGAGATGTTCGTCTATGGGTACAGTGACAGTAAGTAGGGGTCACATTATACTATGTGTATTTAGCATCCTAGTGGTGGAGTCTCCCCCAGGGCTTGTGACCTGTCAAGCAACCCATGGCTTCTTAGCCCCAGTAGCTACACCAGCCATAGGTATCATCATGTGGAAAGCCAGTTAGAAAGTGCTTGGTTGCTTTTATGACAGTCCTGCCCCTATTGCACCAGTGGGCATATCTTGCTCTCGTAGGGCTCACAGCTCAGTAAGACTGATAATTGCTTTCCCCCACCCCTCTTGTAGCATACTCAATACCTTCCAGCATTATGAAATCTAGCTAGTAGGGGTGAAGCTTCCAGAACACCAACATGGTTCTTCCATGTCCTATGACTCAAGCACATAGTATCTTTAGCAATAGAGGCTTACCATCAAGTTCCGGGGGACAAACAATAGCATTGACAGTAGTCTTCAATAGTTAGGGGTCTATGAGATGTCACTTGCCATCAACCTCCAAAGAAGTAACCCATTCCAGGCACTCAGCCTTTTCTTTGTTAACCTGTTGTGTCTAGTAAGGACACTGTCCCTCCTCTGTAGGATAATTCCACTTAAATTCTTTTTATATGTGTTTATGTGTATATTTTAGGAAATTTCTACAGTAGGTTTCCAAACAGGAATGACTTTTTTGAGAGGTATTTAGTATTAGACTCTTTCTTTCTCTATCCTCCTCTCCCACTCTCCACTTTAACTCTTCATGTTCCGTGGTTGCTCTTCAATAATTTATACTTCTGCGCTCTATATCCCCTCTCTTGAGAACCTTCTGTCATCTCCACCATGGACCCTTGCTAATTTTCTCATCTCTATAGGTATGCAAATGAAATGTACATATATGAAGATTCAAAGCTAACATCCACAAATGAGAGAAACTGTGATGTTTGCCTGACTGGGTCTGAGTTATGTCAAGATGATTGTTTCCAGCTCCATCCATTCACCTGTAAATTTAAGTGTTAACATCTGTAAGTGTACCACGCTGTCATTATCCACCCGTCAGTTGGTGGACATTAAAGTTGTTTCCCTGTCCTGGCTGTATCTCTGGAGCAGGATATAGAGGCATTTTGGTACATGACCACCATAAGTAGAATAGCTGGGTCACGTAGTAGATTCAGTCACAGCTTTTTGAGGGATGTCTACATTTGACTTTCTCAGTGGCTGAGCCAATTTGTACCCCCAGAAGCAGTGAGTACAGGTTGCCCTTTCCCCACATATACATGAGCATCTGTTTTATTGAGCTTAGCCTTTCCGACTTGGTCAGGTGAAATCTCAAAGTAGTTTTATTTTGAATTTCTTTGGAGGCCAACGATGTTGAACAGTCAAAGAAATGTTTTCTTGCTTTGTTTTGCTTTTTTTTTCCCATTTGTATTTCAACTCTATTTAGTTCCATGCCACATTTTACATGCAGTTATTAATTTTTTTATTCATTGTATAGTCTAGATATTAACCTTCTGTCAGCTATATGACTGGTAAAGTGTTTTTTTTTCTTCTGATTCTGAAGACTGTCATTGTCTCCTTTGATATACAGAAATGTTTCGTTAATTTGTTTCATGGGGAGGTCCCCTTTATTAATTGTTGGTTTTAATGCCTGTGGTACCAGGGTCCTATTCAGAAAATCCTTTATCATGGTAATGAGTTCGGTTGTATCCTCTACTTTCTTCCCTATAAGATTCAGGGTATCTGGTCTTACGTTGAGGGCTTTGATCCATTTGGAGTTGGGTTTTGTACAGGGTGATAGAGGAGGACCTATTTTTATTCTTCTACATGTAGCTGTCCACTTTGATCAGTAGAGTTTGTTGAAGATGTTCTTTCGACCTCAGCATGTACTGTTGACCTCTTTGTCAAATATCAAGTGGCTGAGGAGTGTGAACTACTATGTGGGTCCTTGATTATATTCTATTGATCAACACGTTGGTGTTTATGCCAGTACCATGCTGTTCCTATTATTATAGCTCTGTAGTATAACTTGAAGTCCAAGACAGTGATACTTCTAGCAGGTTTATTATTCTTTTTTTTTTTTTTAAAGCAGGTTATTATTCTTATTTATTTATTTTTATTGTTCTGGTCATTCTGGGTTGTCTTTGTTTCCATATAAAATTTAAGATGAGTTTTGAACATCTTGAGTCATTTGTGTTTGCATATAAATTTCAAGAGTTGTGTTGGCATTTTGATTTCAACACAATCTTTGTTGAATCCATAGATTGGTAGGATGGCCATTTTCACAATATTAATCCATAAGCATGGGAGGTCTTTCCATTTTCAGGTATCTTCAGTTTGTCCAGGTAAAGAGGCTGGAAATAGAAATTGATTGAGCCAGTTTTTAGTGTCTTCCAAAGAGGATTTATAAATCTTTCCTTTTCTGTGCAAAGCAGTAGGGTTTTTTTTTTGTATGTTTATTCATTCATTCACTTTACCTCCCTCTTCTACCTCTCTCCTCTCCTCTCAACCCCACTCTTCCTTCTACTTTTCCCATTTCCCCTCCCATTACTCCTAAGAAAAGGGGGCACACCTCCATCCACCCCAGGTCATCAAGTTGCATCAGGACTGACTGAGCATACCCTCCTCTGTGGCCTAGTGAGGCAGCCCCGCCAGGGGGGAGTAATCAAAAAGCAGGAAACAGTCCATGTCAGAGACAGCCCTGCTCCCCTTACTAGGGGGGACCCACATGAAGCCTGAGCTACCCATCTGTGACATCAGTGTAGGGGACCTAGGTCCAGGCAATGCATGGGCCTTGCTGGTGCTTCAGTCTCTGCAAGCCCCTCTGGGCCCTGATTAGTTGGCTTTGTTGGTCTTCTTGTGGAGTTCCTGTCACCTCCAGGTCCTTCTATCCTTCCCCCAACTTTTCCACTTCCTCCCTACAATTTGCTCAACATTTGGCTGTGAGTCTCAGCATCCATTTCAATCTGCTGCTGGGTGGAGCCTCTCAGAGGACAGCTATGGTATGCTCTTGTCTGTGATAGACAGTTCCTCAGAGTAAAGGGCTCAAAAAGGCTTTCCCAGCAAACAAACCCCAATTAAATGCTTTCCTTTATGAGACTACCATAGTCATTATGTCTCATCATAGCAATAGAAACCCCTAACTAAGACAGACCCCTAAGCTCAAGTGTTAAAAAAGAAGTCACTAGATGATGCAATTCTTTAGTACTTTCTAGAAACCGTAGGAGATAAAACTTAGCTGGAGGACTGAGGATGAGCTTCTGAGAGTATTTTGTCTGAGTGGCATTTTCTTGTCTCTTCTCTGGTTCTCAACTGTGAACAGCTCTCTTCTGCCACATGTCCCCACCACCTTGATGTCTTCTATCCAAGCACATGGTGGCATGTAAACCATTGACTGAATGCTCTGGAACTGTGAGCAAGGACACATCTTCCCTCTCCTTGAATTGTTATGCTCTCATGTATTATGCTCACAGTGATGCGAACTCACGAATCCAACCATCCTTCTCCTTATGTCCCTCTTCAGCATAGTTTTCTTCCCTGTGGCTGAGTGACATTCCCTCTGGTGACTTCATCTAAAAGTTCATGGGCCTTTCAGAGAGGACCCCCAGAATCTTGCTGGATGATGGCACACTCAGTATTTGTGCTAAAGAGTGGTCATGGCCATACAGTGGGGGAGGAGGTCCCCCTCGGTCATAGACCTAGGGGAGGGGAATAGGTGAGAGTGGGAGGGAGGGAGGAACGGGTGGATACAAGTGAGGGGGAAAACAATTTAAATTTAATCTGAATAAATTAATTAAATAATAAAATATAAAAAATGGTCATGGGAAGGGCTGGTGAGATGGCTCAGTAGGTAAGAACACTTCCAGTCCTTTTAGAGAACCCGGGTTTGGTTCCTAGAACCCATATCAGGTGGCTCATGACCATGGGTAACTCCAGTTCCATTAAGTCAGATGCTCTCTGGCCTCTGTGGGCACCTGCATACATGCAGCACCCAGAAACTTGCACAGAAGCATATACATTAAAACAAAACAAAACAAAACCACAAGTAAATATGCTTTAAAAAAATGGTTATGGGTTCTCCTTGTGTTTCTTGGCCAGCTTCAATTCTTCTAAATTTATCTCTTGAAATCCAATAGCTTTGCATGGCTGTATTCTTTGATTCCTTTTCTCACAATAGCAAATTCAATCAAATCACCCAGCAGAGGCAGACTGCCTCTGAGCTTGTTTGGGTTTCTTTCATTCTGTAGCACACGTTTGCTTCTGTTTGTTTGACTTCTTGTGGAGAATTTAATATCAGCCATAATCTGAGTTTTTTTTTTTCCAAAGAAAATTGACTGAATTCAAATTACTTGCATGTGACAAATACCATCACCCTGCTAAATTGCTATTTACACCAGTAAATATGAACTCAGATGCCTTTGGTCAGGCTCCGTGCAGTAATCTTCCAATTCTCACCTGCCGCATGAGCTAAAGAATGTAAATTGAAAACACTAACTGTGCAGTGGTGGATGAGACAAGTCTTAATAAGCCCCTCTTCAGAGTCCCAGCTTTACCTCACGGAGAGAAGAAAATGGTCAATGATATTTTTTCACCACTGTCTTCTCAGAACAGTTAACTAATCAGTTTGCCCAGTTGATTGACATGTAGTGGACCTTGCTTGAAAAGGGCTGTGGTACCTATATATGCTGGCTAGTTTTATGTCAACTTGATATAAGCTAGAGTCATCTGAGAGGAGGGAACCTCAATTGGGAAACGTGTTTGGTAAGATCAGGCTGCAGGCGAGCCTGTAGGGCATTTTCTTAATTAATGATTGATGGCTGAGGCACCAGCCATTCCATTGTGGATGGTGCCATCTCTGGGCTGGTGGTCCTGGATTCTGTAAGAAAGCAGGCTGAGTAAGACATGAGGAGCAAGCTAGTAAGTAGCACCCCTCTACGACCTCTGCACTGACTCCTGCCTGTAGGTTCCTGCTCTATTTGAGTCCCTGTCCTGACAGCCTTTGATGATGAACAATGGTATGGAAGTATAAGCCAAATAAGCCCTCCCCTCCTCAACTTGCTTTTGGTCATGGCTTTTCATTACAGCCATAGTAACCCAAATAGGACACCTCAAAAGATCATGTCTTCTGTTGCACTGTGGTGTATACAGAACTGGCTGTCTGTTCAGGAAGAAGGGCCAGAGCAGAGATGTTACAATTGCAGAATAAACTAATTACTTTGAAAACACTTACCGAGGAGCCTTTAGCAGCTTATCACTTTGTCTAATTGTAAGAGACCTCAGGCAGTGAGACAAATTTTCCCTCAGCTATTTCATCAATATTTACATCGCCATATGAGAACATTCTGAAGTCTTCCTTAGTCGGACTAACTGCCTAAGAAAGTCTTTGCTCTGATTCCAAAGAGGAGTGTATGTTTTGGCAAACTCCTCCTTCTAAGTCTGAAATTGGACACTGGTTTTCAAGTTTTCATTTATAATAATTGCTTTATTTTTTTTATTACATGTGAATGAGTGTTTGCCTGTACGTATGTCCATGCACCACATACATGCATGCAGTGCCATCAGAAGATAGAAGAGGATGTCAGTAGCTCTCAAGCTGGGCTCACAGGCAGTTGTGAGCTATCATGTGGATGCTGGGAAGTGAACCCAGGCTCTCCACAGAAGCGTCAAGTGCTCTTCAATGTTGAGCTGTCACTCCGGTCCCTCTAGTCCATTTTTGTAAAAGTAGAACTTCTTTCTCTTTTGTCCGGCCCATCCCTTTCACTCACAAAACCCTCAGTGAGCCTCAGAGGTTAAGTTAGTGAACAGTGCTCTCACTGCATTGGAGCTGACAATCAGTCAACCCTGCCTAGATCCTGTTTCCTGTAGGAGCTTTGAACAATTTTTTAATGTATGTTTTAATTTTTGAGACATTGTCTTACATGCCCCTGGCTGGCCTCAGCATCATGATGTAGGTGAGGATGACCTTGAATTTATTGTCCCTCTGCCTCCGCCTCCCATCTGACAGCATTGTAGATGTGGAGCACCTGCCCTGCTTCCCTTTTGTCTTATTTGGCGACTGTGACGCAGATGGTAGGCAGTGTCTGGAGCGTGCTGGGGAAGTGCTCTAACACTATTTCGGTCTCTCATTCTGGAATTCACTATTGTGTTACATTTTTGGAGACAGGATCCTTTGTACCCAGGCTGGCTTTGAATACACTGTGTAAGGGAGGGTGACTTTGAACTTTTGATCTATCTCCCAAGTGTTGAGGTTACAGATGTGTGCCACACATCCCAGTTGTGCTGGGTCTGGGCTCAAATCCAGGGCTTTGTGCATGATAGCAAGTAGTTATATACCCAGCCTTCTCTGAAGAGTCTATTTTAAGGGCTCCTAACACCTGGGGAAGAACTGTTTTAAAGCCACATAGTTTCAAAAGGATATCCGGAATACATGCACCGAGATTTTTTTTCTTTCTTTTGTTTTCTTTCTTTCTTTCTTTCTTTTTTTTACAGTTAACATAGAGCATTTGCATTTTGACTCTCTGACTATCAGAGATTCCTGGACATGTTTTAGTGATGCTGGAACATCAACCATTGGAAAAGATTTTGATTTTTGAGGGCTGGTCAAGTTCTCTGGAGACAGTGTTTACCAGAAAGAGCCAAAGGCTGAGGCGGAGTTAAAACATGACACATTGAAACCAAAGGAAACTGCAGGCAGCAAATGTCAAGGAATTGACTGAGCTCTGAAAATAAGTCTCTTTTTTGGAAATCTCAAACCTTTCATCTTATGCCAGTTATCCAATTAAAGAATTCAGAATATTAGTGAATTCTCAAGTGACCACAGTGCACAGTGGTTCTCAAGTTATGCCCCATCCTGAATCCTCTTCCATGCTTGAGAAAAATATGAGTGAACTTTCCCCTGTTTATCACTGACATTGATTCTATTCAACGTGAGATGGAGGTGGTGGGACCGTCATAGTAGAGCTTCCGGGGAGTATGGTCTTAGGTTTTATTATTTTCTCCACTTCCCCAAGCATACATAGAGCCTTTTGGGGTATGACATCAGGTGGCTAGACACTTACTTATTTATTTAACTTAAACCAAGGCCATCTCTTGGGTATTTATCACTGCTGTGACATCAGTGCCCTGACAAAAATGAGAAAAGATGGCTCTTCAGTTTTAAAACTTCATTAGCTCAATGCCTAATGAGTGAGATTGATATGTTTGGTAGCCTCTGTGTATTACTAAGTATTAAACATGTAAGTATCCAGAACTTAGGTTTATAAGTAATGTTGTTGCTATTCTATTTTTTAAGTGGTGAGCCTTTGAATGTATTCTAAGCATTGCTTCTCAGGAAGCATTTCAATACGGCAACTTTTCCCTGTTCTTTTCTTCATTGGTAAGACTTCCAGCACCCTCTGAAGGCTAATCAACTTTCTCCACATGAACGAACTTAATCTTTTTACATTTTAAACTTGTTCTATTCTAGGAAAATCTGTGCTTCCAATCTACCTCATATTTGAACCTGTGTGGAAGCTTACAACCTTGCTATAGCATAAAAAGTTTTTCTCAAGGAAAACTGGATGAATTCATTTGAGAACATAAAAAAAGTTATCATGCTGGCTTATTCTTTTCTTAATTCTTTCAGCAGCAGTTATTAAACACTATAAGATTATATACTGACCCTGTTCTAAGCACAGTGCAGCCTTAGACAAGAGCAATAAACACAAACATGTGATTTGCTCTAAATGTCCACTCTCAACCAGGGAGCGTTGTCTTGTGTTGCTGGAACAAAGAAACCTGAGACCAGGCAATTCAAGGAGAACAGCAATGCATTTTCTCTCAATGACTCAGCATGGGATGTTCAATATCAGAACATTAGCACATTAGGTGAAGACCTGCGTTTATTGATGGAAGTATCAAAGCATAGTCTTGTGGCAGAGGTGACAGAGATCAAAGGAGACAAACACTGTGCCTCCACACCACAGGGGCTCAGAAGAGTGTGTGGTGGCACTGGAAAGATGGCTCAGAGGCTCAGGGCATTGCTTATACAATTGTGAGCACTGGACTAGAGTTTGGATCCTAGATCCCATGTAACAAACCAGGAGTGATGCTCTCTTCTGGCCTACTAGTGTAGACACACAGACACACACAGACACTGACACACAGACATACACAGACACATACACATACACACACAGAGTCTGCAAAAAGAAAAAGAAGAAAGACTCATACACTGGGCCCCTTCAGCCTGTTCCTTACAAGGCCCCAATCCATTCACCAAGCTCTGCCTAGTCATTTCCCCAAAGGTCCTACCTTTTTACAGTACACACAGTGGAAGTTTTGCTTCAGAATCTGGGGTGCTAACCACTACATTGAGGAGCTGACCTGGGGATTAAGTTTCAACACATAAATTTCAGACCACAGCACCAACTATGTCAAGTTGTGTCTTGATTTGCATAGGAGAGTGTTTACAACTCTAAGACTAAATGCAATAATTACTGTTGTACGTCGTTTGTAAAATCTCTATGTTCTTGAAGGCTCCCTTGTTCCTAAATATGTTGGGTCATTCTAGTGGCAGGAGAACACAGCTACTGGAATTTGGCTTTAGTTTATTTGGTCTATTCCTGGTGCCTGTGTACCAAGTGGTTCTCTTTTAGACTTTATCATGCCAGTTTGGACCCTGATTCTAAGTCCACGGCAATATCTGGGCCTGTTTGATTCTCGTCTGGGTTACCAGGTCTTTCAGTGTTGTGATTTGAGAGGGAAATGACCTCTATAGATCCATGTGTTTGCACACTTGATATCAGCAGGCAGAGCTATTTGACAACGCTGTAGAACCTTCAGAGCAGAAAGCCTCATTAAAGGAAGTGGGTAATAGGGCTGGGCTTTGAGGTTTTATAGCCCAGCCCCAGTTCTTATTCATTCTATGTTGGCTGTGGATGGAGTGTGACCAGCTGTGTCCTACTGTTGCTGTTGTACCTTCTCTATAGTGAGGGACCTTATTGCCTTCAACTGGAAGCCACAATAAACCCCTTCCTCTTTCAAGTTGCTAACTAATATACTTGGGTTCCATCTATTGTCTAGGTCTTTGCTGGGGACTCAGGGTTATTCCAAGCTTCTTTACATGGTGAGAATTTAAGCTTCAGATATTTCTTTTCTTCAATATTTTACTATGGAAAAAAATGTAACTATCCAAAAAGTTATGGGTATTTTAGACTGAACATCCATGCACTCTCTACTTAGATTCTATAATTAACATGTTATCACACTTGCTTTGTCAAACACCCAGTCATTTCTCACAGGGAGGATATCATTCCACACAATAATGTCCACGTCCTAGGATATATAAATGGTGAATATGTTCCTTCACATGAGGAATATATGAAGTTTTTTTTTTCTGTGCTACCCATTTTAGTAACCTTGTAATTTCATGAGGATCATTAAAAAGTCCAGGGGTCAGGGAGATGTGACAAAGGGAGTAGTCAGAGATCAGGGGGCTATAGCACCGACTGTGAAGATGAAGGAAGGTGTCAGGAGCAAGCAAACGCACTCAGCCTGCAGAAGCAGGTATGACTACTGCATGTGTTCTCTCTCAGAGCTTCTAGAGCAGTGGTTCTCAACGTGTGGGTCGTGACCCCTTTGGGGGTTGAGCCACCCTTTCACAGGGTCAGCAGAGACCACTGGAAAACACATGCTAACATTAGGATCCATAACGGTAGCAAAATTACAGTTATAAAGTAGCAATGAAATAATTTTCGTGGCTGGGGGATTATCATAACATGAAGAACTGTGTTCAAGGGTCTGAGCATCAAGAAGGTTAACAACCATTGTTGTAGAAGGAACATAGTTTTCTACTTTGCTTATATTCTAGCGAAGTTCATTCTGGGTTGTTCATCTCTACAACACTTAACTAAGAACCTCAAGTTGCTCAGCACCACTTCTTAGACCATTTCTCAGAGACACCCCATGTGTCTCAGTTCATCTTACTTTTAAATTACACTTGAAAGTGAGTGGCAGACACAGATGTACTTCCTCTCATAGTGCCTTAGTGCGCCTGCTTTCAATGGGTTCCGTATCTGTTGACCATTCTTACTCTCTTGGGGCAAAATCAACATTATCATTTTAGAGATGGGAAACGCAACCATCTGTGATGATCAAGATGTCAACCTGACGGGATCCAGAATAGCCTAGGAGGTCAGTCATCTGGGCACATCTATGAGAGACTTTTCTAGATTTGGTTGACAGAGGTTGGAGGACTCAGCCTAAATGGGGACAAAGTAAGCTGGGCCCCAGCATTCATCTTTCTCTGTTCCCTGATTGCAGATGCACGGGGACCAGATGCCTCCCACTCCTGCATCCGTGTTGGCCATGATATGTGGTAACTTCAAACTGTGAGTCAAAAGAAAACCTTTCTTCTCTAAGTATCCTTTGCCTGGTGTTTTATGCCATCAACAAGGAGAGTGATAAGCATCTCCCTAGGAAGTTCCTTCATTTTCCACCTCACCTGGTCACCATCGTCACTTCCCTTCTCTTCATAACTTCATGTCAATTGAAATATGGTTGCATATTATTCTTATGTGTAAGATGTTTTTCTTTCAGAAAGGTGCTTTTTAAGTTTTCTCATATTATTGTATAAATCAGTGGTTCACAGTATTCTATTTTATGAACACTTATGATTTTATTTACCCATTTTTTCTGCTTGCTAGATACCTAGGCTGCTCCTTGAGTTAGTTATGGATAAAGATGACATGGGATGAGCTCAGAATTTTCTCCTAGTGCAAATTCTCCTCAGAGTACATGGCTTCTTAGGAGGAAGTCCTGGTGTTCATGAGAAATGTGATTTCAACTGGACTAAAATAAAAACAAAATTTTTTCTTTTTCTTTGAAAGTATCTGAGCTATGCACTATCTCTCCCTGATTTTGGATTTGGGACCCACTTTAGCTTTCCTACATGGGGAAAGAAAGGAGAATAGTCAATGTAAGAAAAGAGTTAATATTGAAAATGGCCTGTGTCTTCAGAGTGAATTCCAGGAGCCTGTCAGAAGAGCTCAACTGGAGGCTGATGTGTTCTTCAGACAGGAGGAGTCTGTGTCTTTACCAAAATCTGCTACAACCTCAGATTTGGAAGGAATCTTACCAGGTTTAGATGTCAACCACTTAACTGAGACTCCTTTCAAATGGGGGCACGATTTTGTTGTATTATCAGTACCACACATGTGGCTTCTTTCTTCCCCTTGAATCTAGACTTGTCGTGACCCTTCAGCACTACAGAAATGTAGCTCCAGGCAAAGTTTTACAGCACAAAGTGTTCATGAACCAATTCTATCTCCTGCCAAAGTGAAGAAAAATCTGATTTTTCAGAAGAAAAGAAATCTATGTCTACCTCCCCCGAGGGAGAAATAGTGCATTAAAAAGAATAGAATGATGTTATTTCCTCCCTCCTTTTCTGAGCCTCTCCTATTTTTCCCCCTTGTATGAGGTTCTCTTTAAACTCAACAGGACTTTTTCCTTAAACACCAAACACTCTCCTGCATTACAAAGCTACCCTCCAACTTCTGCGCCTAAAGAAATTTCTTTCACATTTAGAGGTGTTAGGAGAGCCAATCTTGGGATCTTTACCACAACGCTTAAAGGTAAATGAACTGTGTGCGCTGGGGGCATGGTCCTTGTGATTTCCCATCCTTGGATCCCACTGTGCAGCCTAGAAGCCTCCTGGTCTCACCTCTGGGCTGGCAATTCAAAAGTGGTGAGTGTATTCTAAGAACTTGGTGCAGTGCGGGCTGCGGCTACCATTTAGCTTGTGAAATAAATTTCCTATTTTTAGCGTCTTCTGTCACATTCAGAGAAAATCTCCTCTCAGCTAAAAATTTCTGACTTTTGATCAATAGTGCATTTCTTAACCTTTTAGTCTTGACTTTTTCCTACATTGCACATACTTAATTGGGTTGAGCTTATGTATTTGTGTGTGAGGTTGAGGTTGGGGGCATCTGGGAAGATAGATAGATGCCTTTTTCTCTCATTATTTTCAGGCTATTAAAGTTGAGTGAGGAAACTGTTTAAAAATTTCAAGAGGAGAAACCCATTAAAAATAGTGACCTTGTGCTTAAACCATAGGATTAAAATTTTAAAGTTGGCTGCTGTGTATGTCTTTAATATCTCGCCTTTCTGGGAGCCTTCTGCCAGACTAATGTAACCCACAGGGGTCTGTTTTTCCCTCTGGGAATAAAATGCCTAAATGAAGCCAAATTAGAAATACCAAAAGGGAAAACTTCTGGGAACTCAATAGTCTGGTGGTCAATTTACAATCACATACTAACATTTCATAGAATTTATACAGATGTGTTTATGTATATTGATATATAAAATATGAATGAGTTCCCCAAATTTAAAAAGGCACGCATTCCTTTCAGGCAGTAGGTTGTATTATGCTTTGTATTGTATTATCTTTAATATATAAACCAAATGTTATGCAATTTTTGATATTGTTCCAGTTTCAACTATATTACTTAGCCATCCCAGTAGGTAAAGTACCATTTATTAGATTATGACACAGGCAGTATATTATACTCAATTGAAAGTTATGGAAAAATGAAAATGGGTCGAGGGAAGAATATCTTTTCCCTAGCTTCCAGCTGTAAGTGCAACCCTAATGTGTCATTTAGAGAGCTGTGATTCCCCAACAGAGATACAGTGGCTTTTGGCCATAGTGATGCTAAATTATACTTGATTGGCAGGGTTAATTGAGAGTGAAAAACTGTTTATAAACTCATGTTTACGGCTACGTAAGATTTGAAAAAATAAATCTGTTTGCTTTCTGTGTTTTGAATTGATAGTCTCCTAAGTGGTAGAGATTTAATTTTTATCAATTCAGGTTCCTAGCCCCTCTTCTTTCCCCGGGAACAAAGTTCGGGCCCTATTTATTTGAGGACAGACTAGTATCTCATGAGTTAGCATTGACTTTTTTTCTCTCACATTTTAAAACTATATAGACTCTGAGATGGGAAGCTTCTTTTGTTGGGGTTTTTAAAATTAATTCATTCATATTACATCTCAATAGTTATCCCATCCCTTCTATCCTCCCATTCCTCTCTCCCTCCTGCTTTCCCCCTACTCCCCTCCCCTATGACTGTGACTGAGGGGGACCTCCTCCCCCTGTATATGCTCATAGGGTATCAAGTCTCTTCTTGGTAGTCTGTTATCCTTCCTCTACGTGCCACCAGGCCTCCCCATCCAGGGAATGTGGTCAAATATGGGGCACCAGAGTTCGTGTGCTTTTGTTGGGTCTTATAGTTGCCCTAATCCCTTGTCTTGGCAGGGGATTCACTCCTCACATAGTGTTGGAGCTGAACACCAAGAACACCGTTGTCCTTTGCTCATTCCTCTATCAGCCTGTCTGCTCAGCTGGTGACTAGGGAATGCCCATGGCACTGAATGTGAGTGAGGGGTTGGGCTTAGGGGATACCACACACCACTGGAGACAATTTCATGGGTTAACATTCCAAAGTATCATTTTTGTAAAGATGGTCAGTGGGTTGTATAAGCGGAGGTAGAGAGAGGTTGCAATAGGGAGGGCATGTGTCTGGATCTGCTGTAGACTGAACATACAGAACACAGACAAACATCGCCGTGTGACCACTCTCCTGGCCCCTCTTCATTCTAGGGAGAGATGCTACATCCTCTTTGAACCTGTAGCCATGAACCATTGAAAGCACAGGATACTCTTTTCCCTCTAGTTCCAGTTTTGCCGTCAGCAGCCTTCAGACAGCTTCTCTCACTACACTCCTTGCATTTACGGGGAGCAAGGGCCTCAGAATCACATGGCCATTGCTCCCACCAGGTGAATATGTCTCTTAGTTCAGATGGATGCGTTGACTTTCTGTTTTATGTGTATCAAGACCGTTGGTTGGCACACCTATGTTTTATATTCTGCATTTCCCTGATCAGCCCTTGATTCTCTTGACCTCCAGACTCTTCTGACTCCTTTAGAGTTTCTGGTAGTGAGAATGCTGCCCGGATGCTTCGCTGATTCCTCACGCAAGTAAAGGCCAGTTTAGGGATATATGTAGCTCAGTTGGCTAGACTGCTTGTATAACACATGTGAAGCCTTGAGTTTGATGCCCAGCACTGCATAAACCAGGTATTGTGGTGCATTGCTATAGTTCTAGATTTGAGAAGTAGAGATGGAAGGATCAGAAATTTGTCTTCAGCTATAATAAATAATATGCTTGAAACCGTCCTGGGGGTACATGAGACTCTGTCCCAAAAACAAAATTTGTTTTTTTCTTAAGCCCACATCGTGTGTGTTACCTTGAGTTCTTTAAGATAATCTTTCCCAGAATTAACTCCCACCTGTTCATGCCCCTGTGACCACTCCTCTGAACCTTCTAGTACTTTCCTCATGTCTTCAGAGACTGTATAGATAACCCAGTCAGTTACAACATGGTGTAACCAAGCTACTTGCTAGATATCTTCATTAAATGCATTGCTTAACTCTGCCAGTAGAATAGGCAACCACTGGTTATGCTAACTAAGCCCTCAGTTACACTGATTAATTTGCTTCTCCCCTAACCCTGTTAGGAGTTGAATTGTATCTCTGCAAAAAAAAAAAATAATGAAGTCTTTTCTAATCCTCAGTACCAGAGGATGTGACCTCATTTAGAAATAGAGTCGTTTTAGAGCTAATTGAGTAAGACGTGGGCATTAGGACGGGTGCTGATCCAATACAACTGGGTTATTCCTTAAAATGAAACCTAGACAGAGGGACAGATGTACGCCGAAAGCATATGAAGGGAAGAGACTCATGGGAAAAGTGCAGGTGAGGATGAAGGTGGAGGCTGGAATGACAGACCTACAGGGCAAAGATTGCCAGGTAGGAGGAGAAGCTTGGAGTTGCGTCTCCCCTAGAGCCCTCAGAAGGAACTGGTTCGACCCTTGAGGTTGGACTTCTAGCGTGTGGAACTGTGAGCCAAGACATCTGTGTTGCTGAAGCACACAGTGTTTGGCTCTTTGTTTTGGCAGCCTTAGGAAATGGGCGCCCTCTGTGAGGGATCTGCTGATGTTGTGTCTGTTTGAAGAGGAGGAGACTGAAGCACAGAACGATGAGGTGTTCCGGAAGTGAAAGGGTTCTCAAAAGGAATGGCTCTTAACTGGAAAAGATGAAGTGCAACTGAGGAAAATGGGTAGGAATCCAGGTGCTGACTGCCTGACATGGGGAAGAGGCTGAGGGTATGCCTTATTAAGAGCACCCGCACCAACTCATGACCCTGTCATAGCTGCAGCCAGCAGTGTGAGGGGGCAGTAAAGAGTCATGTCCAACACATTCATATTTGTTCTACACCGTCCCTATAACAATACCTGTTTAGATTCTTGGGCGAGAGAGCTAGAATTTAAACCTGAAAAAACCTGTTTGGCTAAAAACACTGCCAAAGCTGGGACCCATGGATCTTTAGGTAATGAAGTGTCCAATGGAGAGGAGCAAGTCGAGAGCAAACCTCTCTGTCGTCTGTGACTCAGAATGGAGAAAGATGCCCCTTACCGACTGGTTGAAGCTATATCTTGGCCATGTATGTATGTGCCATACATACGGAGACTTCATCAAAGCACAGGCTTATAAACATTCAGGAAACAGCAACCGGGGAAGCCCAGGCAGTCAGCTGGAGTTCCACAGTGAGAGTGGTCTGGGTGGAGGGTCCTCTCTATGAATCGGCTTCCTACTTCCCCAATCCTGCAGTAGCTACGTTTATATCATGGAATAAACAATACCGACCTCTATGGAAGAGGCCTTGGAGGATGGTTTGAGACGAAATTGCTTCAGTCTGAATTGGGGAGGAGGCAGCACCACTTCCAGAGCCAGCTTTCAGTGGCCTCAAATGACACGTGGTAGTTTGCCAATGCATTATATGTTACCTTGTGCTCGCCACATGCGCATATGAGAAAGTAGACCAACTACCCCTGCTCGATACTGAGGGACCAGAAGGTCCCTGTGAATTTGTTTGAGAACTGCTGGGGATTGTTCCTGTAGTCCTCACCGTAATGTCAGTAGCTCTCAGAAGTAGCTCCAGAGCAAAAGACGATAAAACTCCTTTGATCATATTCATCGATTGGAACTTTATGGAATCTTCAGCATTTTCTTCTCATAAATGATGATACTTCATTTTTTTTCTTAATGAACATCTTGGAGATTATGTATAGGACACAGGAGAAGTATGTAGATTAAACTCAAAGAGGGGATATTAATTGAACCAAGAAGAGAGTGAAAACAAACCTAGAGTCACACACTCAGGTTCTTTCCTGACTTCCTTTTCCGGCCGGCACTTGTTCCATCAGCGAGAGCCCTTCCCAGTCTCAATCACCTGTATTTGGCCATGTGACTAAGGTAGTAGTCTCTCAGTTCAGGAACCTGTCTCCATGTTACAGGGCACCACATTCCAATCAAGCAGCAAATGACCACTGGCAAGGGTCATTGTTGACATAATAAACCCACGGTCCACAGAGAGTAGGTCAGCAAGTGTGATCAACAATGAAGGTTCAGTAATGCAATGTGGCCTCCGGTGTCTGCAGTCCACCATGCTGTAAATATTATTTCTGTTTGTTAAGAGGGGTTTGAGCATTCTTCATCCTTAGCTGGCTTTCAAGGTCAGTGAATTTTATAGAACTCTTTGCCAAGTAGCTGCTGAGAGATGAATAAATTTATGTGAAAATGAACTCAGCCAGCTAGTTATTGAACAAGATATTTTTATTGGATATACTGACAGAGGAGTAGGGAAAGGCAAACATGGAGGGTAAACAATAATCCAATGAAAAGAACTAATTTTTCTCCTTTAGACTTGGGGGAATAGTAATTTATTTTTTTAAATGCAAAATTTCAAAAGTCAGAAAGGAAAGGCGGTGGAACTTCAACTTTGTTGAGATAGAAGAAACAGGGAAGGAGTCCACAAGGAGAAAAGATTATTTATGTGGGCATAACTAAACAGGAGCAAACATCTGTGTTTCTTGCTGAGGTTTGGATGCTTAGGATGGCATGAACAATGGTGCCAAGAGAAGAATGCAGAAGGCAGGTTTAACCTGAGCCTTTCTTATGCCATCTTCATTACCTTCTCCAAAGCAACCAGTTGCAGTGGGACCAAGTGTCTTCAAAACGTTGCAGGTCTCAAGGAAAAGAAGTTAATTGTGGACAGTCCACAAAGCTAAGGGTAAAAAAGCCACCTGGTTCTGTGCCCATACCCTGATCTATCTAATTTCCCCCAAAACCAACAGTGGAGTCCAGTGCTTTCAGATGATAAGTTCAATATGTCAAGGTAGAAATTGCATTTACTCTGTTCTATAGGACATAATTTGGGTTTTGTAGGAGTTTTCCTGAGGCTCTCACTGATCCTTGTTTGAACGTGAATTATCTCTGAGACTTTGTGACCCGCCTGGCTTCTTGCTGTTCCTGGGTTTTTGTCTCTGGGATCTCTTTAGCCACAAGGCTTTTACTTTTCCATCTGCCCACATATTCATCAGTGCGAAAGCTGACCCATCATCACCCTACACACGCACGCACGCATGATTTGTGAACAAGGCACACTTTAGCTACCGTCTGGTGGTGCCAGGTCACTTCCTTGGCACTCCTTGGCACCCAGTTCTAAAATGCTATTGCTGTCCCAGCAGTTTCATGTCTCCTGGTTCCCCCATGATTATCTACTTTCTTCTTATTGGCTCTAAGCCTTGGCATCTCACATTCTGGGTTCATCTCTAGAGCAGCCACAAACTTTTTCCACTTTATCCTCCAGCTTTGGATGCTACTTTTAGAGGGTCTCACCTGACTTAGCCCTGGTCAAGGTTGAGAGGCAGGATGAGATGGAAAGTGGGAAGTCTGGCTCATCCTCTGTCATTTTCTAATTTACCTTAGTGCTCAGCATATGCTTCTATGGCTGGTATTTATTGCTGTGTTTAGTCACTAGGGAAGTTATATTAAATGGATTTTTACATTATAGATGTGCTTTAAAGCGATGTAAAGTCCTTATCAGAGGTACCATGCCTCCTTACAAATGAACAAATTGATGAAGCTAATGGGAGGAAGCTAAAGGACTCACTTTGCACTACTTTTTCTGGTTGGCAGTGGGTCTTGTGACATGGGAATTATCAAGTATGAATGAAGGGTTATGCTAAGCTAATTTTTAGCCCACTGGTTAGCAACAGGTTAAATCCTACCGGGATTTAGCAACTATTTGCTCATTTTTCTCCGTGCCAAATTTCAATGTCAATCCCTGGGCAAGCCTTCGAGTCTTTCAATGTTGCTGTCCCATGATCTTCCAAGGGACATGAGATGAGACACTGAGATGATTGTTAACCTAAATCACCATTTTTTGGTTAAATGACTCCAAATTAAACCAAAACCAAAAACCAAACCAATAACAACAAAAATAAACAAACATTTCATGATATTTTCTGTCTGAAGCCTGTCAGATCTGAAGGCAGAGCACCTGTAATGTACCACCAAGCATCATCATCTTGGTGGTAGATTTCATTATAAGATTTTTTTTTTTTAGTCTTTTTCATCAAAAGCCACCATGACTGTTGTACTGGTGTAGGGTAACAGGCCAGTGGAAAATCATCCTGACCTTGCTTTGACCCTGAGCTCCCGAGAGTTGAAAATTCCTTCCCCTGTGACTCAGCATTAATGGTCAAACACTGTTTCCTATGTAGGGTACTTTCTCACTCACTCACTGGGCATGCTCCAAAGACCCGATAAAAGCTTGCCCCTCTGCCCAGCCCCTTTCATTCACAGGTTGCCATTGTTCTGTATCTGTACCCCAATAAGTCTCTTGTGTGAGGTTTGTTGGGTTGTGTGACTTTGTGGTATTCCTTGGCTCCCGACTTGTAGTGGGGAAAATCCTTACAACTTCCTCTACTTTACATGGGACTTCCCTTTTGCAATACTTAGACCTAAACTCTTCCATTCAATGCAGAGATTTCTCTAGTATCTGGATGTTGAGACACTGGTTGGACATGCTGTGGGTGTGGCAGGATTTACTAACAGATTCAACTGACAACATTATCAGCATTGGGTCTCTTTGTCCTGTTATGGGTACTCTCAGAACTATTATCAGTAGGGCTTTTGGTAGGCAGAACTGTCCTTGGAGAAGTTTCTTCTAATTTCATGAATACCTACTTAGGTTTCAGGAACTAAGCCAGGAGTTGGGTGGGGCACCTAGGATGTGGTGCACAGTGGCACATAATCCTCTTTACTTCCAATGTACAGTAGGCCTCCCTGAAGTGAAGTTTTAACGATTATAGTTTTAGTAGCTCACTATAGTCTGAAATGAAAAAAATTCAACAATAAGCAACTCATAATTTGTAATATACTCCATTTGGGTAGCTTCTGGTTCAGTGTGGTTGAGTCATGTCTTTGTCCAGTGTAATAACTCTGTACAAGCTACCAGCACATTTGCCACCTAGGTTATCAGGCCACCTCTTTGAGCATCAAGTCTTGTGTTCAGGTAAGACATTCTTTTATTTACTAATTGACCTAAGGGATAAAAATTGATGCTGGCAATTTGAATGTGTGAAAGAGGTGCTGTAAATTCCTTCCTCAGAGAAAACAGGAAGAAGCTTTCTTTTTAAGTTGGAAATAAGTCAGTGCATATGGGGTCTGGTTCCACAGTCATCTTTAGCTCATGAGGGCCTTTGGATCTGTCTTCTGTAGGTAAGAAATGACACTGGAGTCCGGCACTGCTGTCCCTGCCTGGTATCCTTCATCTTAGCTTTCCAGAGGCCTTCTGCCCAGATTTACCTCCATTTTATCTCCTGTAGGACTGGGAAAGTGTGCAAGTGATCCTCTAATATGAAATACTAGGAAGCCATTGGCCATTTTGGGTAAAAATATTTTAATTACAAGGCTGGAGAGACCCAAGTTCAGTTTTCAGCACTCACATGGCACTTTATAGCCATTTGTAACTCTAGTGTCAGGAGATCTGAGGCACTTTTCAACCTCCACAGGCACCAGGCACACATGTGGTACACATACATGCAGGTAAAATACTCATACAAATAAAATAAGAGGAAATTAAAACTTTTACTATATTTAATCAATTGGGGGGGGGGAGAGGGGAGTATATTTGCCATGATCTGAGTGTGTGTGGAGGTAGGAGGACAAATTGTAAGAATCAGTTCTCTCCTTCAAGCGTGCTGGTTCTGGTTCTGGTTCTGGAGTTTGGACTCGGACTGTAGACTTAGCAGCAAGTGTTCTTACCTTGCAGAGACATCTCACCAGACCCCTCTTTATAGGTCTACTCCTTTTTAGTTTCTTACTTTTCATGTGACACATCCTAATTTGGGTATTGTGAGACACAGGTATTGTGTGTGTGTGTGTGTGTGTGTGTGTGTGTATGTGATTGTATGTGTACATACCCTTGGATGCCAGAATAGGGTATTTCATTCCCAAGAGCTGGAGTTACAGGCACTTGTGAGCATCAGGATGTGGTGGTGGGAACTGAACTCAGGGCTGTTGGAAAAGCGTGATGACCACTTCTGACTGCTGAACCATCGCTTTTCAGCCTTCCCATAGCATTTTCTTTATGTAATTCTTTGTAAGATGGACTCCCCTTTTATTTTAGTCATTATTTCCATGGAATTTTAACCTATTGTCTGTGTCTCAGTTTCCTTATCGACAGAGATTAGAGATTAGCCTTGGCTGTGATGGTCCTTTACAGATGGGATGGTCTGTGAGATGTGAGAGGAGGCAGCGAGAGCACTGGAGTCAGCTGGCCAGTTCCCTCTCCCAGCTTCAGTGCTGTGCATCAGCTTTCTTTGGGTGCAAGCAACAGAGACCACGTGAGCTTTCTCATACAGGGGAAAAAAAAAAAAGGAACTACAGCAATAAAAAGAGCACAATTTATGTTCTAGCTAGAAAACTACTCTCGAGAAACACACAGAAATCCAAGAGATGCTCAACAGCAGGGAAATCGGTGAGGGTCAAAACACTAGAAGTAATGTGAGCAGGGAGCTGTGCCTGGAGCCCATGGCCCTGGACATCAGCCACTAGCACATTCTGATGCCAGGTCAAATGTCTTCTCCTCTCCCTTCCAGTCTCTGAACTCTCGATGGTTGGAGGAAGGTGACCTACTTACTTATTCGATCAGTGTTTTCCAGAGAAACAGCACCAACATGATACTTTATTTTTACTTACTTTATTGGATTTATGGAATTGGCTCATGGGATCATAGGGGTCCCGAGAAGGGCTCATGTCTAGAAGGCGGGCCAGCAGGTTAGCAGTCCATGCTAGGCTGACATGGTGGCTGCTTTGTCTCTGATTTCTACACACACACTAGGCAGGCTGGAAGACATGCCCCAGTTTATACCCTGCAATCCAGAGGCTAAATTGCTTCTCTGGAAGTCTTAGTTTTGGCCCTTAGAAAGAATTCTGACTGATGAGGTGGACTAATGACAATAAAGAGGGTACTGTGCCTTACTCAAAGTCTACTGATTAAAATGTTAATTACACCTAAAGAATACTTTCTAGTCTAGGTTTTTACTCAACAAATCGGCTTGTTAGTCAAGTCAGGTTGGCATATGCAATTTACTGGTGTACTGTTCAATCCTTCTAACAGGGATTTACTTCAAATTCAAGATTCTCAGTAGGAAGTGTTTTTCGTGTGTGTGTGTGTGTGTGTGTGTGTGTGTGTGTGTGTGTGTGTGTGTTTGAGGGGGAGGAGAGGGAGCGAGAGAGAACAAGTTGGTTGGGTAGGGAGGTGGGGAGGATATAGGTGGGATTGGGGAAGGGGAAAGCATGGTCAAAATATATTGTATAATTGTTTTTTTAAATAAAAAAGATTCTGAGTATGAAGGAAAAAACCAAAACCAAACCAAAACAATCAAAAAAAAAAAAATCACATGGTCATGATATTTACTTTCTTGTGTGTCCTTGGGCAGGGCATCTCTCTGCTTTCATTTTCATAATCTAATACTGTAAACTAGGAAGAATAATGGTGGCTACATGCATGCTTACTGTACGTATCCAAAGATTAAAAAAATATGTAAAGCACTCTGAAAAATTCCAGGGACCAGGCAAGCACTGTAAAGCAAGGTGCAGCAGTCTCTTATGTAAATTCCACAATGCGTTGTTTATTTGTGTTTGTAGTGCCCAAGGGGAAACCACCTGACTCTCAGGCAGTCAAGTGTGGTCTGCATCTCTATTAGATTCTCTGCAAGAATAGAACCAATAGAGTATATTATTAGTGCATTTAAAGCGGGTTACATGGTTCAACAATAGCCATCCATATACTGGAAAAAGCTCGGAAACAGAGTAGTTTCTCTGCCTGCCAAGCTGGGTGCCTCATCAGGCCCAATCTGCTACTGAAGGCATAGAAAATGCATAGAGTCCCTCATCTACAGACCCAGCTGGAAGGTTAGAGTAACTGGGATGTGCTTAAATCTCACTCAGAAGGGGAAATAGAATAGACAGCTGAAGAGGTTGAAGAGAGGTAACAGGGTAGGAGAGGGAGTGCTGAGGGAAGTGAGGGTTGGGATCAGATGTGGGGAGAGCTGGCGTGGGAGGATGGAGGGCTTGCAGGCAGAAGAGAAACTTCTGGCAGGGGCATCTCTGCTGTGACAAGCTGGAGACCTGCAACCAGGTAGACTCCTGGGGGGATATGAGGGTGACTCTAGCTGAGACCCCTAGTCATGTAGACTGAAGAAGCTACCCTATAACCAGACAGAACTCCTAGTGGAGGGAGGGGAACACCAACCTACCCACAAAAACTTCCACCTGAAATTTACTCTGCCCACAAGATGTGCAGGGAGAATGAAAGAGTAGAGATTGAGGGAGGAAGTCCAACCAATTCCTGACTCAACCTGAGACCCACCCTATGGGAGAGAGCCAACCCCTGACACTATTGACACTCTGCTATGCTTGCAGACAGGAACCTAGCATAGCTGTTCTCTGAGAGGCTCCACCCAGCAGCTGATGGAAATAAATGCTGGAGTCACAGCCAAACATTGGTCAGAGTACAGGGAGTCTTGTGGAAGAGTGAAGGGCAAGGATAGAAGGAGTGGGAGGGGACAGGAGTTCCACAAGAAGACCAACTGAGTACTGTTATAAAGAATGGTATCCTATTATTAGTAGAGATAGATGCTGTTTGACTTACTTTTCTGTTGCCGTGAAGAGACACCATGACAGAGGCAATGTATAAAAGGAAGCATTCGACTACTGCACTTAGAGTTTTAGAGTATGTCATCACAGGGCGGGGGCAGGGGTGGGGTTAGGTTATGGCATTAGGCAGACAGGCAGGCTTGGTTCTGCAGCAGAATTGAGAGCTTACACCTGATTCACAAGCTTGAGGCTGAGAGAGATCTAGAGCTACAAACACATGGTCACATATACATATACTCTCTCAGAGAGAGAGAGAGAGAGAGAGATGGACATTTGAAACTTCAAAACCCACCTCCAGTGGCACACCTCCTCCAATAAGATCACACTTCTTAATCCTTTCCCAAACAGTTCTACTAAAGTAGACCAAGTGTTCAAATGTATGAGCCTCTAGGGCTTGTTCTCATTCAATTCATTATGGATGCCCTCACCCGTTAGAAGTTGTGATGGCTACTCTTGGTTGTCCACTTGACTACATCTGGAATTAGCTAAAATTCAAAAATGGAGGCGCATCAAGTGAAAGAACTTTTTTGTTGTTTAATATGGAGTATGAAGATCCACTTCTTATTTGGATCTTGAGGCAGCAAGACACATGCCTTTGACCTGGGCCTTGAGCTGGGAAGATATGCCTTTAATTTGGGCCACACCTTCTGCTGGAAGCCCATATAAGGACATGGAAGAAGGAAGCTTTTGCATTTCACCTGCTTGCTTTTGCCTTGCTAGCAAGTCTATTCGTTCAGTGGTATTAGAGCCTACTTTTTTGGGTTCCAGAATCTACTGAAGACGAGCTGAGGCATCCAGAGTAGTGGACTGAGCAACTTCTGGATTCTTGGACATTCCATTCATAGATAGCCATTGTTGGATTAGTTGGACCATTGTCTGTAAGTCACTCTAATAAACTAACCCCCTTTCTCTTTCTCCTATCTATCTATCTATCTATCTATCTATCTATCTATCTATCTATCTATCTATCTATAGATATAGATTGTCTTAGGGTTTTATTATAGTGAAGAGACACCATGACTAAGACAACTCTTCTAAAGGAAAACATTTACTTGGGGATGGCTCACAGTTACAAAGGTTTAGTCCATTACGATCATGGCAGGAACCATGGCAGCTTGCAGGCAGACATGATGCAGGAGGAGCCGAGAGTTCTTCATCCTTATTCTCAGGCAGCAGAAGGAGACTGTACCACACTAGGTGTAGCTTGAGCATATATAAGACCTCAAAGCCCGCCCCCACTGTGTTACACTTTCTCCATCAAGGCCACACCGACTCCAAAAAGGCCACACCTTCTAACAGTGCTACTCCCTATGGGCCTTAAGGGGCCAATTACATTCAAACTACCATATAGATATTCATTCTATGAGTTCTATATATTCACTCTAAAGAACCTCGTTTAATATAGAAATGAATATAGATAGCCAAAACAACCCATTAAAAAAAAAACATGGACCTCTTTACATATAAGCCACTCACCAGACGGTGCCATCAATGTGACTCGAGTCCTCTCCTTTCCATTAACCCTTTCTATATATGTCCTCGCAGACCTGCCCAGAGGTGTATCTTTTAGTTAGTTATACATCCCATTATGTTGACAATTATTATTAGTCATCCCATCTTCTGGTTCCCACTCCTAAATAACACTACCAGTATTGAGTACTTATTGCCTTCCATGCACCACATTGGATGCTTGGCCCATTGTAATTTGAGTCATGTCACAACCCAGTGAGGGACATAGCCTCACTTCACAGAAGAGGACCCCAAGGTTTAGAAAGGCATCCCAAGGCCACACAAAGAACTCATGGAATGGCCTGTGTTTGAATTCAGACTTTTCTTATTCTCAGGTTGACTTTCTCTCTCTCTCTCTCTCTCTCTCTCTCTCTCTCTCTCTCTCTCTCTCTCTCTCTCTCTCTCTCTCTCTCTCTCTTTCTCTCTCTCTCTCTCTCTCTCTCTCTCTCTCTCTCTCTCGTCTCTACCATTGTTCAGAGGTGTGAGCTGGCCACCTGCCCCCTTGGCTGCCTTCCCTGCTCCAGGTTTACCTTGGCTTCAGTGGTCTGGAAAATGAGAATTCTTTGATCTCCTCCAAGCATTAGTTTTAGGATGCCAAGTCCTTATGAGGAACTTCCTGTCCATTTTCGTAGACTTCAGGCTTTGCTTTGGCGAAGGACCGTTCTTTTGACTTCTTTCTTGAAATGTGATTAATGCAAACTTCTTCAGTTTTTAGGTCCATTCGTGGGTGTTCAAAAGAAAAAAAAATAATAGAACCTTAAAAATGCCTTTCATATAATTATAGTTTTGTAAGAAATGGTTCTTTTCATATAAGCTGAATTAATTTATTTTGAATTCCTTGAATATATTTGGGGAGTCATGGAAAGTAGTCTATATTTAGAATGGAAATCAGTGTTTTGTGAACATTACTTTGGAAAGATTTGAATGCTTGGCACACTGGGCATTTTGTAATATCCATCACAGATAAAGGAAGTGAGCCTCTCTGTAGACAGAATCACTCAGGGGTTAATCGGATCTAAGCAACACCAGACATATGAATAAAGATCATTTTCTTGTGGTAATTTGATTATGAAGGAAGCCGACCCATAGAAGTTGGGTCTACAAATCAGTTGAAATAGAGAACAAAGTTTTTCTTTGCCTGGGCTGTCAGACCTGTGCATCTCAGACATTAATATTCATGGGAATCATCTCGAGAGTTTCAAACTGCACATTCTAGTTTGTGGAATTATTTGAGAGTCTGTGTTTCTGATCAGTCCCAAGACGGTGCTAAAAGTGTTGTCCATGTGCCCTTCTCGTTGTAGCAAGGATGACTCACAGTTCCAATAGATGTCGTAGCTGAGAAACCCAATATTATCCAATAAAGACTCTTGGCCAGTGACTGTTAGTCATTTACAGCCATTGCTATATACCTTGACAGTCAATGGATAGAGATGATTTATGAGTTAACTAGACACCATCCCACCTAGATAGCTATAGGTGAATGAGGGGGGAGGAAATTAATGTGTCTGATTATATGGGTGTTTGGCTCCTGGTATTTGACATGAAATATACTCCTTTACTCATTGGTGATGGAGACAGAAGCATGGCTCCATGTCATCTGTGGCAGCCTAAGGCGTTCCCGGAACCCCTTGGTGACCTCAGTACAGGTAAGACTGGATCCTTCGCTCAGCTTCAGAAGAGAATTTAAGGACCAACTACCATGAAGCAGAGTCAGAGAAGATTAAAAAGAGAAAGGTGCCCAGGGAGGGAACAGGACACACCCAAGAGTGTGCACATGGGTTTCTCACAGCCGAGTTACACTTAGGTGTTTTAGCTATAGACATGTACACCACTCAAGTTACATTCGAAAGAAAGGGTTGTTAAGGAGCCTTCCCCCTCCTCCTCTTCAATAATGATAATCAAGATTATAGGTGGCTCTGGAGGTCATTAGAAGGCATTATAATCTGATAAAAGAAACCCAGAACCACTAGTTTTGCACAAAGCATTTGGGGCATGTCTTTTACTGTAACTGGGTTTTCTATGAGAGTCCTAGAAAATTGCAGGCTTATAGCTGGGAAGTGAGTGAGGCCATATTTTAATATTTTAACAATTACTTTTAAAACATTCTTTAAAAAATTATGACTTATTTGTTTATTTATTTTACTTTCTGTGTATGTGTGTGTGTGTGTGTGTGTGTGTGTGTGTGTGTGTGTGTGTGTATACATCTTGACTTGAATGTGTAGATGAGTGGACAACTGTTCCAGTCGCTTCATTACTACAGTGTGGGCTCTGGACATCAAACTCAGGTTGTCAGGCTTGGCAGCAAGCACTTTGGCCGGCCGAGCCACATGCCCAGCCTGCTGTTTTAGCATTCCTATTTGTTGTGTGGCTGTATAAAAGGCACACTGTGTCTGTGCTTACACCCTGCACAGCAGATGAGGCTAATGGGGCTGCAATTCTTGATTCGTAGCAGATGGGAGGCTTCAGCCAGGCTTGGAGGTGAGGGGCTCCTTTCTTTTCTCTCTCTGTCTTTCTATCCTGTCTTACTATAGCCATCCTGTGTGCAGTACACACAAGGTCTGCCTTTCGGAGATGAAGAAGTAAAGCTTCAGAAGTGGCATGTCATGGCTGGCGAGTAGAGACCGAGGCTCCAATCTTCAACTGTCTGTCTGTCTGTCTGTCTGTCTCTCTGTTTTTTTTTTTTTTACCTCAGTGCTATATACTAGTCATAGCTGGATGTTTTTTTTTCTTCCTTATTGCTTTTCTATTGCTTTTTATTTGGAAATTATTGGCAAGTCTTTCCTTCTTTTTCCTTTAAGGTTGTGTAAAAAAAAAAAAGAGAAATCAAGTTCAATTTAAAAAATCTACACAAAATTGTTCATTAAACTTCCCCCTGACATCTTTTTTCCCCCCATCTCACTCTGTATGTCAAAATTGTTCTCCAGCCTGCAAAGGCCTTGGTGCTTTCTGCTGAGCTGACTGACAAAGCCTTATGATTTAAAAATTGATTTAAAAACCATCCCATTTCTCCTTCCACAAGCCCCAGCCTTTGATCTTTTCTCAGGAGCAATTTCCAATCAGGCTTTTTTTTTTTTTTCTTCTAACTTTGTAAATGTTAGTCTTCCGTCCTCCCTAGGCCTACTCACTCTTCCTGGAAGGAGAGGCTGGAACCGTCAATCCCCCAGTGTCATCACTGTTCTATTAGAAGCTTTACTCTCAATTGGCTTGTATCCAGAAGAAGAAATTTAACACAGCAAACCTCATGCTGTGATTGTTTGCACACTAAAACTAAGTAGGGTTTTGACAACCACCTGGTTTAGTTGGTGTATGCCAGCAAGAACAGACTAATTAAGCACTTTAAAAATGTTAGTTTTGTTTGGCATTAAAAAAAAAGTCAAACATTCTTAACATGAATCAAAATAACCAGTTCATTACCAAATCCTTTTACCTTGAGATACAAATGCAACAATCTAGCGATCTATATATATAAAATGAAGATTATATAGTTATATAAGATTCTTAAATTCACTTTTATTATTTCATTTTTCCCCTAAGGGCATGGCAAAATATAAAGCCACCAAGGTGAGAGCTGATTTAATTGAATAAAAAATGAAGTTCTATTTATCCAACTTGAGATGGACACATTTACCTAAAGTTCCTAAATCATCTGAGAAGTTTTATTAATAACTTCTGACTGAGTATAAATCTTCATCTCAAGACTAATTATTTTCACTCAATATGTGACTCCTGGAGGACAGTGGCTAACTAATGAATTTGAATTCATGTGATACCCAAATTTGCTTTGTCAATATTTTACTCATGGGCCAAGATTATGCTAAGTTCTAGAATCACATTAGTAGGATCTTGCGTTAATAGAAGCTTCAGGAGGGAAGAATAGAAAGACCACTGAGTTTTGAATTGGCTTGGTTTTTTTCCCCCCTGAGGCCTCAGTTCTGTGTAGTCTTTAGCTGTGGCATTCATAATTAAGGAGACAGATCTCAAAAGGCTGAACAGGTGCCTCTGAAGCATACATAGCAGACTCACCTGCAGAGCCTTAGTGAGAAAGAAGCATGTGGTCTACATGGCTTTTAATTTACAAAGACCGAGAGTTGGTTGGTTTTAATGTTTTGTTAGGTCTGAGAATTAGCAAGCAAAGCTATTGAAAATTGGTCATTGGTTTGGAGAACATTTCACAATGAATTCAGGTCTCTATCAAACCCCAAAGCCAGATGTTTGAGTATACAGATCCTAAATCAGAAGACTTCATAGCTTGGGGTTTCAGTTTTGGATCCACATGGGATGGGACTAACTGGATCTTCTTAAATTTAGTAATGTTATAGCAATAGCTATGACTTGTTGAGTGATTGCCCTCACCAACAAGGCCAATGTTTACTGAATTCTTATATATGCAGTTGTATCTGATTTTTACATAACTTGGTGTTGTAAATTTGTAGCACAATATAGAGTCATTTTTACGTGTGAGGAAGCTGAGTGAGGTCAACTGCCCATCGAAAGATCTACAGGTAATAAGTAGAGTCTGGTTCCACGCCCTCACGTATGTCACTTCTAACTTTTATAATAACCCTCAAGAGAAGTACTGTGTGCATGACCTAACAAGGGATGAAACATAGCAAGTAAATAGTTAAGTGAATAATATTAAATGCTGGAAAGAAGTCTAAGGTCAAGTCAAAGTAATGTTTATTCACCACTCAGAAAAGAATATGTTTCCCTATCCCCTATGACAGCTACAAGCATCACACTCAAATAGAATCCTCCCTAAACCAATCCTAACTTGAAAAAACAGATCCAAAACAACAAAAAAGAAAACAGTCTAGGAAACACTCTGAGTTGAAATAATTATGTGTACCAAAGTAATCGAGAAGCCTGGATGTAGGTTTGGGTACCACAGAAAAGGCTGACACGGGCACTAGCTTGTTTTTAAATTTTGCATCCAGCTTTATTTTAAATGAATAAGTACGGTAAGCCATATAATTCCCTGGATTATTTACACTCTAGTCAGAGTGACTGCTGAGGGATAGTGTAATTACAAAGTACACTTTCCCAGCTGAGTGCAATTGCTCCTTGTGTAATAGGTCTGTTGGGGACTGATCTCTGTAAACACCAAAACTCAAATACTTGTAAATCATAGTTAGTGGCAAATGACATACAACCCCTTGAGGACACATATGCAGTGAGAAATGGGCTTTGATTTAGATGGACAATTTTTTTTCTGCTATTTGTCAAACTCTTATAAAGTGTTGGAATTAAGGGTATTTTTCAACTCTTTTACTATTTCCTTAGCATAGTGTTAGAAAACTGGCTATTTTTCTGTCATCTTAGTAAGCTGCTCCATTAACAGCCCTTTATATGACACAGGCAATAGCATCTCCTTTTCTTTTTTTGGTCAGCAACCTCTTCTGGGTTCCATTCCAACATTCCCCCCCTCTCACACCCCTTTTCTTAGTTCAACTTCCAGTGAACAGCAATGGAGTATCTGAGGTATGTGAGATGGTGTCAGATATCACAGATGAAACAGTACAGAGCAAAGAATTATAGGAAAAAGAGAGTAGGGGCTGGTGAGATAGCTCAGCCTGCCAACCTGAGTTGGATTCCCAGAACCCACATGGTGGAGGGAGAAAATGAATGCCTACAGACTGTCCCTCTGACTTCCACATGTGAACTGTGTCACATACCTCAAGGACACTAGATGGATGAATGAATGTTAAGAAAGAGAACTTTAATAATAGTGAACTCTTCTCCATTACTCACCAATGTTTCTTCTCTACGATGAGATGGGTCACTGTATATAGCCAATGCTTGGCTGGTCCTTTCTCGTGTGCTCATCACTTTATACTGCATGGCCCACTTTGCTCTGAGATGAGGAAAGATTAACTTCTCTAAATTAATTTTCATGTTGATGCCGGTCTATAATTACATTTCCTTTCTCTTCTTTACTGTTTCATTCCAATCATATTTACTAAAAGGAACGTGGTAAGGTTGGAAGATTTCCAAACAAAATTCCCAGCTCATTTGTTTTGATACTTGCTACTTCATAACAAATGACATTCCATCCCCACTGCAGTTTTTATGTAGCTCATGATTCTATAAATCAATAATTTCAGTAGGACTCAGTTGGATTAATTTTCTTGCTCTGTAGATGTCAATTGGGGTGAATGGTTTGAGAAGATAGTCTGGGTGTCTTTGCCGACATGCTCCATATTGTGATGGGATGGCTCCTCTCCTCTTCTGTCCTCTCTTCTCTTCCCCACCACTCACATCCCCTCCCCTCCTCTCACACTCCTCCCCTCTCTTATCATGGTCTCCCTGCATGTTTTATGTGTAGTTGTTCTTTGACCTGGGTGGAGTCCAAAGCTACAATTTTCAGTGATTTGAACACAACTACAAGAAAGAAAACATTTTAAGGAAAATTTCCCATAATCTTTCCAGAGAGGTGTGTGAGCACCTTTGCATTATGATGGACGCAGATGACAACAGTAAACTAAAGGCAAAGTGAATAGCCAAGTGTGGTAGGTGACGGGGGTTCAAATCCAGCTTGGGGTAGAGTATGAGACACTGTCTCAAACAAAACAAAACAAACAAGCAACCAAGCAAACAAGTTTTCAGATGAAGAAAGAATTAGCTCTCTCCCAAATATCCTTGTAATTTATTAAAATGTAACCACAGAAAACAAAATAAAAATTTAACTTCTTAAGGATTGTGTATTTATAAGAAAATATTTTACAGACTGAAAATTTTGCCTAAAGTATATTTCTCCTTGCATTTTTAAAATCATGCCATACAATTAAGAAAAGGTTTGTTGTATGGTGGGGGAGGAGATCTCCTTCTGCCAGAGGTCTAGGGGAGGGGAATAGGGCAGGAGAGGAAGGGAGGGTGGGAATGGGAAGACAAAAGTGAGGGGATAACATTCAGGATATAATCTGAATAAATTATAATAAATTAGAATTTACAAATTAAAAAATGTGCACCAACTAACTAATAGATAAAATAATGTAGTTAAAAAAAGAGAAAAGATTTGCTTTTATTTTATTTGTATGGATATTTTACCTGTATGTATGCCTGCAAACCACATATGTACAGTGCCTAAAGGGGCCAGAAGATGCTGTTGGATCCCCTTGAACTGGAGTTACAAGTAGTTGTTTGTTGCCATGTTGGGGCTGGGAATCGAACTCTGGTCCTCTGCAGGAGCAGACAGCACTCTTAACTACTGAACCACCAGTCCAGTCTCAACCACAGACTTGTTTAATCCTTTGTGAAAAGAGCAACCCATTTCGCTCTTTCTATCCTAAGTTGATATAGCAAAATGGCCCTCTGGAGATTTTTAGGATGAAGGTATGCTCGTGGTAATAGTAATAACAATTAAAAGATTAATATCAATGGCACCAGGAAAATGTCACTGTGAGCTCCACTGCCCCCAGGTGGTCAATGATGGAACTCACTGTTCAAACTACTCTTTCTTAGAACAGGTCTTACGTGCGACAATTCTGAAAAACCGTGATAAAATATGATCAGAGTTTTGCATATACACAGAAAGTGGCTGTGGAGAGGTACAGGTGTCACACTGTCTTAGTCATGGATTCTATTGCTGCAATCAAACACACCACGACCAAAAAACCAAGTTGGGAGGAAAGGGTTATTTTTGGCTTACACTTCCACGGTGTAGTTTATCACTGAAGGAAGTCAAGGCAGAAACTCAAACAGGGCAGGATGCAGGAGCTGATGCAGAGGGCATGGACGGTTGATACTTACTGGTTTGCCCTCATGCCTTTGCTCAGCTTGCTTTCTTACAGAACCCAGGGCCACCATCCCAGAGATAGCACTAGCTATCATGGGCTGTGCCCTCACCCACCAATCACTAACTAAAGAAGTGCCCTGCAGCCAGATCTTATGGAGGCATTTTCTCAATTGAAGTTCCCTCCTTTCATATGAATCTAGCTTGTGTCAACCTGACATAAAACTAGCCAGGACACACACTAAGAAAATGAAGTACTTTCATTTTTACTTTTATCCAGGGGATGCCCAGCACAACTACAGAATATGGTGTTCACTGATTTCTCTAATTAGCTCAGCTTCACACTGGGATCGTATGTATATCTAAGGGATGCCAGGATTTAGAAGTTGAGACCCTTTTGTAAAGAATTAAGGGGTGGAATATGGGTTGAGGAGGAGATGAGGGCAGAATGCAGAAGGAGCCAGCAGATCAAGGGCGTGTACTGGGAGGTGCAGAGCCAAGGAACAGAGAGACAGGATGCCACTCATGCACAATTTAGAGGCCAAATTACTCCCAGGAACACGTCGAACCCTCTCTTTAGTTCCTTTAATTTATGGTATTCATGTTGACTTGTTATACTCCATCAGAGAGTAGAAGAAATAAGGCAATTTCATGAGGATACGAAGAAGCAAACTCATCACAAATTCTAGTCTGACTGTCCTGTGATGATCAGTCTGAATTCTGAAGTAATTCTGAGTTAATGAAAGTATTTCTTGGGAAATCAGATGGTTGGTGATACCACCCAGTTCTAGCTGCATTTACAAACACACTCAGGGCCAAGTGTACAGGATGGATATTTTATTTTATTTCATTTATTTTTAAAAGGATGCGTCCTTTTTTTGTACATAATTATAGTGAATAACCTTTAATTGCAATATGCCCACATGACTCAAAGAATTGCCCACACCTTGAAGTTTCTTAAACTGCTTTGAAATTGCCTTTTAGGAAAAGATCATAGGGAGGGTCTGGGAGGTTTTCTGCTCAATTTACAACGCAGGTACAGATTTAAGGAGAGTGTAATTACCAGATACAAGCCCTAAGCTGAATTGAATCACTTCCTGGGTGCTGGACTTGTTACAGACTGACCTTCAAGGCAATCGAATCCTGCAGCGTGTCCTTGTTAGATTTCTTCACAATCAAGGAGTTTTCTCCTTCCTCGTTTTTTTGTCTTTCCGCATGCAAATGGGTTAAGAAGAGCAGATGTTCCTGCTGTCCGGCAATTTTCATCTCCTTGGTCAGAGGACCAGAACCCCACTACTCACCACTGCTTTTCTTTTGATAAAGCAACTGAAAACTTATTAAAAGAACAACTGAGAAAGATCCGCGGTAAATCACTTGTGTTGAAGGAGTGCCAGCCCAACACTCCCTCAATCACCCACCCACACCTTATTCCCTGGAAGAAGGCAAAAACAAAAAAACCACTTATTGTCCATGAAGCTAAGATAAGAGACTGACCACAGAAAAACCTAAGTCAGGAAATAGGGTCTTTCCTCTCCAGTGAGGTCATATTCCTGAAATAGTCGAGTTTAATTCTTCTGCTGCACCCTGCAAAGCACGGCTGCTTTGCAGATGGCCTTGCTGTATTCTTATCACTAACTGTTATGTAGGCAAGACATTAGGGTGCGAACTCCTTCCTAGGAAGTGAAGAATTTTATTATATTCAACATCTTAACTGTTGTATGTGTCATTAGCTACTAGGATAGGAAGAGTTTCTACGTAAGACTTTTATGCAGAGTATTCTGCAGCCTAGCAATGTTGAGTGTTTTTGCATTTCTTTACTGTATGAGTGTGTGTATGTGAGAGCGTGTGACTGCGTGGCTGTGAGTGTGTGTGTAACTGTGAGTGGATGCATATGAGTGTGTCTATATGTGAATGTATGTGTTTGAGCATGTGAATATGAGAGTGTATCAGCGTGAGTCTGAATGTGTGAGTGTGTATATGAGTGTGTATGTATGTGAGAGTGTGAATATGGATGCGTGTGTGCGTGAGTGTGTATGTATGTAGGAGCACGTGAGAATGTGTGTGTGTGTGTGTGTGTGTGTGCACGCGTGCATGTCATGACCAAACTGTAGAAAGATCAAAGGACAACTGCCAGGATTCCAGTCTCTCCTTTGACCATGCAGATCCTGGGAATAGGGTACAAGTTGTCAACCTGAGTGGCAAGCACCTTTACTAGCACAAGATAGCACTTTCAGTTGCTTGCACATGCACACACACATACATTAACAAATGCATATACATACCAGTGTGAGCACAAGCACATGTAAGTGTATGCACTCACACATGTATGCAAGTGTACGTATGATACACTTTCCACTCCTAAATGTGACACAAGAAAGGCAAATAATACAGTGCCTACTAAGTAGGTTTCCAATTGTGTCTCTGAGTCAGGGAATGAAGGCAGGCCAGGAGTTAGCACTAACGATATTAGAAAATACAACTTTATCTGTCTTTTCTTAATTGCAGTCACCCCTCAGCCCTCTTTACCTGCTAAGCCACTCTACCACACTGTGCTTGTATACAAATCGAATCAAAGCAGTTGATTCTCTCTCTCTCTCTCTCTGTCTCTCTCTGTCTCTGTCTCTGTCTCTGTCTCTGTCTCTCTCTCTCTCTCTCATAATTAGTTTTACCTCTTTGCATAAGCACACCTAGTAGACACACTTAGGAGCCTTTCCCTTTTTCTTCTCCTGTAATGCATATGGCAATGATGTGTGTTTGACAGGCAGCCTACCACCTGTGAGGATTTCCTTAACACACACAGCGTGCCGACAGCTTAGGTTAACTGTAAGCCTCACAAGGTAAGCTTGGAGTTTCACTATTCTCACCCACAGCTCAGTTGGTTCTGGTGAAATTAAATTAGATTGTCCTGCCCATGACAGTTTTAAAAAAATAATATTGAGGGTCTGCAGCTATGATTCAGTAGTTCAGAGTGACTCCTGCTCTTCCAGAGGACCTGAGTTTGATTCCCAGAACCCATATCAGGCAATGCACATGGAGTACCAGGAGAATGGATACCCTCTTCTGGCCTCCATGGTCTGCCCTACAATATAGACACACACACACACACACACACACACACACACACACACACACACAGAGAGAGAGAGAGAGAGAGAGAGAGAGAGAGAGAGAGAGAGAGAGAGAGAGAGAGAGAGAGAGAGAGAGAGAGAATAAAATAAAATAAAATAAAATAATTTCTTTCTTTGTGAATTGCAGTTGACTTTTAAGATGACAAGTTGTCTTGCCTACAAATCCCTTTTTTGGTACCTGCATTTCTTCCTCTTGCAAACCCACTGCTTCCTATGGGGTCTTAGAACGGGAACAGAAAGGCTTCCCTCCCCCTGGCTGCTGTCTCCTGGTCTCTTTTCTCTCCCTGCATTGCTTAGAGAACTCCTGCCTCCTCAGACCGCCAGTTCCACATCATCAAAGTCATTCTCCCACCTACCCGCTTCCCTCTATTGCTTATGATGTGATGGGGTACCTGGCTTTTATCATATCTCACTCCCAGCACCTGGACCAGGTCCTGGTAAATATTCAGTGTCAGCAAACATGGTTTGAAAAATTAGTAATAGTCATGTATCTGTGCTGAGATATGTAAGGTTTTTTTTGTTTTGTTTTGTTTTTTGCTTTTTGTTTTTTTTGTATCAGGATCTTTCAGCACCACCAGGTTCTCTTTTATATCAACCAGTAAAATGGCTTTCACAAAGACTCTAATTAAGGTTGTTTTATTTAGTCACAATAGCATGTGTACTAGTTGGTCTTTTGCCACTATGACAAAAACAGCTTAAGGAAACAAATATGTATTTGAGTTCCTGGCTTCTAGGGGCATTGACAGAGCATGCCACATACATCATGGTGGCCAAGAAGCAGAGCAAGAAAAAATGCCCCAAGCTTGCTGGCTTTCTTCTTTTCCTCCCTGTATTGTATCTGGGTCCTCAACCTGTGGGATGACATAGCCTGCATTTAGGGTGAGTTTTCCTCTGGGCAGTCCTTCGAGAAAGGCCCTTACACAGGCACCCAGATGTGTGCTTTACTATTCTCCTAGATCTTCCTTGACCCAATCAAGTTAGCAGAACCAGCCATCACAGGATGAGAAGCACGCAGCACCAGAGGCCGAGGGGACAAGGCTCAAGTGCGTAAGTAGTGCAAGGCGTGGAGTGAGGTTTCTTCTTATTAGATGGAGAACAGTCATGCATTTGTTATTGTGTTTTCCATTTCCATGGTTGGGAAACACTTTGTGGGGGGAAGAGGCAGTGTGAGACAGGAGGATGAGCTCTGTGATCCCTTGGCTGTGTGACCTCGAGAGCATCAGTTTATATCTTTGAGTCTGCTTCTTCCATCTGTGAAATGGGGAGATACTAACAGTGCCTACTCTTGGTGTTGCCATGGAGTTTAAGTAAATTGTGTAAATGATACCGTAACTGTGAACAGTACATTCTACAAGCAATTGCTTCTAACAACTATGGTTTATCAGTTTATACAAATACTGGGTGTTGTTGGTATTCATCGATAAATTCTTGTTCTCCCTTTTCTAGATTTCAGTGGCTATTTTTGTACTTGTCTTGATAGGAAGAATATTATTGACTCCTTTTTTAAATTTTTTTTAAAGAAAATTTTTCTTTTTTTTCATATATATTTATATTATTACATAAATATACAATAAAATACCTACAGCAAGAAGAACCACGAAACAATCAGGAATTATATATAGGTTACATTCATAGTGTTTTGGCTACTTGTATTTGGCAACTTTGAAGAAAACGTCTTTCCTATCTTGATACATCTAAAATTCTGAATGTAAATAAATATCTATTATATCTCATCTTTATCAACTTAAAACATCTATCTAGATCTAAAAACATCTTAACCTCAAAACAACTAATCTTAATTGTTAAATTAAACTATCTGGTCTTCAACCCCATGAGAGACTTAAGAAGAAATAAAATAGATTATCTGAGTAGACAGGAAGTACAGGTTAGCAGTTTCCAAAATGAGAAAACGACAGAGACAGTTTGCTGCTTGAATAGTCACCCAAAACTATAACATTGGAGCATCATCTTCAGCCTTCTGACCCAATATATCCGACAGACATATTTGCGAGGCAGGAGCTATTGAGGACTTGCTTACCCTCTCTTGGCAGGGTTTGACCATTGACTCTGTCTACATTCAAGCCTGCCCATTTTTAGGCAGAATTCTCTCTGTGGCTGAAATGAGGACATTTTTTCCCAGTGGCTGCTTTGCTACATTTGAAGCCATCTCCATAAGGAGTATAATTGATGCTCATCATCTTCTTTGAGGTAGGCTAAGTGTTGCCAGGAGTTAACCTGTATTATTGTCAAAGAATCTTTAAAATGATTAAAAAACATCATTAAATGTCATATTCTGTAGGTCTCTGAGGTTTTTGAAGATCTTATCTGACTATTTTACCTTATCTATCTGAAGAATCATATCTATCTGTTAAACCTAGGATGTATATTCCTATGATAAAAGTAAACTAGTAATTGACATAACCATGACTTGATCAATTAACAATTAACTTGTATTACTTAATTTCCTAAGCACCTTACAGCAGTATTTTCAAAGTATTGGAAGTAAGTTTTGTATTGTAGTTGAGTTGTATGGGTACCATATTTCATATTAGAGTGGAAATTTGTATAATGCATGAAGAATAATCTTAAATTTGAATTCTATACCAATGTATCAAAATTAAGCTTATTTTGCATCAATATACAAAATTCTATACCAGTGAATTGAAAATAATCTTCTGAGTAACACTTAAGCATTAAGTTGATTTACTCCCCTCTTATGGAGGCCATGAAGATACCATAAGAATACTGCCTCCACTGTGTACAGTGCACTACCCTAGTCCTTGGTCACTTCCCACTGAGAAGACAGGATACTTGAGATAGTTAGGAAGACTTCCCATGTTCAGGAAATTCCCAGAAGGAAGAGGCCCTCCTGCTTTCCCATCGATCATTGTTTGCCATCACTGACGTCATTTCCCAGGACTGTTTTCATGTACTTCAAGCTTGACTATGTCCGCCCTCCAACCCCCCCCCCCATGCACACAGAGAACAATTAACATTGTTGAACCATAAAATGTGAAGATAATATCATCAAGGCAGTGCGACACTGAATGGGAACTCCACTAACAGTGTGTTGTGACTTTTCACAAGGATCTGTCATTAGCTACCTGTCCCATAAGCCTGACCTTTGAGACAAACCCTTAACATCTTTCTTACAGACAGACACATGATGATCATGTCCCCGCCGTGTCTTGGAATTTCCATTTCCATTTCCCTGGATTGAATTAGGATATCATCTAGTGTACCATTTCATATTTTTGCTTTCAAACTGGAATTAGTTTCAAACACTGCTGTTATGGCGAGTGTGGTGACATACACCTGTCAGCTCAGGATATGGGAGGCAGAGGCAGGAAGGTCACAAGCTTGAAGCAAGCCTAGGGCTATGTAGTGATACTCTGGAGAGAAAGGAATGGAGGAAGGAGAAAAAAAAAAGAGAGAGAGAGGAAGGGAGAGAAGAAGAGGGAAAAGACGAGGGTGGGGGGAGAAAGAGCAAAGAGAGAGAAAGAAAGAGAGAGAGAGAGAGAGAGAGAGAGAGAGAGAGAGAGAGAGAGAGAGAGAGAGAGAGAGAGAGAGAGAGAGAATACATTATATAGAGGGTGAGAGAAAAGTGAGCCTTGTAGGGGACACTAGTCTAAATTTATGTTTTAAAGGGGAGACCCAGCAAAACCATAGTCCTACCGAAGAGCTCTCTGCTTTTCTATTTTGGATGAAATATGTACCTGTATGCTTTAAGTGCCTCATTCTAAGTTGCTGCCTCTAAAACAGAAGACACGGTCTAACATATATCTAGACGAGGCCGCCTGTGTTCACTGTATCCTTTGTGCTGCTCTGTAGTCCCCCACTTTGAAGTAAAGGTTCTGACTCCCACTTTGGGAACAGAAAAAGCTGCCAGGAGGTTGTAACAAAGTCCTTTGTTCCTCCTCCATCCCTGTAGTGGAACAAGGCAAAGGAGATGGGGTCTGCTAAGAAGCCACCTCCTCATCACCTAGTCATGACTGGAGGGTCAAGCTCAGTCCACGTATCCCTTCATCTTCTTCTTTCTCATTTAAAATGATTTTTGATAGTCTTCACATTAGAAAAATGGATGCCTAAGGAGTGTTTTCAAATACTCTTACCATTTTAATGATGTAATAGAAAGTGCTTAAAAACATTTTTCCCTCACATCCTTTTTTTTGAGAACCACTATTTTTATTTATTGTAATCTATTCATATTATATTCCGATTGTTATTTCCTCACTTGTATCTTCCTGTTCCCACCCTCCCTCCCTCTTCCACCCTATTCCCCTTCCCTAGACCCCTTCCCTCATATTCTGTGGAATTTTTCAAATAAAATATATTAGGAAAGCTGAATATAATGGTCTCTGTCAATAAAACTTTTTTTCCTCCCAAAGAAAGTCTCTATTCACTAGGAAATGCCTACCCTCAATGAGAACATTACCAACAAAAACAGACAAAAAATTTTGGTATAAGATACTGTGTTATGCTTTCCTCTGAATTGAAACGTTCCCTTCTAAAGGATGGTGCCTAAGACTCAGGAAGTCAACCATACCCAAGAACTTCCTGAAACTTACAGGTACAAGGTCCTTAAACCAAGATTGGATTAGTAGTGAGGGAGATGTGACTTCCTGGCTGCCTGAAAGCTATGCAAGGAGTTCATAGAGCGAAGGGTGATACTAGTGAGTTGTTACCCATGCTGGGATGGGTTTTTGATACATCAAGTCATCTTGCCAGAACTGCAGAGTGCTCTTTGATGAGGTAGCTGCCTTTGTGTCACTCATGCTTTTGTAAACAATCTAATACCTCCCTTGTTCCTCGCAAAGCACCCTCTATAAACTTACTACTTCACTAAGCTAGGCTTGAGTGGAATTCTTCCTTTGGTCTGTCGTTGGTGCCTTATCTGAGGTAGATGGATGTTCACTCACGTCTCTCTAATAGTAAACATTAAATGACAGATATGAATAGTCAGCAAAGGAAAAAAGACTGTGGAGTTATAGGGCTTGTGTTCAAACCCCAGCTGCACCACTTATTAACTTGTACACATCAGGAAACTAATTTCTCTTTGCCCAACTAACTCCTCTATGAAGAAAACAGGGGTACTGTAAATGAATGCATCTCAGGTAGTGGTGATGAGTTGTAAGGCAGGCAATGGGAATAAAAAGGACACATGCATTGCCCAGATGGCTCGCCTGATGGTTAATGCCCAGTATGCCCCATATGCCATTATTGCTGCTGCTGTTTTTTTAGAGAAAAGTGTGCTGCAAATGAAAATGACTAGTTAGACATCCATTCTTCCCAAGATTCCTCGGAGTCTACTTTCACTCAGATATCTGCTTTCACACTGTATCATGCAGATACAGCCTGGAAGAGGTTAAAACAATCTCTGCATCAGGAATTTGCTTTCTCAGATTGCTGGCAGCAGGAAAAACTAAGAGCAGCCACTTCCTCTAAGTCTTTTGGAACTAGGCCACCCTACCTGTGGGCATCTCTAAAAAAAAAAAAAAAAAAAAAATTCACTTTGTATTCTCTCAATGCCCTTTGAAGTTCATATAAAATCAATATGCAGGAATCAGCTTTCTAAGCATTGAGTTTCCACAAAACATTTGTTTTGGAATTCAAGTCTCACAAAGCACCGATCCGTGCATTTTATTAGTGGGAGAATAAATGTGTATGGAACTTTATTATACTCATTGAATCGTGGCTAAAAGACCATGAAAAACCCACACAATGCAGAAATACTAGCCATGGGTCTCCTGGGAAGAAAGGGGTGGATTGGTAAGAGTGTGTAAAGACCAACAGGTGCTAAGATTTTTGCATTGACCCATTAAATTTTTATTGGCTTCATAGCTTTTCAGAGTCTCCTGCTGTCTGCCTTTGCCGCTGTCTAAAAGCTCCAGGCTGGAAATGATCAAGGTTTCATGCATATGCTAAATGGATAAGAGGATTAAAATAAAAACAAACAAGATATTAGATAGTTCTTGGCAAGCTCTTGCATTGGTTTTTTTTTTTTTTTTTTTTTTTTTAATGCAATGTATACATCAGCATCCCTTTGTTGTTTAGGGCAAATACCAAAGAAACCAAGTACAGGTCCTACGGTGTGGTAGGCCCTTGAAGACTCAGAAGAGATCCAACCAGCTCTAGTTAAGTGAGTTGTTACAAAGCTGACTCTACCTTGACCTTCACTGTGCCCTTGCAGAATAACAACAGCATCCTGAGGAAGGATGCTGCTGCTCCTTCTGAGGATGGTGCAGATGTGGATGTTGGAGCAATGCAGCTGCAGATGCAGGGCAGTAAAGACAGACGAGGCTCCCCTCGGTTGTGTTGTAGATCGTAGCCAGGGTATACTGGGAAAGAGATAGGGTGAAGTGGATAAGCACTGGTCCTAATATGCGTGTAAATGTCTGAGGTATTTTTTTTTAATGGCCTTCATAGCTGGGCTACATGTTTCCATTATGGTAGCCAATGGTATGTCATAGAAACCTTGGCTCTTTACCTCCCTATAACATTGTAAGATGCAGCTGTTAGGGCCCTGGAAACAGATGGTGGACCAATGGCTAAATACTTTCCAGGAGATCCTTTCAATTTCTAGACATAACCTCTTGCAGAATTAAAAGACGCCACAGGAACTGCATTAGCATGGTTCTTTTCAAGGGCTGGGGCTTGTTTTCCTGTTCAAACACAGGCCCATAAGCACACTGAGGTCATGTTAACTCCTGTGAAATAAGGAGTTAATAAGTTGTGTTTCTTTCCAGTAAGTCTTTCCCACATTGATGGGGGTGGGGGGTGGCATGGGGGGCATGGAGTGAAGTGAAGTTTATATGATGATCCTTGGTCAGCTTTTTGATTTAGGATCTGGATTACCTTAGAATCCCACCTTTCCTAAAAGGTCATCAAGGCTAAAATTGAGTTCACCAAATAGAAAGCTAAGAATCCGTGAAGCAGAGGAATTATAATAATTTTACAGGAGAAACAAGTATAGGTGGCAGAGAAAATAGTAGACCAAGATGTTTGTATTTATAAATTTATTTTCAGAATGGACATAGGTCGTATTTTACAAAACTTGTCTCTGCAGTTCAGAGTTCCTGTTGGGGCCTATAATGGTCAGCAGTGTCTGAATCATCTTTGCAGGTGATTCTAGCTGGGTGGCTTAAGCCACTAGATCCGTCCCATCTCCCAGCCAGAGTGTCAGATAAAGACTCTATTCTGGCTGGACAGTTGCAAAAAAGAAAACAAAAGCAAAAGCAAGAACCCTAGTTTTGTAGAAGTCGGTGAAAGGAGCTCTTATTACTCCTCGGTGTTGCCAGGGAGAGACTCTCACTTTGCAGAGTGTGGCTTGCTGGCATCAGATCTCAAACCGGCCCCTGCGTGAGAGTTGGCCCTACAGCAGAGTGGAGCCCTGAAAGGACCTGGTCCTAACTCTTATTGTTTGGGCGCTTTGGTGGTTGACGTCACCACGCCTCACTAACTTTGTGAATGATTCGCTCTTCACCTTAGAGTACACAGTGTGGTTTGAAAAGCTGAGTAAAATTTGCTGTACTTTATCTACTGCTGGATTCAGACCAGAACTGATGGATTGTCTGATCAGTCCTCACACTTTACTCTCCTGGCTGAGGGAGGGGAAGTCAGGCACAGGGGTATTTAATGGCTGAGAAAGAAGACACCTGTCCCCTTCAGAAATGTATCTACATAGTTCAGGACACATTCAGTCTTTGACAAGGTCTTGACCTTGTATCTGGTTAGGTAGACAGACTTTGCAACCAGGACACTGATGTAACTGGCTATTTATTCTTTGGGGGTTTTATGTTGCTGTGTATAGATGAAACAGTGCGGTCTCAGCTCTGCCTAATTCTAATTTTAGATTATATGAAGGACAGATCCTTAATCTCCGCATAACCCATCATTCATAGAAGGACCACAGACAGCTTTGAAAATTAGAAATTTCCTTGCAGTTAGTTAAGCCAACATCTTTATTTAATACTTCCACATCTTCATAGATGTCTGTAGGTTGACATGAATAGTTTATCTCTTGTCTACGATGTATTTATAAGCTTTGGAATAGTAAGTCCAAATTTATATGCAAATTTTACATTTCAATTATATTCTCATTGGATCTTCTTGGTATTTTGGAACTAGTTACAGATATCTCTGCGACTTTGATAAATTACTTTGAAATCACAGTTATATGAAAAATTTAAGAATCTTAAGTATCTTCTCAAATATGACTATACCTCATAAAGCTATAGTTTTTTAAAACTATGATTTCTAAGTCTTTTGAGTTCATGTTATCTCAACTATTTGTATTTCCCTACAGAGTCTATTTATATTAGACTTGAATACACTATAAACATGTTCTGTTATCCTTTCCAGATCTGAAAGATCTGATCACCTCAGTTAAAGACATTAAACTTTCCTTCTAAAGTTCTTCTTGTCATCAGGAAACATACCAGGTCATGTCATGTTTATATTGTCGAATGACACAAACAGAAAACCCTGAATTTATTAAAAAAAAAAAAAAAAGGTAAGAGGAAAACTTTTGTGTTTGAAAGGGCCACAACATCATTTCTAAACTCCATCAGAATATATGCAGAAATAGTCAGCTGAGCACGGTGGTGCACACCTTTAATCCCAGCACTCAGGGAGGCAGAGGCAGGCAGATCTCTGTGAGTTCGAGGCCAGCTTGGTCTACAAAACAAGTCCATGACATCTAGGACTACAGAGAAACCCTGTCTCACCCCCCCTCAAAAGAAAGAAAGAAAGAAAGAAAGGAAGGAAGAAAGAAAGAAAGAAAGAAAGAAAAAACTCTTGTCTTTAAACGCTCTTCATTTTTTTTTTTTTAAACAACAGAGAATAGTAAGTGATTTATATGTGATTATCAATAGAATAAACTCTTTCCGGTCATTTGTATTTTGTGAACCACTTAGGATCACAAGAACCTTTCTCATGGGATGCATATCCTAAGAGCTGGCTGTTAGAACAGTGCTTTTTCTAGTAGGTATGCGGCATTAGATGGGGCCAAGATTGACTGGTGATGACATTGGATGCCTATGATTAGAAGATGTGTGCAATGACCCCTGACTCTCCTCCACATTTTCACTGTATGATGTGCAAGCATTGATGGCTCCCCTGATGAAAGAATATACAGAAGAACATTTATTCATAAAGGACTATAAATGACTTCAGTGTTGGCCAATGGCAAAACACAGTACTTGTATGGATGTGAATTGTTACAACATTTTGAATGTTAAAATATAAATATTTTTGCTATATATATGTTTTTATTTCTTTTGATTGTTCATATAGAAGTACATTTACTTTTATTGAAAATATTTTTTTAAAATGTGTCCTGATTATGTTTTTTCCTTCCTCTACTTTTCCATGTTCTTGCCTACTTCCCCTCCTGCCCAGATCCAACCCCTTTCTATCTTTTGTTAGAACATAGACAGACAACAGATACTAATAAAATGAAACACAATAAGCTAAAACAAAACAAAATAAGAAGCACATCCGAGTAGGAGAAACAGACAGATGAAAAAGATCCCCAGAAAAGGCACAAGGAACAGGTAGAAATGCAGAGACCCAGTCATTTGCACACACTCAGGGATCCCATAAAAAAACACAAAATCAGAAGCCATACTACATAAACAAAGAAGCTGTAGGGCAAAGAAATAAAAATAAACATAAACAATAAGAAAGAAGAAAGATTTAAAAATAAAAACCTAGCAAGACATTACGAGACAAGGGAACCTCCAAAGATGTCATTGAGTTTATTTTCTGTTGGCATCTACTACCGTGCATGCAGCCCGCCCTTAAGAGTAGTTTGTTTCCTCAGTGAGACTCCCTTGGAAAAGAAGATGAAGTTTCCTTTGTAAGTGGTTATCAATTGGAGATAGCTTCTGGGCTGGGGAGTGGGGCATCTATCACACTTCTACCTTCATCTTTAGGGCCCTATCTGGTGCAGACGCATGCAGGCCCTGTGCATGCTGCCTCAGTCTCTGTGAGTGTATATGTGCATTGTGTTTGGAGAGCCTTGTTCCCTTGGTGTCCTTCATCCCCTCTGCCTCCTCTTCCTCAGGGTTCACTTTCATATATGTGTATGTTTGAGAAAGCTTCTACTCTCTTAGGTTTCCATACTATCCCTTAAATGGCCCTTAATTTTAGCTGTCTCTCTCTGTATTTCCTCCCTCATCCCCTTTTTCTTCCTGCTTCCAACTTGATCGTCTTCTTTCAGTCCCTCTTCCCTGTCCATCCATAATGACCTATTCTATTTCACTTTCCTAGGGAGATCTATTCGCCTCCACCCCCAGTCCCTTATTAGATACTTAAGCTCGGTGGTTCTATAGATTGTAGCTTGGTTATCATTGACTTACTAGGTAATATCCACATATAAGTGAATACATTCCATATTTGTCTCTCTGGTTCTGGATTACCTCACTCAGGATGATCTCTCCACCCTCCCCTCTCTCTCCTCCATGTTGTGTAAATGTACCACATTCTCTTGATCTATCTGGTGAGGGATGCCTTAGGTTGTTTCCAAGAAAACTACCCATTAATTTTAGATTTTCCTATTTGATTCTCTGGATTTCCTCCAACCCCTTTGATCTCTAACTTTGTTAATTTGGATCCTTTTTGTCTGCTTTTTAGTTAATTTGGCTAAAGGCTTGTCAACATTATTGATTTTTCTCAAAGAATCAAGTCTTTTTTTATTGATTCTTTTTATTTGCTTTTCTTTTACTGATATCATCCCTGAGTTTCATTTTTTTTTTTTTTTTTTGCCATCTACTATTTTTGATGTGATCTTTTCTTTCTGTTGTAGAGCTTTAAGATGTGCTGATAAGTTACTAGTATGAGATCTCCACTTTTAAAAACGTGGACACTTAGTGTTATGTGTACTTAGCTTTTTTCTTGGTTTCTCTCTTGACCCATTTTTCATTCAGTACAGAATGGTTCGGTTTCTTTGAGTTTGTAGGCTTTCTGCTGTTTCTGTTGTTGAAGTCCAGCTTTAATCTGTGGTAGTCAGATTCGATGCAGGGTGTTACTTCAGTTTTGCTGTATCTGTTGAGACTTGCTTTATGATTGAGCATGTGGTCAATTTTTGAGAAAGTTTCTTGAGGTGTTGAGAAGAAGGCATATTCCTTTGTGTTTGGGTGAAAGGGTCTGTAAATATCTGTTAGGTCCATTTGGATTACATCTGCTAGCTGCACTGCTTATTTAGTTTTTGTCAGGATGACCTACCTTTTGGTGACAGTGCAGTATTGAAGCCACTCAGTGTGTGAGGGCCAATATGTGATTTATGCTGGTGTAGTGTTTCTTTTATGAACTTGGGTGCCCTTGTGTCTGGGATATATAAGATGTTAAGAGTTGCAATGTATTCTTGGTAGATATTTCTTTTGATGAGTATGTAGTATCCTTCCCAATCTCTTCTGATTAGTTTTTGGTTTGAAGTCTATTTTATCAGATACTAAAATTGCTGCATTCATTTTTCTTGAGTCCATATTCTTGGAGTATGTTTTTCTATCTTTTTACTCGGAGGTGAAGTCTATAACATATGCTTCTTGGATGCAGTGGAAGGGTGTCTCATCCATTAATCTGTATCTTTTTGTTTCTTGGAGAATTGAGACCACTGATGATGAGCAGTGTTGATACCTGTAATTTGCTTTGCTGTTGTTGTTTTGGTGGTGGTGATGGCGGTGGTGGTGGTGGTGGTGGTGGTGGTGGTGTGTGTGTGTGTGTGTGTGTGTGTATGAGAGAGAGAGAGAGAGAGAGAGAGAGAGAGAGAGAGAGAGAGAGAGAGAGAGAGAGAGAGAGAGAGAGAGTATTCCTTGTGATTTTTGGCTGTAGTTAATCTCTTCAGGTTGAAGTTTTCCTTCTAGCACTGTCTGTAGGGTTGGGTTACTAGACAGATACTGCTTAACTTTTATTTTATCATAGAATGTATTATTTTCTTCATCTACTGTAAGTTTGAAGGTTTTGCTGGGTATAGTAGTCTAGGCTGGCATCTGTGGTCTCTTAGAATTTGTAGAAGACCTGTTCAGGCCCTTTTGGCTTTTTAGTGTCTTCATTGAGAAGTCAGGTATTATTCTAATAGGTCTGTCATTATATGTTACTTGTTATTTTTCCATCGCAGCTTTTAATATGCTTTATTTGTTCTGTTCATTTAGTGTTTTGATTATGTGCTGAGGGGAATTTCTTTTCTGGTACACTCTATTTGGTGTTCTATAATCTTCTATCTCCTTCATTAGGTTAGGGATGTTTTATTCTAAGATCTTGTTGAAAATATTTTCTGGGCCTTTGATCTGGGTTTTTTCTCTTTCCCCTATTCTTATAATTTTTAGATTAGGTTGTTTTCATAATGTCCCAAGTTTTCTGGATATTTTGTTCTTGGGTTTTTTGTTTTTTTGTTTTTTGTTTTTTTTTTTTTAGATTTAACACTTTTTAAAACTGAGGTATCCATTTTTTTCTGTCTTCTCTTCAATACCTGAGATTCTTTCTCCCATCTCTTGTATTCTGTTATCATGGCTTGGTTCTGAGGTTCCTGTTTTAGTTCCTAAATTTTTCATTTTCAGATTTTCCTAAGTTTCAGTTCTCCTAACTGATTCTATTTTGACTTTCAGGTCTTGCATTGTTTGTTTATTTCCTCCCATGTTGGTGTTTTCATAGATTTCTTTAATGGATTTACTCCTTTCTTCTTTAAACATGTCTATCATACTTATAAAGGCTATTTTAAGGTGCTTGCCTTGTATTTCAGCTTTGTTCCGTTTCTCGGGGCCTACTGGTAGGGTTGTGGGACTCCAGCGGAGATCGTTTGTCCTGGTTGTTGTTGTTGATTCTGTTTTCACTCTGAAGTGTAGGTATCAGGGTTTGGGAAGACATGGTGCTAGATGATAATGTCTGGTCTTGTCTTGTCGCTGTTGAGTAGGTGTTTGCTTCTTTGCATCTGTTGCCCTCTCTGGTTCTTCGGAGAGTGTGGTGGCTGTGTGAGAGTGTGGTGGCTGTGTGTTGCGTGGTAGGGAGTGTGGCCACCACTGTGGGTTCTAGGTACAATATATTTTTAATGTATTGAGAGTGACAGTTAGAAGTGGGGACTATACAAATTAGTCTTCTAAGACCTCACTTGAGTTTCAGTCCTTAAAGTATGATGGAGTAAGACAGGCAGGACCTTTAGGGCATCCCCTGTTGAGAGTGTTTAAGACCGCACAGGTGAAGCATTTTGGTGACGGCTGAATAAAGCACAATGGCCCTCGTGCTGTGACATCACATCCCACAGAAGGAAAAATTCGATGTCTCTAGTTGTTTGTCTGTCAATTTGGCAGTGGCGATGTATGCATACTAATGAGGGCAGTTCCGGAAGGGGGAACTTTGTTCTCATGACCCTACAAACTAGGTGCAAAACTGAAATCTATCACCAGCAAGAAAAGGGTAGTGTGTTAGCAACTAGAAGTTAAAGCCATTGGTGTGGGCAAAACAACATTGCCAGCTCTCCAAACACCACAGTCAAGCGTATTGTGAAAATAACATGCAGCGGCAACTGAGACTTTAAGCAGAAACACAACAGAGTTTCTTAGAGATGACGTCAGCATTAGCCATTGTTTCAGGATCGTCTGACCTTCGGCACATGGTAGGTGTGGAAAGCGCTTTAGCAAGAACCTAATTGATTCGATATTTTTAGCTTATCAGATGTTTGATGCACATCCATATATTTTTGATGTTATTTTCAGGATCCAAAAATACAGTAACATTCTTGTTTGGTAGAAAAGTTTCTATTTAGGAGGGCAATGTGAGGTATGCAGGCTGGCAAGGAAAAATTCTTTAGGATGGAGCTTGTCAAATGAAAGGGGTTACCAGTCTAGTTTTTAGAGGATAATAAGATTTTCCTAATTTAACTGCTACTGCGCATGCATGTGTGCATGTGTGCGTGCGTGTGTGTGTGTGTGTGTGTGTGTGTGCATGTGTATATGTGTGTGTGTGTGTGTGTGTGTGTGTGTGTGTGTGTGTGTGTGTGTGTGTGAAGGGCAGGACAACCTCAGACATTATTCCTCAGGGACCATCCACTTTGTTTTCTGAAACAGGTCTCTCTCTAGCCTTGCGCTTGCCTAAAATGCTAGGGTGCCTGCTCAGAGAGTCCCTCCCCAGGAAGCTGCCTGCCTCTGCTTCCCCAGAGCTAGGATCATAAGTGTGCCGCCATGGTCATGGTCATGGCCAGTTCTAGTACGTGAGTCCCAGGGATAGGACTCAGATGTCATCCTTACAATGCAAGACCTGTCAACTGAGCTCTCTGGCCAGCCTCACTGAGAACACCACCTACCTGTTTAATTTTCCAGAGTGGAAATGCACATGTGCTAGAATATTGTAATTTCTCTATACAAAACACCCTGCTTTTTGCTTGTTGTTTAGTTCAGATAGGGGTAGTTAATTCTTCTTGACATGGTTATGAAATATAAGTGCATGAACAATGAACTGCATAAGGAAGTTATCCTGATGGTCTGAATTGGGGCTGAGGAGAAACTGGCTCGTTTCAAGCTGGAATCGAATTGTTCAAAGTGGCTTGTAGGAGGCGCAGTGTGGAAGGGACAGGCTAGTGCATACATAAAAAAACGGTCTCAGACATCAGAAACCACTCGAGGGGCTGACAGGGAGGAGCTGGCCCTGGGACAGCAAGTCCAAATGCTACGCTGAAGTGTGAGGGACGTCTGCAGAGGAAAGAGACAAGTGATGCTTTGATCCTGTATGCTGAGCCACCTCTGATTTATTCAGCTGGAGATTAAATGAACGCCCGTAAAGGACACATTTATACTCTCCAACTCAGAAAAGATAGAATTGCTATCCATACACTATTTTATTTCTTCAAAGTCCTCTCCAGATGGAAACAATTTAAAATATTATTTTTAGAAATGTCACTACCCAGGCAATTATGAAATAGACAATCACAAAGTCTCTTGAGATAAGGATGGGTTGCTCGGAGTATCCGAGAGAATATAATGTCAGGCGAACCGGCAGCATCCGAGCAGCCCTCCTGCCTTTTCTATGATGCTTCCCTACCTCAAACAACAGCTGATGATCACTGTATTTGGTCACCAACATCTGCTCGTCACTTACATCTGGCTTTTGCCATCATCACACTGACAAAACATGTATCTTGATGGAACAAATAATTGCCTGGCTGTTAAGTCCTTTATTTTTCTGACTCTTATAAAACCATAGATATCGGTCACTGAACTTCTCAAATTTTCTGTTCTTTATGGCTTCCACTCGCTGGGACAATATTCACCTTCTGGTGTTTTTCAGTCTTTCGTCTCTCACTCGTAGGTCCCTCAAAATGACCCTTAACCCTGGGATGTACTAGAGGCAATGTGAAGTTGTGGAGGAGAATGTGTGCTTGGTTAAAGAGGTTCCGAGCTTTCATATTCTGCCTTGGAAGTGAGGGGCAGGTGGGGAGGAGAGAAGGAGAGATTTAACCAGTATGCTTGCTAAATTGCCAGGCTGCGGCAGTAATGGATCTGCTGCTAGGTTAGTCAAAGTGTTGTCTCTGACACTGACTATATCTCAGGTCCAAGTGCTGGTCCTAGATGTAAATCATCCAATTTTTTCCTGGTTAGTGTTAATTTTTTAAGCTGTAATTTTCAGCGAAGTTCCTAAACTTTTTCTTCTAACATTTTATCAGGAAAACATTTGCTCCAGGTTGGTAGAAAAAATGTAGTGGAGTGCACTGACTGAAAGCAGGACTGACTTGTCTTCAAAGAACTCAGCCCTCAGGAATGTTTTTGATTCTTTAAGATATTTATTGACTTTTTTTTTTAGCCCCCGTATAAGACAAAATTTGCTGGAATCGACTAATTTGCTCTGTGTCCCTGAAGTTTGACATAAAAATGTCCTTCACATGGGGTATAACAGTCCTGAAGAACATAGAAGAACATTCCAGGAATTTGGAGAAATGTTTTGTTGGTAACACTGAAGTGTTTTTTTAACTTCAATGTTTTGGCACATTTTTAAATCTGTGGCACATGTACAATAGTTTTATATAGAATTTCTACCCATTCCATCAATTTCTTGCATTTTATTTTGCCTTGTGGCCTTAGGGACTGAACCCAGGGCCTCGTGAAAGCTAGATTGGCACTGCTCCACTGATCTGTATTCCCAGCCCCCTTCAGCTTCCTTAATGGTTAACATTTTTCAGTATTTGAAATTTCCCTTTTTATACATATATAGATTTATATATAAACACATAGGAAGGTGTGAATTTCTGTTGTGAAAACATTCATTTCACATTGGTAGCTTGAAATCACTTTGGTAAGAGGATTGACACAACAAAAATAAGCATATGCCATGTACTGGGGCTTTCAGATATTTTTCCAGAGAGATCATTTGTTAATACATTACCGTTAGACCCAAATAGTATATGCCTCTTAGAATGAAAACATTTCCATACGTAATCTACTGGAAAGACAATATAAGAAATCCAGGTCATTACGTAATCCCTTTATCTAGGTTTCATCTGCAATCTCAAAATCTTTTGTAGCTTCCTCCATACTTTGCCTTTCTGACTTCGATGTTCTGGAGACACAGAGCACAATGCTGTGGAGGATGCCCTTTGGTCACAGTTTGCCAGCATTTGCCCAATATGCTTTGTCTGGCAAAAATATAATTTAAAGGAACATCATGTCCTCGCTGACTGACATTAGGAGATACATAGTGTTTGTTCTAATGTTGGTGATGTTATTCACTTTGATCATTTAGCTAAAGGATTGTGCGCTGAAAAATTTTCACGGTAAACTCTGCTTCCATCTGTGATTGCCCATTTAAAATCTGAGTGGGTATGACAGCATTTGCCCACAATCCCTGGCACAGACACCGGGAAGTAGATATGGGGATTCCAGGCAAACTGGCTGGTAGAATATCTGAATTGGTGAGCTCTGGTGAGCAGTGCCTCAAGAAATAAAGCTGAGGGAGAGATGGGGGAGGAAAGGGAGGATGGAGAGGGGGAGGGAGAGAGGGAAGGGAAGAAGGAGGAAGGTTTCTAGGGTGAACATCTGGCCTCCAGACACATTTTTACACATATGTAGGCACACATGTGACAGCACACACAACCACATACACACACATACAAATATGCTCATGTACACATAGACACACCCACCACACACACACATGTATAGGAAGAGACACAGAGAGGTACCTCCCCCTTGTCTCGTCTCTGGAAGTCTTCCTTCGGCAACCCTCTAAGAAAGCCACGTCTATAAAGTTCAGACTCTCTTCTACCCTCCCGGAGAGGGGTGACAGTGAGATTAGAAAGAGACGGCACTGATATTTACTAAGTGGCCCAAGTATGATGGGGACATGGCACAACACAGGTTATTGTCCCAGGAGGAATGTTCCACCCTTAATTTGAAGGTGAGAAGGGTCCTGAGATGGGAGAGGTTAAATATTTCCCCCTTAGCAAGTAAATGGCAATGCCAGAATTTAAGCCAAGGAGTTTGATCCCAGAGCCCTTGACCTCTGAAATGTGATGTTACCCCCAAGTAAATTATCTTCCATTAGATTTATTTAAAATACTCGCTAGACAAAGAATAATAGGCAGTCACACACACGTTAGCAATCAGAGAATGAAGCCAGATTTAGACTTCTTTGGGTCTGTTTACCATGTCCTGCCAGCCTCTCTGCTTCTGCACACCAGCTTTGGTGTCTCTGCTTGGTTTATCGTCTGTAGCCTGGTTCCTTGATGCTGCACCATTGCTACGGAAGAGCTATTTGATGCATTATATATGTTTAATAGCATTGCTGGCTTCTGCCTACTTCTCTCTAGTTAGGACAAGCAAAGATGTCCTTCCTGATCTGATGCCCATTGTGGGCATCCCCTCTCCCTGTTGAGACGTCACTCTGAGTGATTTTGACCTCTGTGCTTGCTGAGTTACCCAGCACCATTGGCGGCTTAGTAGCGCTGCCTGAGTCGGTGCCTTTGTGATCTTAAGCACGTCACAGCCGTTCTGGGCCTAATTTCCTTTGCAGCTAAATGAACTCTGTTTTCTGAATCTAATACACATTCCTAGCCCGCGCTGAAATAAGAGAGCAATTCAAAAGTTTTAGCTCTCTCCTCCAGCTGTTTGGAAAGCCCTGTGGGCACTGAACGAAAACAAAACTCACAAAGGCATCGCGGGCAGAGCCAGGCAGGAAGCAGATACGGAAGACATCAAACTGTAGAGCGACCCGCAGACAGCTGAAGCAAGAGACTGGATTAGAAGACTCAGCGGCACTTGAGAATACACACGTGTCTGGGTCACGTGTGGCCCTCGAGTGATGGCTTACGAGGTTTGCAATAGGGGGCTGTCTAAGATCCATTTCAGCTGCAGCGTGCCTTCTTCCTGCCAGCTGAAATAGCCCTTGGTGCTTTCTCCTAGGAAAACCTCCTCGAAGTTTAGGTACCTAATGTGAAAAGCTCTAGAAAGCCAACAAACTGATAGTCCCAACAAGGACCATTAAAGCACGAAGCTAAGCGTGCTTTGTTTTGATTGACCAAATAGCTCCTGCTGTGGTCACGGGAGTACTGAGAATATTTTCTTAGCATCAGATGACAATTAAAGATATGAATAAGTTTAGTTCTCGCCTCTCAGCAAAGAAGCTTTTTTTTTTTTTCTTTCCAGCAGATGGAGATCCACCTCTTTTTACGTGGCCCATTCCCAATTGATGCATCTACAGCACAGCCCCTGAACCCAAGGCTTAGGGAACATGAGAAGAGGAAGCAGAAAGACCGGAAGAGGCAGCAGACAGGAAGTCTTCTGGGAGATTGTGCCTTCTAGCTATGACAGCGAAACTACACCCATGAAATGTGAACAACAGGCTGGAAATGAGACCTGGACAGGTACAACGTCAGTGTAGGTGGAGGAAAATCTCACAGGGCTCCCCACCCCTAGATGAAGATCTACAAGCAATTTACAATGGCAGAGAGAGGAAGAATTAGGTTGTGCCGGGGATGGGCCCCAGATTGGCTACCAAATGTCAGTCCAAGAGATGTTTATGTGCAGGCAACACTGAATGGATTCAGCGGGTCATCGTCACTGTGTGTTTACTCATTGACACGTGTGTGTCATAATTGTTAAAGAGGAGGCTGTTTGGACTGGCCTTGGGAAGAGTAGGAGAGAAGAAAGAGAGTGAGAAATGATGTAATTATATTTTAATTAATCAAAAAAGAGCTGTGAATAAAATCCCATTATGCATGTATGCGTTCATTCAGTTATATCAGAAACTGAAGTTTTCTAGTGCTTGTCTTTTGCCTCTTTATCTGTGTCATTGGAGAAGTCACAGTCCACCTAAACGGTCTGTTTCAACGTTGTGAACACAGCTTCATTTTTTTTTCCCCTGTTCACATCTGGTGAAAAGGGACAAGAGAAGAGACACTGTAACACCCTGAGCACAGCCTTCAGAGTGACCCCTGACTGTATCAAGATGGGAACGCAAGAGTTAACTTCAGAAAGCACTTAAAATCTGATATGGCAAATTTCTCTCTGTAAGAAAAGGACACTATCCCGAGGCAAGCAATTATCTGCTGAAATGAAAACAGAAAGACAAGGCACAGGATAACAGCAGAAACCTCAAAGAACAGAAAAATTTATCAGTGGTAATTTTAAAATAAAATATAGAAAATGAATCTCAAGCTCCTCTAAGATTTTTTTTTTCTTTCAATTTATTTCTCTCTTGGGTAAACATTCAGCCAGTTTGAGTTGTGGACAATTTCACTGGTGATGCAGAAAAAGAGAACCCCCATCTCTTGCTCTGCAATTATCAGGGAAAACTGAGAGAGACTTGGAATGGAAGCTCAGATGTGCATACTCTGAGGCACACTGACTCTCAATGACTATCTGTTCTGAGCACTAAAGCCCTAACAAGACAGGGCTAAAAAACTGATGACTGGTTGGGCCAGGCATCGGTTGCACATTCCTTTGATCTCTGCTCTATTTTAATCCGTGCATATCATGAAGACAGGGTAAATTCTGGATGGAAGTTTTTGTGACCCACTCCATGGGAGAGAGCCAAGGCCCGACATTATTGACGATGCTCTACTGAGCCTGCAGACAGGACCCTAGCATGGCTGTCTTCTGAGAGGCTCTGCTCAGCATCAGATGGAAATAGGAACTGAGACTCAAACCCAAACTTTGGATGGAGCAGAGGGAGCCTTGTAGAAGACTGGGGGAGGTGCGGGGGCCAGGGAGGGAGGGATAGAATGACTGGGAGGGAATAGGAGTGCCACAAGAAGACCAACCAACCTCCCAACTAACCTGGGAGGTTAGTGAGTTTGAGGCCAGCCTGGTCTACAAAGTGAGTCCAGGACCGCCAAGGCGACACAGAGAGACCCTGTCGCAAAACACAAAAACAAACAAACAAGACGCAGCTGAGCTGGCAATATTATGACAGCACCACTGAAAGTTTCAGTATTCAAATTTTACTTACGAATCACTGTCCCCGTCCCGCGGGTTTAGTTATTCGGGTTCTCGAAGGGGGTCGCGGCCTGTAAATAAGAACGGGTGGGAGAGAAGACACGACTCTTGAAAGGTTGGTCTTATCAAGAGTCATTTACTGAAAGCAGGTGTATGATTTTTAAAGTGTGCTTCAGGAAGGGCGGGGGAAGGAGGGAGAGCAGTGGGAAAGTACAGAATCTTCCGGGGTAGGAACCCCTGGGACAATGTGTGGGGCGGGGGGAGGAGACAGGTGGCCCCGCGGTCCTCTCCCAGAGACCACAGCACGTCAGGTGTTCATGTACCGTGACTCCTGTGAAAGGCTACAAAGCCACGGTACGCTGAGTGTTCCTTTTCTCAGGGCCAAGTTCCTTCTCCTAGGGCCAAGCACGACGTTTGCGGTTTGTCCGTTGCCAGGCAAAATGTTTGATAAGTTCTTTCTGTATAGGCTGGCTGGAAAGGGTCAGCTGGAGTTCAACGCAACCAGGGTCTCTCAGCTCAGCCAGGGTCTCTCGGCTCCCGACAAATCACAGCATCTGCCGTTATATGGGACCTTACAACACAGACCTAACTAGCCAAAATTTGTAGTTTCACAAGATCTCAGGGTGATTCTTGTGCTTGCAGGAGCTGAAGTGCCAGTCTACAGCAGAGCCTCAGGCCGCAGGTGTACTTCATCAACACCCAGGGAAACTGTCCAGCCACCATGGCCAGGACTCCACAGAGACGGGTGAAATAAGTCACCAAGCTTTTAAACATGTCTGACCGGGGAGACAGAACGTCCAAGCATCATACAGAGCAGCAGTTCTCCGTGATCCCTTTGGCAAACCTGTATCTCCGAAACTATTTACATTATGACTCGTAACAATAGCAAAATTACATCTATGAAGTAACAACAATGTAATTTTATGGTCCGGAGTCACCACAACATGAGGAACTGTATTAATGGGACATAGCATTAGGAAGGTTGAGAACCACTGATCTAGAAGATGGTGGGTAAACTAGTGTCAGGAACAGAAGAGAGAGTTTGCACATTATATATTTATGATTTTGTCAAATTCACAAAAACCAGTGGCAAGCGAATAGATGAATGAACAGAATTATAGTTTTGATTTTTTCTCTAACTGACTAGATTTAGAGGCCTGGAATCTAACAGAAAGTTCTCAGATGAAGCATAAACAGACGTAAGGTTTGTAGAGCTGACTAGGGAAAGGGTGAGAGGAAGGGAGAATGTGAACAGAGTGATGGGGAAAAGGAAAGATTAGAATCTCTGGCATCATCAAGTTTTAAAGGTGAGGCCAAGTAAATTGAGCTCTGTAAGGAGGTTACCATTAAGCATCTAGATGTTGAATTATTATTAATATTTAATGTTGAATTATTATTTTAGTAAAATCAGTGGTTACTTCTTAACCAGCTTTATACCCAAATAACCACACAGAGAGTCCAGGATCTATTTAATTAGCCTATAACACAATGCTGTGCAATAATTACTCCATTCTAAACCTCCATGCTAGGATAGCTTCTTCTCATTCAGATTTCCCACATTACACTTGCTTTTAAATCATCTCCTAGGCCCGGTTCATTTCTCTTGATGTTTCCTGGTCTTCTCCTCATGACTCCATCCTCTCTCCTTCCTTCTCTCTCTCCTTCCCTCACTGGATCAGGATGTCCCACCCTATTCTCTGTTATTCCTCAGCATTGTCCAGTTTGTTTTTATTGACAACACAGAGAACAAAGGGTGATGTGTTTATGCAAACTTGAAACTGGAGATCCTTAGAATAAGCATCACAGTACAAGTCCAGATTGATCCAGAGAGTGGGGTGGAGAAGTCAGCATTTGGGTAAACAAGGGTAAACTGTACACAGCCCACAAGGACATTATGACAACATCTAGACAAGCGAAGGGCAATACCCACACATACCAAGGGGAGGATGACTGAAGGACACAAATAAACACTAATAAATCTGAAAAACATCAGAAGCACAAGGAGACCATGTCATTCGGCTTTACAAGCTAAAGGTCCACTCACAACCTTGTCAGGAGAAAGAACGGGTTTAAAGCCAAGTTGTAACTCACTAGTCCGTGGCTGAGGAAATGAGACAGAAGAAACACTTTGCTTTCTACTTCTCTTTCAAAAAGCTTAGTGGCAAAGGTGATATGGTGATAGCCAGAGACAGTATAGAATTTTACATTTTTTAAAAATGCAGTTGGAGAATGAAGAGTTTTAGAGGCTCAAGTTGTCCTCAGATCCACTGAAGGAGAAAAAGGACACAGAAACTCTGGAGCCAGAGTACAGAGAATTGTGAGCCACTTGTTGTGTGGGATGGAAAGTGAGTGTCAGTCCTCAGCAAGAGCAATGTGTGTCCTTAACCAAACCACTGAGTCACCTCTGCAGACCTTGTAATTTTTTTTTCTCTTTTTAGTTCTTTATGATACTAATATGTTGTGGTGGGAGCCTATTCAAAGGTGGGTTCTGTGTAGGCACCATCATCATGACATCCTATACATGCAATCTGAAAAATAATGTGATTCCATAGTTTTAGCTCCTCATAAATTGGCTAGCCAATTAAATATTTAGATGAAAAGAAACATGACACCCAGATGGTATTTTATCATGCCATATAAACACTATGGTTTGGTCATAACATTTTATGATGTGAAGCTCTAAAACTTAGAAAGCTATTATTTTGGTAGACCTCCTCTGTTGTAGAACAACAAAGGCAAAGAAAATGAGGGGCAATAGAAAGCTAAATCAAATTCATGATTCAAAAACACTTAATTCTAATATTTGCATATTAATTTTGACTAATTCACTTGATGGCAGTCACCTGATTTTACAATGTAATTTTAAAGACAATTTTACATTTATTTATTAATTGTGTTTGTGTGTGCCCATATGTGCACACATACCACAGCACACAAATAGAGGTCAGGGGACAATTTGTGAGAATCAGTTATTTCCTTCCACCAAGTGGGTCCTGGGCATTGAACTCAGGTTGCCAAGCTTTATGGCAAGCACCTCGATCCACCAAACCATCTCACTGGCCCAGTCGCCTGGCTTTAAGTGGTAAGAGACTGTGTAGGGAAGACGTTACCAAACTTTTATGTACTAGGAAAGAGAGGGATCGTGCAGTTGAGAATACAGGTGACAATGTGAAAATTGTGGAAAGTCGGTTCTTTTATTTTAAACTTGAATTAAATATACAACTTAGTGCTAGTGAGTTGTACACACTCACTGAACAATGTAAACCTCTGAAGTATAATTTGGTCTAAGTCCAAGAGTCATAGTTTCAGCCCCAGGACCAGAAGCTGACACCAAAATGAATGGCCTTGAACTTTAATAGAATGTACATCTAAATAAGCACCAGGTGACATTTGTACTGCTGTCCGTTGCAAAGGACAGCGGGCACATCTTAATTCTTCTTCAGCCTTCGCTCATAATTTACAGAGTGCACAAACCCAGGTTGCCTAGGCGAACATCCTTAAAGGAATGGGGTGACTAGACTTGACTGTCAACTTGACTGTGTTTGGATACCTCTGGGTGTGTCTGTGAAGGCATTTCCTGAAGGTTAACTGGGGAGGGAAGAACTCTCTTGGATGTGTGTGTCACCAGCCCTGTGGGGTGGGGTTCTGGAATAAATAAAAAAAGAGAAAATAAAGGGAACAAACTCATCACCGTTGTACATCCCTCTGCTTGCCAAACGGTGCTACAATGTGGCTAGTTACCTTGTTCTCCTACCACCATGATGGTGGACATGATTTGGGGCCAGGTATCTAGTCACAGCAATGAAAGAAAGAGGCAAGTAGAGTCAAGTTGGCTGGGACAGTCTTACCTGGAACTCTTTTTCAATTTCTACATATATAATCAAGAGAAGGAACTACAATTGTGGCTCGGTTATAGAGCAATTGCCTCAAATTCATGAAGCCCTAGGTTCAATCTCCAGTACAAAAAGAAATAAAGACTGGGGGCGGGGCATGGTGGCACTCAGAGGAAGGGGAAGCCAGCTATCTAGATGAGACCTGATAGGCTGTGATCATATGGTGGGGGAGGAGGTCCCCTTCTGTCACAGGCCTAGGGGAGGGAAATAGGGTAAAAAAGGGAGGTGTGGGGGGGGAAACAAGAAGATACAAGAGAGGGGATAACAATCAGCATGTAATCTGAATAAATTACTTAAATAAAAAAAAGAAAGAAAGAATATACACAGTAATCAAGAAGGTTTCTACATAGTTATTGAAGTAACAGATCCTTAATGAATTATGTCAGCAGCCAAGTTCAGTCTTTACCCTCCAAACTTATACTTGATTCTCTTTCTCTGTGTGTTTCTGTTGTAAACTGCCCCATGGGGAGGTGGGTTGCTTGTTCTCCATGAGACTATGTTTCCTGAAGCTCAGACACACAACTGCTTCAAGTTTGACTCGCCTATTAGTCACTTTTCTTATCATTGTAACAAATGCCTGACAGAAGAAACCTGAGAGAAGAGGATGCTTTTGACTAATGGTTTTAGACTGCCATCCACAGTGGCAGGAAAGACATGGCAACTTGGGCCACTCTGTCAGTGGCCATAGGAGCTTAGGCAAGTGCATCTTGTTTACATGGAACTAAGGTAAAAAAAAAAAAAAAAGTCATAAAACAAGAAGTGGGGAGAGGAAGGAGGGGAGTACAATCGGAATGTTGAGTGAATAAAATTTTTAAATGTACTGTATGGGGACTGGAAAGATGGCTCAGAGGCTAAGAGCACTGATTGCTCTTCTAAAGGTCCTGAGTTCAAGTCAAGCAACCATATGGTGGCTCACAACCAGATCTATAATGTGATCTGGTGCCCTCTTCTGGTGTGCAGGTGTACATGCAGGCAGTATACATAATAAATAAATCTTTTTTTTTAATGTACTGTATGGAAAAAACTTTAAGTTAAAAAAATCTTCTTAAGAACAAAGAGTTTATGTTGGCTCACAGTTTGAGAGTTCAATGCATCAGGAAAAGGAAGCCATGGGGCAGTAATGTGAGGCAGCAGGTCACATTGTGTCCACAATCAGAAGGCAGGGAGAGGTGAATAATTTTGTTTAGTCCCTTTTCTTCTTTCTAGTTCAGTCTTGGACCCCAGCCCAAGGAATGGTGCCACCTGTGTTTAGCATGAATCCCTGCCTCAGTCATCTCAATCTAGAAACTTCCTAATCAATTCACTTACCCAGAAGTTTGCCAAAGTATCAAAGTGACCATAAGAACCACCACAGGGCCATCTCTTATCCAAGCTGTAGAAGTTCCACAAGCAAAACCCAATGAACTATTAACATCACGTGGCCTCTTTCATGAGGGCTATATTTTCTTTGACTGCCTTGAAATGACACCTGGGGTAAATATAGAGCCTTAGATGAATTTTGTCTACCAAGTGTTGCTTGCAATAAAAAAACTTCACTGCCTTCTACATTCCACTAATGTTCACTTCTAAAATCTATCAAAATGTACCAAGTGGAACTACAACCATGTACATGTTCAATATGTATATGACAGAGAGAGAAAAGCTTGAGCATTAAAGTCAGATAGAACAAAGAACTGTATTTGGTGAGGGGAGGGGAGAGGGAAGGAGAAGAGCTTGGGATTTAAATCAGATAGAACAAAGAACTACATTTGAGTGTCCTGGCTGTATTACTAACCCTGTGAATTAATGTCATGTGGCTTCTTAACTCCTCCTCTGAGTCTCCATCTCCTCATTTAAAAAGAGTTAAATGCATTGACTTCTTGATATTGTGGCAATTAAATGACACAAAGAATATACATCACTTAGTGAGGTTCCTAGCACTCAGAGCACTCAGAGCCTTGGTACTTCTATCACCAGCCTGTCTGCCTCCAGTCTCAGCTGCTATGAAAGCTGAGTACATACTTCTGAAGCACCACCCCAGGGCCGCTACAAAGAATTATGTGCCTGACCCACAGGTCATATTTTAAATTGAACCATATCTGACATCTACATGTTTTCACAAGGGAAAGTAATAGACAGCCCTAAGCTAATTCTTATTCATATGAAGTCTCATAAATTGAGTGGCTTTGATTGCTGCAAGAGTCCCCTTCAGACCAATTCAGCATTTCTCCAGCATCAAATTCTCCATCGCTATGTTATGGGAGCAGTTAAAAATCTAAAGTCCCACCTCCGCAGATGACCACGCAACCTTGATCAGATCACGTGACCTTCCCTGCTTTTGATCCTTTGTAGTAGATGACAGTATAATGGGAGATCATCAGCCTGTTTCCTGCGGTTATTAATTATGATTCAGGTGTTCTGTTTGTTTCCTTTCTCTGACCAATAGGAAGTGCAGATTTGTATCTGGAGTCACCGCTGAAATCAGCCTCATGCATAAGATCCCTGCATAAAGCCAAATTGCTTCCTAATCAGGCCACTGTCCGAGGGCCAGAGGCTCCTGAGGCTGAAAAACCTCTGATCAATTCTTAACTCTGTGAGCAGAAACACAGAAGAGCATCTTCAATTCCTGTTCACAATGAAGGAAATTATGGCTTGTTATACCTGACGCAGGCAGTGACTTCTAATTTAGAGAATATGATGGAATTCATATAAATCCCTGGGTCTGATTTCTGGACATTGAGTAACAGCAAATTCACGGATAAAACCGGTGTGGCTGCTGTCCGCATTAGCAGGTGGCTGGCTCCTTCTCTCAGCAAGCCTCCATCCCTTGACTCAGTGAGCTTAGGCTGTCCCGAACTGCAAGGCAATCATTGAGTGACCTCGTAAGCCACAGCTTTGGGAGGCAACTGATCCTCAAAACCCTTGACCAACCTCAGACCCTTGGGCTAGTGGTTGACCTACTTAGTTCTGAAGCAGAATTGAATGATGGGAAATTAGGGAAGATGGGAAGGAAAGTAGAGCCTTGTTCCGTCCTGGCTGAAGCATCTCTCCAGCTGAGAATCAAGAATTCTAACATACTTAACATGACTTGTTGAAGGTCTTTCTCCCTTCCTGGCTGGAAATGTGCAGTTCTCAAGGCCCTTTGCCTGTTAAAGGACATGCCCATCCTCCCTTGTGCAGCCCTCCTGGCTCCTGGTCTCACTTGATTATAGTCCCACCCAAGGCACTTCCACAGCCAGCCTGTATTATCAATGATTGAAATAGAGGATGGAAAGATAGCAATTAATTGAATAACTAAGTTCCAAATGTCTTCAAACTTCTATAAGCAGTAACCCTTGGGACACGTAAGCACAACCCTTCCTGGAGAAGTCTACACTCTTACTCTTAGGTGTGGCACCCTCACTTCCTCTTAGTCCAGGCTCCATTTCTATCACTGTGATAACATACCATGGCCAAAGTCAGTTTTGGGGAGAATGGGTTTATTTTAGCTAACAGTTCCTGGAAAGTCAAGAGTATGAAAGAGAAAATCTGCTTTATTCTCAGTTCTCTGCCTCCACAAAGGAGGATTCAAACCCAGGGAATGGCACCACCCACAGTGGCTGATCTTCCCCTATCAATTAGTACAATCCCCACAGATGTGACCACAGGCCAATCCCATTACCTTATTGAGACTTTCTTCCCAGGTAGCTCTGGATTGTGATGTGTTGACAATTAAACTAACCACCTCAGCTCTCACAGTTAAAATATATTCTTAAATGTCTCCTAATATACTCTAACTCTGTCTCATACTGGCTCATCCAGAAATTATTTTCTGCAATAAAAACAGGGACACAGTTTTACCTGCCTCAAGTTCCCTCAAAGATTAAGGGAATTGTTCAGGAAACAATGCAAACTTTTGCCTCCGGACAGTTCCCATTTTGCCTCCACACAGCTCTCTGCAGCCCCAGGAACATTCTCCGGACTTTTCCTGATTTTCTCCTATTGTAAGAGGTAGATTCCAGCCTCCCTCTGACCCTCCCACATCAAAGGCTGACTCTGTGAACCCTGAAAGCCTCTCTCTTTCTTAGCACTTCCTCTTCTTCACTGTGAAGAAGTCTCGCCACAGTGGCAAGCATTAAACTGCCCTGCCCTCTGGATAGAAACCTCCCCCCTAGGTCTCATGTGCTGCTACTGTGTTGAAAGAGCACATGAATGAATTCACAAGGATCAGTGAAAGACCACTGAGGCAGAGCAAGAGATACTTCCCAGAAGACTTCAGAGTTCTACTTTTCTAAGGCTGATCAGCAGTCAGGGTAGCTACGTGGCTTCAACCATTAGACTTCAGTAAGCACCTCTCCTACGCAAAGTTCTCCTGTTTCATTTTGTGCACAAACATATCCGAAAATTAAGGATTTAACCTCACTTTAAGGTGAAGAAACTAAATGTTTACAGGTGGTGGAGGTGGTGGAGGTGGTGGAGGTGGTGGTGGTGGTGGTAGAAGTGGGGAGGGGTGGAGGTGGGGGGAGGTGGTGGTGGAGGTGGTGGTGGTGGTGGAGGTGGTGGTGTGTATGTGTGTGTGTGTGTGTGTGTGTGTGAATGTGCCACAGCATGTATAGAAGCTAATCTCCAGTGTTGATGCGTGCCTTTCCAATTTATCTGAGACAGGACTCTTCATTTTTTCCAGTTCCAGTCCTCTTTCCATATACTCTCTTCCTCTATACCCCCCAACCCCCCCCCCCTTCCAGCAGCCTTCTGGCCTGCAAGCATCTGGTGACTCTTCTGGTCCCTGCTTCTCTGTCCCCCAGGGAGAGCTAAGGCTACAGGTGCTCATGCTACATCCGGCTTTTACGTGGTTTCTGGGGATGTGAACTAAAAATCCTCACCCCCCACTCACACAGCTAGCCCTCCACCCACGGAGCCAGCTCCCAGCCCGCAGTGTCATTTTTAAAATGACCAAGTCAAAACAGACTGTGTCCTTGCCGGCTTTAGCTGAGGGAGCTAAAGTGCCTGGATCACGGTGTTGGTGGCTTCCAGCTTCACCCGTGGCTGAGGCTGACCCCGTAAGCAAATATAATGAGCTGAACACAGACAGACTTTCCCTTCTGAGTAAGAGTTTCTCATCTCAGTGGAACCAGGCTGCAGAAGGAGGCAGCAGGCTGAGTCATCCCAAATTTCATACGATTGCAAAGGGGAAAGAAGAAAAGGCAACTGCAGTGCCAAATATAAGATAACCCAGTGAGCCACACCACCAAAGTCACTCAGGTGCTTCTCTATGTAGAAACCTTCAAAGTTGCAAGAGGTCAGTCCACGGCGATAGAGTCTTTTCAAGTTAGTTGACGAGACAAAAAAAGAGCTAGTTAAATGCCAGGTTATGTGTATGTGTTGGGTGGGGTGGGGATATTGTTTCTTGGGTTATGTGGTTTTAATTTGTTTTTTTTTTTTTCTAACAAATAACCAAAAAAATGAGTCTGTCTGTCATAGCACATATTAGAGAAGAGCTCAGAATCAACAAAGACCACAAATGATATAATACATCAAATCTGTGCAGTCAATCCCATTACTGATGAGGAGAGGTTCACGTTTGCTCACCTGCATCCTTCCTTGTAGATGCTGACAAATGGTGCTAAGAAAGATTTTTCATCTCTGGGATTTTTCAGGCAGTGTTCTTTATACTCCCTACTTAGTGTCTGTTTCATTAATAAAATACTGAAAATAGATTTACAATAACAAGAAGTAGCTGAGGGAAAAATAAAGTGAAAAATGGGTTTTATTTTAGAGAGTGAGCTTATATTTTGTTTTCTCAGTGGCAGGTGAGATTCTAGTGACAGGTGTGTGTGTGTGAAGCGTAATCAGGCCACACTTGCTCACACATTACTGCAAAACATCAACCCAGACAGGACGCTTGTGCTTAATGCTGCTGTGTGTGTATGTCTGCTTTAGGCAGCTGGCCAGATGTTAGTGGGCTGAAAGGGCATCAAGGCCAGACCGCTCACTCATAATCAGAAACTTATAAAGCCAGGAGCTAAATCTGCAGAATGTCTGGATCCAGCTGGAGAGAGTTTGGTGAAGCACCAGGAAGAACGGAAGATTATTAGCTAGAAAGCAGATTCCTGTTTTTTTAAAAAAATGCTCATCATCCTCTTTGAGGTAGGCTGGGTGTTGCCAGGAGTTAACCTGCCTCATTGTCTATGAATTTTTAAAATAATAAAAACATTTTTAAATGCCATATTTTGTATGTCTCTGAGGTTTTTGAAGGCCATATCTAACCATTTTACCTTATCTTTCTATAGAATCATATCTATCCGTTGCACCAAAGATGTATATTCTTGTGATAAAAATAGACCAGTAATTGATATGACTATGATTTGATCGACTAACAATTAACTTGTATAACTTATTTATTCTAAACAGCCTGCAATAGCATTCAAATTATTAGAATTAAACCTTGTACTATAATTGTGTTATATGGGCACAAATACCTCATATTAGAGTAGAAATATATATAATGTATGTGAAGAATAATCTTACATTTGAATTCTATAACAATGCATCAAAATTAAGCTTATTTTGAATCTATATACAGAATTCTATACCAGTGAATTAAAAATAACCTTGTGAGTGACAATTAAAGCATTAAGTTGAGGAGTAGATTCCCTAATCTACTTTTTGTTCTATCTTCCCTACATATTTCTATATTCCCTTTTTTTCTCTTCAACCCCTATCTCCAAACCTAAGAATGGAAGATAAAGGGAAGAGACATCCCTGAGTCCAACTTTGTTTTCTCTCTAAATAAGACCAATAACTTATAACCAACTCCCATTGAAAATAACCCTTTATAGCTCAAGAAAGCAACCAAAAACCTACCCAACCCCCCTTAAAGGAAATGGGGTATCATTCTCTTAAGATTTCTTCTGGCTGATTTGAGATTAATAATAGCTTTGTAGGGTCTCAAATAAAATTGGAGAAATGGCAAGCTGGGAGGCAGGAAGAGTCAACAGCCAAACTCTGCCAAGACAGGGTAAGCAAGTCCTCAATGGTTCCTGCCTCACAAATATGTCTGTCAGATATATTGGTCCAGAAGGCTGAAGATGATGCTCCAACATTATAGAGAGTTTTGGGTGACTATTCAGGTAGCAAACTCTATTTGTTTTCTTCTCATTTGGGAAGCCACTGATCCATATTCTCAGCATACTCAGATAATCAAGTTTATTCCTTCTCAAGTCTCTGATGGAGTTGAAGACTAGGTAGTTTTACAATAAAGCTTAGTTGCTTAAGGGTTAAGATTTTTTAGGTCTAGATAGGTGTTTTAACTTGATAATGACACAATGTGATGAAGATTGATTTACAGAATTTTAGACACAGCAAGATAGGAAAGATATTTTCTTCAAGGCTGCCAAATACAAATAGCCAAAACACTAGGAATATGACATTTATATAATTCCTGATTATATTATGGTTCTTCTTGCTGTAGATAGCTTATTGTATATGTGTGTAATAATAAAAAAATATTTTTTAAAAAAGACATACCATTGTCCCCTCCCCAAAGAGTTAACACAAATAAGCCTGTCAATCACTTAGATCACTTGGACAGAAACCACTGCCCCCATCAAGAAAGCTGTCTGTTTCAGAAAGCACACTGGTCTCTCTGACCACCACCCCCACCAACACACACACACACACACACACACACACACACACACACACACACACATACACACACACACAGTGTACTGTTTCAAATCAGCCTTGCCAATCTACCACACTACACTCTGCCTCATCTGAATTCTTCTTTTTTTTCTTTTTTTTAAAATTTATTTTATTAATTTATTCATATTACATCTCGATTGTTAGCCCTTCCCCTGTTTCCTCCCATTCTTCCCTCTGAAGATTACAAAGATAAAAATGCTGGAGAGGGAAGGAGGAACCAGAGCAAGGGTCCAGTAACATTAGTATTTGAAAACTTGCTTAGTTAGTTGGTATATGATAGTTCATTTTAGATGCAGCATCCCAGAGAAAGACTGGCATCCCTCAGAATGCCTCTCCAGGTTCATTCCTTCTGGCCCTAGATAATAATCCACAGTGGGAGGGTCTGGGCCACCTGTCAGTCTTAGCATCATGAATGCCAGATAGGTATCATCAGCCATCTGGGGTCTTAATTCCATCTGCATATCCATCTGAAGAGGGAGCAGGTCCTCTATGAGAAGCACCAAAAAGGAGCACTGAGAATCCCAGGAAGGAATCCTAAGGTTGAAGTGACTGGGACACTGAGACAGGTGATTTTTACAGGGTCTCTAAGGGGCCTTCTAAGGCTCAGTGAGTTTCTGAAGGGAACAGTGCACTCCCCTTTCTCTGCCTTTACCCCACAGTCGTCTGAGGTCAGTAACCCAGGTTACCAGGCATTGTTCTTGTATGGAAAACTGACCTAATTGGTCCCTGCTCTTGGATTCTAAATGGAGGGCAACAAAGTCCACAGTAGTTAATTAATTATACCTGCTATACCGGTATGCGGCTCGAATTTATGGCAGTTACCTACAGTTAGTCATCTTTCTTTTTCTTTTTCCTTTTTTTTTTTTTAGTTATTCACTTTGCATCTCAATGGTAGACCCCTTCCTCTTCTCCTCCCCTCCATCCCTCCGTCACCCCCATCCCCCTCCCCTACCCCTGAGAAGGCTCCAGCTCCCCTAGTCCCCCTAGGTACCCCCAAACCCGCCCCTTTTTCACAGTGTCCTGGCAATGCAGCCACACCAGGGCGAAGTGAACAAAAGGCACGCTAGAACATCTGAAACATTCAAATGCATATAGGTTCTTTCATCCATGCATCCAAACTTTCACCTTTTACATAAATTAGAAATAAATCCAGTCTCACTCTCTCATGTAGCATGTGCTACATGCCCCCCTCTTTTTAAATACCTTCATGTATTTGTTTTTTTTTCTTTTTTAGTCTGTTTGTACTTTGGTAGTTTTGCACAGTGTGTTTTGATTCCATCCACGCCGTTTCCCAGAACCCACCCCTAAAGGGAGCAATATATACTGCGACCCTTCTCCAAGGCTCAGGAAAGAGTGTGGGAGCCCAGAGGCAGTTGGTGACTACAGGGAAACATCTGGACACAGCACTGCAGCTGAATGTATGAACTTGGAGTGGTTGGTGTAGTACACACAAAACCTGTGCAAGCCCAAAGCCAAGGAGATTTCAGTGTGGGGAAAGTCCTCTAACGCCCCACTTAGCCGTGGAGCTCTTGGCAGGCGGTCTATGCGACTCCTGCATTAGAAATGCACAGGGACTTTGGTGTGGGGTTCTGAGCACCACTGGGAGCACAAAGTCATCCTGGATGTAGAAAGAACCCTTACCTCTTGTCTTTGTGTTCATCTTCAACCTCAGCTCACTCTGTCACGCATCCCTACCCCATCTCTCCATATTGTCGGTTCACAGGACTCTACCTTCTCATGCCCCTGATCAGAATGCAGATCATCTTTTTTTCTTTCTTATTCTCGTGGTCCCATAATACTCTTTATTACACCTATCAAACACTACAGTCCCATAGCTTTGTTAATTTTCAGTTCACCTGTGTATACCTTCCAAGAAGGCACTTAAACTTCAGTACTTAATGTAGTGTCTGGCACATTTAGAAAATCAATAGCTTTCTGTCCAATGGGCTGTAGTCATTGCTGAATTTAAAGTTGATAAATTAATTTACATATTTATCAACTTCTGGTATTTGATGTATTATTAGATTTTCCTTTTTCTTTTCTTTCTCTCTTTCTTTTTTACTGCCACAATCTGGACAGACTAGGTGTCAAATTAGAGTCAATAAGGATCGCATCTGAAGAGGGAAATGTAATTTCCATCATAGTTTATCCCTCGATGGTTCATAGATCATGAACTCAAACCTCTTTATTGATTTCAGTTCTCAGATGGAGTTTTGCTGGTTATCAGTGTACAAGAGCTTTGGGGTTTCCAAACAAAAGGGGCTTTAAAAAGGCCATGAACCATTCTTTCAAAAGCCACATTTTTCTTTTCAAATCAATGTCCATCTAATAAGAATAAGACATGGTTCACTCTTGATTGTCAATGGATCCTCTGCGCCTCTCTGAGTGATGGTTTCAGTCACAAGAATGTCAAGTATTGTGACATGCCGACTGATGTCTTTGAGCTTGGCTTGAGAGCCCCATCTCATTTCACACGCTGCAGGCTGCCATTAGCCTGAATAATTAAGAGTTGCTAAGCGTTCATCTTTCTCCAATGCTGCCACGAACTTAGAAGGTTTAGAGAGAGTAAGCGTTATTTGGAAAACTGCTATCTTTGAGACAGACCAGATAAGCTGCTAAACAAAGATGTTCTTTGTTGAAGGCATCCCAAGGCAGACAGTTTCAGAGTGGTGTCTTGTGGAAACAGCTCACAGCTAAATTTTTACCTGATATCAGTTCTTATTGAGACATCTCTGAGAACAATATGTGGACATTTAACTTTTTCTCATGACCCTGTACTTGCTATCACTTAATATAAAAATCAATACCTTCAGACAAAAGGGACTGCCAAGTGCCAAAAGCCTGAGGCAACAGAAAGAGCAAATGAGGGCGGTGCTTCATTTATTTGGGTGAAATTTAATTGGCTTGAACCAGATCAAAGGCGCCTGATTTATTTATTATTTATTTTTGTTGTTGTTCGTTGAAAAATGGAACCATTTAATTGGTGGCTTTTCAAGTTCATGAGATAATGAAATTTCAAAGATTGAAAAATTTCCATTTAAATGCCACCACCTAGTTTGCTAAGCATTACAAGCATGCGCAGTCCTTTCTCAGTTCATGGGCTTCAAAATACATTGCATCCTGGACGGAAAATGCCTCCATGCACAGAGCCCATTCTCAACAAGAAAATAGCCCTGAAAAAGCCCTCTTCCCTGTTATAAACGCCTCATGCTTTCAGCCCTTGGATGTTTTTGTTCAAAATTCTTGATACCCTATGAGGTCCCTCTCAGTCACAGTCATAGGGGAGGGGAGTAAGGGGAAGATGGGAGGGAGGGAGGAATGAGAGGATACAAGGGATGGGATAACAACTGAGATGTAATATGAATAAATTAATAATATATATATATATTTTTTTTAAAAAAGGAAAAACAAAACAAAACAAAACAAAAACCCCAAAATTCTATTTGAGCTTAAGAACAGTGTCTGGGAAATACCAGACATCCGATAATGAGATAATTAATGCCAAGGACAAGAGTGTCTGTCTCTTTGTTTACCAGTCCAGGACACTGTGGAGGCATCAGTTGTGGATTGACTTGAAGAGCTTCAACGTAGCTTACCTCAGGCCTGCTCGCTAACTTACAGCAATAGAGCCAAAGGGACTCCTGTGTTGTTAGTCAGGCTCCTCCAGAGGAACGGAAACAAGAGCATGGATGTATGTTACAAAGGCGATTTGTTACATTGGCTTACATTATAGTTTGGACAGCCAAACCACGCCTGTCTGAAGACTTGGAGAGACTGACCCTGGTCACTGCTCAGTCTGTGAGACTAGATGGCTTAGCACTCAGGTACAGCTGAGTGCTGAAAAACTTGAGAGGTTCTTGGAGAGATCCCTGCTCATTGTGGTCCACAGTGGGACCCTGGAAAGCTGTTTCTTTAGTGATAGGTGCAATAGTGCAATAGGGCTGATGTGCTTACCAGCAAGGGACAGTGGTGAGCAGGCAAACAGCAACAGCTTTCCTCCTGGACTTCCTTAAGTCTAGGCCACAGCCAGAAGGCATCAGAAGCGCATGCGCTCTTTTCGTTCTCTCCCTTTTCCCATCTCTTGGTCTCTCCCCCTCTGTCTCTTTCTCTTTGTGTCTTATCTCATGAGTCAGTCCTTCTAAGACATGCCCTTACAGACTAACCTGGAGGTGTGTCACTCAATTGATTGCAAATCTAGTCAACCTGACCATCAAGATTAACCGCCACAGATCAACTTTCTTTTCTTCTGTGGGCAATAAAATTCTAATTTAAAAAACTTATGGTTTCAACTCTTTACAATGGTTCCTTTGTGTTCCACATGCATGGCTTTCCCACAGACCTTCAGCGGAGAGTCCTCTTGGCACGTGCCTCTATATCTCAGCATAACCTGCCCCAATTTTCTGGCTTTTTCCTTCATGGTCCAACTAAACAAGTCTTTCATTGACTATAAGTTTGCATTTCTCTAGAAGTTCCATTTGGTTCTTCCAAAAATAGCTCTATTTCCTTTCTCGCTCTGTTCCTGTTTTTTTCCCCTTCTTTTTAAAATCTGTGAACATATTTCTAACAGCTGTTCTAACACGCTTGCCTGACAATTCCATTATCTTTATTATTTTTGAGTCTCTTTCTACTGGCTGTTTTTTTTCCTGGTCTGGGTCAGATTTTTTTTTTTTTTTTTTCTGGCATCTAGCATCTTTGCAGGGTTTTTTGTTTTGTTTTGTTTTTATTTTTTGTTTTTGAGTGGAAGCTACACACTGTAGATTTGACACTATTGAATGTGTGGATTTTCTTTAAGGATTTTTCAGCCTTTATTTTATTTTGCCAGCAAGCTATTTGTGGCCCTGCCTGAGTATATTCAGATTTATTTCAAGCTTTATTAACACAAATCCAAAGCCATCTTTTTAATGGATTGCTTACTCTAGTACCAAGGTGGATAAGAAGTCAGGATGTTCTTTCACTCTAGTACCAAGGTGGATAAGAAGTCAGGATGTTCTTTCAGCTTACCACATACCTTTTAATACTCTGGATGTGGCACATTTTGATCTAGGTTTGTTTTCTTCTGGTCTAAGCCTCTGTCTCATTTGAAACTTTATCCTTTTAAATGACGTGTGTGAGGCTAGGGAGGTAGCTCTGCAGTTAATAGCACTTGATGGTCTTCCAGACAATGCTAGGTCGATTCCTACAGCCATGCTGGCCAGCTCTTTATTGCCTAATACCTTCAGGGGATCTGACTTCTTTTCTGGTCTCCTTGGGGACCCACACATATGTGACTCATACACATATGTAAATAAAAGTGAATCATTAAAAATGGAAGTAGGTGATTACATATTTAACACTGATTCCCCCCACTCCCCAGACTGTAAAGCTCATGATAACAGGAAGATTAACAATGACAGTTGTTTCACACCTAACAGCAGACACATTCTGGGACTTATGCATAGGTCTCATTCCATATGAGGTCTTTTGATGTGGAGAGGACTCAACCAGGTAGCTCTGGGCTATTGGCGTTGTAGTCACTCAGTTCCTTTGCTAATGATTCCTTTCCCATCTCCTATGTTTCCTTCTGGAATCCCCACTTCTACAGATCCTGCTGAAGATGTAGTGACTCATCAGATGCCAGTCCGTGGCCTGTGACTGGACAGAACAGGAATAGACAAGCAACCCGAGAGGGAATCCAGCTACATTCTTTACTGCAGAATTATAAGCTGAGTTGGAGTTGTCTTCCCTAAAGCAAAACTGTCCTTGTAGTTCTGCTAAGCCACTGGGCAACAGGCCCAACAGAATTCTGAGCTGTCTGATAAAACCTGACACCCAGAGAGTGTATGTTCAGATGGATGAGTTGTAGATGGTAATGAGTCTCAGAAAGGATTCATAGCTAGGTGTAGTCAAGGTAGGCAAGCCAAATCTATGAGAAAAAAATTTGTAAAATGTCCGTGTATGTTCTGGTTATTGGGTAGCTCATGGCATAAGGGACGGTGCACAGCAAAGAGATCTTTCCTGAGAAGACTTCAGCACAGGATGATGGTAGCCAGTTCTCCATGACTGCAACAACAAAGTGTCACATGTGGCTTAAAACACACAGAAATGTAGCTGGGTGTGGTGGCACACGCCTGTAATCCCAGCACTCTGGGAAGCAGAGGCAGGTGGATCCCTGTGAGTTCAAGTCCAGCCTGGTCTACAAAGTGAGTCCAGGACAGCCAAGGCTACACAGAAAAATCCTGTCTTAGGGGAAAAAGACCCAAGATGGTGATGATGATGACCACCACCATTACCACTAGCACCAGCACCACCACGACCAGCAGCAACTACAAATCATATAGAAATTTATTCTGTCATGGTTATGGAGGTCAGGACTCTGTAGTCAAGGGCCTGCAGGGCTGGTTACTTCTGTAGACTACTTCCCACCTGCCTTCTAATTTCTGGTGGCCAATAGCATAATCATGCATCACTGCAGGCTCTTATCCATCTTCACATGGCCTTTTTCTCTGATTCTTCTCTGTTTTTCAATCTTCCTCTTGCTTTTCTTATAGGACACTTGCCATTGGATGAGGGCTTTCTTTCGATCCTTAATGATCTTACTTTAGACTCTAAATTATGCTCAGAAGATGCCAAGCTCAAGTAATCTCACCTTCACAGTATGGGGTGACTAAGGCATGGGCATAGAACATTTGGTTCATATCCAACCCATTGTACTGGGTTAGAAAAATAAGGATTTCGCTTGAGGTATGAAGTCACACATCTTTAAAAAGAAAAAGGATCTAATTTAAGGACCTCAAGTTCAAGGTCAAAGCAGGTCTAATAACAGATGGAATCGAAGCTTAGTGGGTGATCTAGGGAGGCCCTTTTGTGTTCTAACTGGTACTCAAGTAGCCTTAGACATGGATGAATCTACTGCATGGCAGCAGCAGGTATGATGCAGGAGTCATAAGAACACTGATTTTGAAGCAGCTGTAGACTCAGTAAAGATACAGAATCTTTACAGGAATTCACAGTTTAAGCTTTTGCTTTTAGTTAGCAGTTTAAAAGCCCATAGCCAGCTCTTTCATTGTCTTCATTTGTCTCCCATAAATAATTTCTCCCATGAGATTGTGAATTATCTTCTTTCTTTCATTATGTTTCAAATAAAGGAAATGTGTACAGCTACACACACACACACACACAGAGCAAAATATATATAACACTCCCCTGTCAGCCTTGTCTATGTTATGCCACAAAAAAAAAAAAAAAAAAAAAAAAATCAATAGTTTTACTAAACTTCAGTGGTTTTGTAGTTTTCACTGGCTTATTTTTTAAAAGTTATTCCATTAATATCTGAATTACTAAAAAAAAGTAAAGAAATTCAACATACAATGAAAGTTTACATCACAAATACCATCATTTCGTCTTTATTCAATAGCATACTTTCCTGAACACAGAACTTTGTAATTCCATTTCAGATTTTCCAAGCACCGATGTCCTACTTTTAAAGATATTAAAATGTGTTCCAGCACATTCAGAAACATATGTCTTATCATTCCAAATCTAGTCTTCTTCTTCTTCTTTTTTTTTTATCCCTTACTGTTTCTTAAAAATGAAGGTAAAACACTGATGAAGAGCTTTGTGTGTGTGTGTGTGTGTGTGTGTGTGTATGAACATAGCACAACTTTAGAACAGACAGGCCATTAGTAAGCCTCCAAAACAGGGACTGAGGGGTCAGGGACTTAGCTCAAAGTTGCAAAAAATTACTTCTCCAGAACACAGTGACATCTCTGTGCCCTTGTGTATTCAAATGGAGTACACTTAGGCATAACAAGTATGTTTGAGTGACAGGCAAGCTCTCTGTCCTTGAAGAGCAGAGGACTCTTTGTGGCTCTAAGGAATACCCTTCTTAATTTGATGACCCCAGGCCTGCAGGGTCTGTGTGTGGAGAGTGCAGTTGTAGGTAGGCTTTGGCCAGGTTCCCACTGCCTTGCAAAATGACCAGCCATCTCTTGACAGAGCTTCAAGGGGCAGCTCTCTCTTGACTCCCCAGAGGCTAACTACTCAAATAAGTGCCATACCCGAATGGTTCATTGGTGTCACCACTGGCCTTAAGTGAAAAAAAAAAAAAAAAAAAAAAAAAAAAAAAAAAAAAAAAAAAAAAAGACTCTGAAACCTGACAGATAATCAAAGGATCATCTCCTCATTTCTGGTATGTTGATAAGAAGAGAGCCAAACAGTTAGGCACTTGAGTGAAGCAGTTGCTTAGGACTCCTGTCCTTTTGATATTTTCCCTCATCAGAGACTTCAGAAGGCTTTTGGGAACATACCCTTAATCTATTCGAAAGGTCATTGCAACAAAGCTTTCTGCTCTGCTGCTCCATGCTTGGCCAGACATTAAAACTTCAATCTTTGTAATGTTTTTTGACTTCAACTATGAAAGCAGTGAATGAAAATTGCATGTTCAAGGCTGCAGATAAAACACGGCAGACCTTTTCTCTGCATGCTTTAGCTTATATAGAAATAGAGCGCCCACATTTTCTGAATCAAAAAAATCAGTTCTGTTGTGTGACAGGTATGAATCATCTCATGGGGACAGAGGAGGAGGAAGATATTTGGGATGAAGAGTGTTATTGGTAACCTAGGGTGTGTGTTTTCTGCGTGTATAAAGGCTCAGCTGAATTTATGGTTAGTGGAGCCACCATGAGCCTCTGTGTGTGGAAGTTTATCACTTAGGCAGAGTGTTGCTGGGCATTAATGCTGGATTTCCTTCTCCATCAGCCTTTGCATCAGTGTTAGTGGTACATGGTGAAAGGCAGCTTTCTGTGGCAGCACATTCCCTTAGCCAGTAACTAAGAACAGGCAAGCACAAAGCGTGTTTTCTAATCAAATGGAATGAGCAGGTTAATGAAAAACATATTCCGTGTTCACCTAAGATATGATCCTGCCTCTATTTCTCAGGTCCCCAGAGATGGTCAGGCAAGTCTGTGACTTGGGGTGTTCAGGGAGATGATTTTAGATTAATTTAGTTGATTTTCCTAGGATTTTCTTCGCAGGGAAACTATGCAAACAATGGTTATCATTTCAAGCACAGGTCTGAGTTTTCAATATTGCAATGTTATTACAAAGGTGAAAACACACTTTGGGAGATAAAGAATTGCTGAGTAGATTTACTTAGTTTTATTAGGGGGCTAATACAAAGACCCTGAGACTATGTGTTTCATGCTTACTGTTGGGTCAAAATAATCAGATGTGTCTTGATTTTAGTAAAAAAAATTCCTCAGGGAAAAAAACCTTTGGTAATTATATTAATGTATGTTGATAGCCTTTTGAGAATGATTGCATCCGTTCTGCGTCAGTGAGATTCAGAACACTAGCCTCTAGTTTTGCACACTAAATCCGGTGATCTGATAAGTTAAGAGGTTTCTTCATGGTCACACATCTGACTTGTCAAACCAAGATTTGAAGTTGAACATCTTGGGTACATTTTCTAATCCGCTCTGTCCTTTAGACAACCATTTCTTAACCTTCACAAGGAGTGCAAATGATCACAGACTTTCCACACAAGATTTTCATAGTTCACGTTATAGCAAGCACAGTGCACTGGTTTTCATGATAAAAGCGCTTTGCCCATAGGAAGATTAAGAAATATTGAAATGAATTTAATTTTTTAAGACATCGTCTCAATCACGTGCTCAAAACACAGAGCAGAGTGATATAAAAGGTGTGCGTACTGTATTAAGTTTGTTTGTAGACCTTGAGGTGACTGCAGACAGCATGGTACTGGGAACTACTTGAAATGTGGGTCAGCAGGACTTCTCTGTGGTATGGCGAGGAGAAAGATGAAACATGAACACTCACAAGACACTTATTTTTCTCAGATGTAAGAAATGTCTCAAGCCAACCCTTTTTATGGGAAGTGTTGGCTCCTAAACAATCTAATTGTGTTAGTTAAATTTGTTTTTAGTCAGAGGTTGGAATGAATACCAATGGATTTACTAATTAGTTGTTTATCTCTGCAGCGATAACAAACATATTTTTGTTACCCCAACAGATTCACCGGACACTTATCAACACTTGCTCTGGTTTTTGTCAGAAAAATTTAAATACTAAATTATCTTGCCATGGAATTTACATATATGCTTGTTGAATATTCCTACTCAATGTCTGTTGCTGAGGAATATATAGCAATTGTGCATACATATAGGGAACAGTAGGTTATGTCAATACATGTATAGAGCTTGTATGGATTAAATCAGGGTAATGAACACTTCCATTTCACTACTGTTTGTATATGTTTGGAACCTATGAGTTTTTTTCTTCTAGCTTTTTAAAATTTATAGCAGGCTATTGTGAGCAGTAATCACCCTGCTCTTCTCTGGTATCTATACCACTCATTTCTCCTAGCTCACCGTATTTTTATATCCATTACCCACCATTCCCTTATTCCCACTCCCTAACTCTTTCCAGTGGGTGGAAATCACTATCCAACATTCAGGTAGATTTTCTTCCTACCCGCCTCAGATGTCACAGAAGGAAAAGGTTGTCCTTCTGCATCTATCTGGGTTACCACACTGACGCAGCATCTCTCGGTGCCTTCCATTTAGGCGCAAGTGGCAGGATCGTCCATCCTGTAGACTGTCTATCCACTCTTATTGAGATTCTCTTTTAATATAGATCTTACTTTGTTGTAATTCTATTTATCCATTTTTTTTTTTTTTTTTTTTTTTTTTTTTTTTTTAGCTCTGTTGCCTGTGTTTTGGGCTCTTCCTCCCTAAAGCACTGGTTATAATAAGGTCTTGAAATATTTTCTCTGTGTTTTCTCCTGGCAGTTTCATAGTTTCAAGTCTAACGTTTAGAGCTTTGATCCATTTTGAGCCACTCTGAGTTGACTTTTGTAGCTTGCGAGAGACAGATATTCAGTTTTAGTTTTGGGGCATGGATATTGTTTCCCCAGCACCATTTTTTTTTTTTTTTGAAGACACTGCTCTTTCTCCAGTGTATATCCCTGACATGAGCTCTCTGTGTCTTCCCATCAGTGTCTTTCTGTGACTTTTGTAGGAAGGTCTCTTGTGACCTGTTATGAGTAAAATGTCGTGTGTTGGGTGACATAACTAATCAATGAGCTGGAGTTGTGCTTTCTCATCAGCCTGAGACAAATGCAGCCCTCTTCCTCTTGGATATACGACGTTGACATTTATGTCATTTCCGAGGTAGTGCTTCAATACATTTCCCTTTCCTGATGGCTTTTTAAAAGCTGGTTTTGGCAGTCCTGAGAGGTTGATATCTGGGGATCACAGGCTTGGGATGTGCAGAGATGACTTCAATGACACATTTGCTTTATATCCGGAAAAAAAAAAAAATGCCAGTGGACCTGCTAGCACACTCTTCCCTAGAGACTTCTGATGCAAGCTTTGATGTCCAGCCCTGTTATGGTGTGATTGTCAGGAATCCCCAGTGCCTAGTAGACAATAACTTGATTTGCAGTTCCATATTACTATTATTTTTTTAGATGGAAGCAATGTCAGCTAGCATGGTTACAATGACAGTTGGTATGATATTTGGTGAAGTAACAGGACAAGACTTAAAGGCTATCTTGTAAAATTCATGGTGTGTGTTAATATCTTCTAGTGGTCAGAGGCAGATATTTATCTACTATCCTTGTGGTAATAATAATAATAATAATAATAATAATAATAATAATAATAATAATAATAATGAGCGTTAATACTACTGAAATCTTCTGTGTACTAAATGCAAATGCATTTGATTTGTACAATGGCAGTAAGCAGTACTATTATTATTACCATCATATACATTTGATAGGTACAGATGCTGAAATACTAGGGAGCAAAGAATTCATCAAACTCAAACAGCTAGTAAAGTATCCAAGTCAGGATTCGAACCCACAAATGGTTCAGTGGAAAGAATGTGCTCTTAGCTAGCAAGCTGTACTGTGTGTAAGAACTAGACACTGTCTATGCAAACAAAAATTCCTCCATAACATCAGCTGCCATGAATATTTCAACATTACAATGTGCAGTATACTGTTAGTCTTTCTAGATTTGTTTTTATTTTTAATTATGGCTGCATATGCATGTGTGTGTACACACTGATTGTAGAGGCCAGAACAGGACACTGGGTTCCCCAGAGCTGGATTACAGGGAGTTGCGAACTCCCTGGCCTGAGTGTCTTGGTCTATAATCCCCAATTCTCTCTCCAGCTCCTGCTCTTTTCTTAAACTTATATCATAATTCATTTATGGTAATTGCACCAATGTCCAACTTGGAGAACCTATGAGTTTTTATTGGCTTACTAAGTAAATGTTTTACTTAGACACACTTTTAGATTTATAGGAAAGTTGCATAGATACCATGCTCTTCATATTAAAGTCTTTCAAAAAGTCTGACATAGTAGGCACTTAGCCTGCTCCATAGTAGAGAAACCAAGTCATATAAAACCATTCCCTTGTGCTTGTTTTGAAATTGGATTTTGCTGTCCTGGAACTTGCCCTGTAGACTAGGCTGGCCTTGAACTCAGAGATATGCCTGCCTTTGCCTCCTAAGTGCTGGAATTAAAGGTGTGCACCACCAGACCCAGCTTAAATGGCTTTCCTCCTGTCAATCAGTGCATAAGTGGTATGAATGGGTTTCAAAGGCAGGCGAGGCATCTAGACCTGTCTCTTAACACTATCTGTTTTTAACAATATCTGTTGATGGTGAAGTAATTTGTTTGTTTATTACTTATGGTAATAAACCCATCAAGGGCAGAGGAAAACTTAATGAGTCAGTTCTCTTTTTCATGGGCATCAAATTCACATTTTCAGCCTTGGTCACAGGTGGTTTTATCAGCCAAGGTATCTTGTAAGCCCTAAAGCTAAATTTTGGAAAGTGGATTTCAATGAGTGCATTCTTAATCCAATGGAAAATAATTTGCCTTATATTGTTTATATATGACTCACAGTGGTCCAAAAAAACCAAAAAAACAAAAAAAACCAAAAAAAAAAAAAAAAAAAAAAAAAAAAAAAAAAAAAAAAAACAACCAAACTCTCTTATCAGTTAGGAACCTGAAATTAGAAACCCTTTTATATTGACTGGTGTCTAACTAGAAAACCTACAGCCAGCAGAGTAAAACTGCTAACTCAAGAAAGGTCAGCTGGGTGACTGTCTTCTTGTGACCAGTTCTCCAATGTTCTCTACAATGCCACAAACAGGAAGAGAAACAGTGCTCAAAGACCCACAGGCAACGACCACACAAGCTGACAAGTTTCCTTGCAATACTTGATCAAGTGTTTATCCCTTCTCTGTAGCTCCACGCCCCCCCCTTTTTTTTTTGGTTTGTTTTTCCAGTCAGTTACAGCTCATTATTGAACACTATATATAAAATGTAACTTATAGAGTACATGATTTTTATTCTTCTCGGGGGAATACATTAAAGGAAGCTGTTGATTGTTTCCCAGTATATAAACCCAACAGATTTCAGATATGTGTGTGGGTATAAGCGTTATGGTAGGGACTACACAAGTTATTATGTGGCACTCTATATGTGAGGAAATGGTAGTACACACAATTAAGGAAGTTATTTCAAGTCCAGTTGGAACTTGGGTACAAAGTGAGGAGGCGAAGTGTCCTTTCTAGGCATTATAAAAATCACGTGCAACTCTCTGTCACTGTCTCTCCCCCCCCGCCCCCCCGTTTGGTGAGTGACAAAACAGGGATAGTTGGCAGATTAGGGCATAGAGAAATCACTTCAGTGTATACCAGGCCAAAGGCAGAGCTTTTCACGCATGGTGATCTACTGCGGGGTCAGGTGCGGTGGCATTTGATCATATCTGTATCACAATTATGTACGATGATTGACTTCACCATGAGAACTGTGAGTCACTGGAAGAGAGTCACTGTCTAATCGTTCCATTTTAGAAAATCCGTGTAGTACATAATCAAATGCTCTCGTATACAGCTTATATATAATGATCCAGTTCTAGAATGTTCTGGCATCTGGGTGGCATCATGGTATTGAGACTGAAATTTAAATTTGAATTTATTTTTGAGGGTTTGATTTATGTGCTTACTGTCCTTTAAAATCACTTCAGGTGACTTTTAATTTTGAGCCTTTATCACTGGTCCAGTTACAGAAAATGCTTCTCCTTTCTCAAATAGACCCTTATGGCAGGTGGAATAGGTGAGTAGCTTGTGAAAGAGAACTGGACATTTTACTGCTTTTTTTTTAATGGTCATTATATAAAGCTGAAGATTGAGTTACACCTAAGATACTTCATAATCCTTATTTTGTCATTACTCAAAAGAAATTATTAATGTCACTAACTGTGTTTGCTACAGCTTTTCATTAATAGATTAAAACAATATGTGAACCTTGGGTCAGGGAGAAGTTAGAATATGGGTGGATGCAGCCAAAACACATTGTAAGACATTATCTAAAATCCAATAAAATTTAAAAATGAACACATGAAAACATCTTTCTAGAATGCTGATAGAGTCCTGCAGTTATTCTCATCAAATGCCTGCTCACTATAATGCAAGGTAAATTACATTTTTATCCCAGTTGCAAACAAGTCCCTGTTTAGCCTTGGATCTACAATCCTGGTGGTATAATTTCAAATGTATCCAGCTAATTAGGCAACTCTTGTGTTTAAATATTTCACACCCCTTTCACTCAACTTGATAGTTTTGAGGAAACAGTTGGAGACTTCTATCAATAAAAACAGGTTTTAATATATTACTATTAAATTTCTTTTTATTTCTGCATGTCAGTAAGATGTGCTTCAAATCATTTTAAAGACTTATACAAGCTGGGCATATTGACATTAAAATAAAAGCAGAACTTTCCACACTTGCAAATATTAAACTATTAAATATTAAAATTGATTTACTGACAGTCTAAGCATAAAAGACAGTGGAAATAATCGGTGAGAAGGAAATTAAATTGGATTATATTGTTTGTGGTTTGAGCTGACTGAGGTAGACATATTTTCACTTCATAACAATAAAACTAAAATAAATGTTGACACTAATTGTCCTGAATAGTCAGTTAAACAGTGATGTGACCATTTAGAGAAATTAGTGGAAATAAAACTCACAGAACTCCATGGGTCCTTCATGTACAGTTGGGGGCCTGTTAACTTTCATCCACAATAAAGACTGCTCAAGATGTTCAAATAAGTATCTGGGCTATGTGGGCTTGGAGCCACCAAATCAACTCAAGAGACAAACAGGTTCTTAGCTAAGGTTTGAGCTGATGGGTCTAACTATACCCAGACAGTGTTCACAGTGTTTCACATTGGTATCAGGAACTTCTAATCCAGAATCAACAAAGTTATTATCATCCTTATCCCAAACACCATGACCACCGCCTTGTTTTTATCCACCTGAATCCATCTGGTCTATCCTTCACTTTCCCAGTGTAGTCCAGGCACAATCTGATATGCTCTACTCCTTAACTATGACCAAAGCCTGACTTTTAAGTGGCTGGCTGTTTTCAACCTAAAGATCTTGATCTCTAGAATATTATAGACAGGACAAAGAATAACATTGTAGCTTGGCCACATGGAAACTTCTTTATTTTCCATGGGAAAGTCCAAAGAAAAGTGAGTGCTGCAAAATTGGTAGGTAGGTCAGCAGTGTTCATACCTATGTTCAATACCTGAGTCTAATGTCCCCATGTGTGCATTTTCCCAACTAGCTCGCAGGAGAAATGAACCAGGACAGCGCCTTCACTGAGTCAATAGCAGCACGCAGAAATGATGCAGGTGACTTTTGGTCATGTCTCATTCACCAGAATTTTACCAAGAGACTCTCTTTATCTGTCCTTGAACTGAAAAATCAGATACTTAGCATTGGGAAGATGGCCCTTTTTAAGGCAAGAAGACACCGTTATCAGAGAGTAGCTGTTGGGGCTTAGTTGAGATGCTGTCTTTGCAGAGAAACATCTTTTAGCCACTCTGTCAGACAAGGATTTGATTGAATTCAAGTCTGCTTTATCACTGAGTTTTTGTGATTCACTATATCATTTATCATGCACAAATTTTATACTTACGGAATTAAGATTTGAAACTGAAACTCTTTGAAAGTAGTGCTATTTGTTTTTCATTCTGTATGCCCTTCCTGCCTATATGCCTGACATATTTGATGTCTGAGAAAGATACTTGAGGAAAGGAACATTGGTAAATGAATAGATGAAAATCTAACTGTACATCAAGATATGTGGTGCATCAGATGGAACGGATTTGTTAACTAAAAGTACAAACTATTAATAGAAAAGGCAACAATGTTTTCTTTGAATGGAATAGGCAGTCCTTTAGCACAGTTTTCCAAGGTACTTGTCAAGCATTTAATGGGCTTCCTTTGACTGGACCATCATGGGCATTTAAAATAAAATAAAAAAGAATGGAATAAAACTGAGTAGGTAGTCATTAATGGAATATTGAATAATAAAACAAAACACTTCCCCCTAACCAGAGAATACTACATGGGTAGGTCATGTATTCTAGGGGACATCCATTGGTAAGGTGCCATATTCCTGTAAATAACTCCTTCTCCATGCTCCTGTAAGGTCATTCTGGGTCACAATATGAAATCCAGGTTTTACTGTGATTGATATGAAGAATTACGATGTCACTGCCTACCACATTTAGAAGAAACAAGTTCCAAGGCACGGCACCCAGGGAAAACTGGTTACAGAGCTTAAAGTGACATGCCATATAGCCTGACAAAATGGCCTCAAATGCTTGTGCCTCTCCAGCAATGCCATGAGATTTGATTCTTTAGCCGTACCTTTTCCAGCAACACACCATCAAAGCCTACTTCAAACGAAGAAAAGGCTCTGTCTTTCAAAGCATTGTTTCATCTTCCCAATCACAGTGGGGTATTCTCTTCAGGTTGAAAGCTTCAGAAATAACTTTGAATTATAGTTCAACTTGAGGATATCTTAAAAAAAAAAAAAAAAAAAAACCGTAATTCCAATATACTGCGGCAACTTAGATTCTTGCTGTCGGCCACCAGTGGCCTTTTCTAGGGTCTGCCAGTGAACACTCTGCATTTTATTTAGGATGGAGATAATTTGGATCATCTGTCTCATTGATTTTTTTTCCCCTGAATGCTATTTTGATTCTGGTTTTAAGCTTCTTATAATTGATTGTAGTAGTTCTTTCTTTCTTTCTTTCTTTCTTTCTTTCTTTCTTTCTTTCTCCTTTTCTTTCTTGCCAATGCAACAATGCAGTCTGAATTAAGAATACCACTCATCCATTTGACCTTATTAACATTTAAGTCTTGTATTTTAATCACCTTATAAAAGCAGTGTAGTATTTCTTTTCTGGCTCCATCAATTTTCACTAGAGACTTACCAACTCCCAGACGCTTTATAAAAATCTTTTCTAGGAACAATACCAGAGCTGGGTACCAGAGTAATAGACCTCTAACACATAACTTAGTCATAGCCTAACATACTGCTGTACATAGTGCAAATTTAGGCCAATGAACTGCCCAAACCACCAAAACAAACAAAAAAGTATGCGTTTCAAGTCAGTTTCATTACCTGGACTTCCAAACAAAGACGACCTCAGGTAATAACTGATCCAACAGGACTCTGCAATAGCTGCATGGCTTTTAAGTGCGCTTGACTCTCCCATTGATTTGTATGCTCCAAAAGGGTAAAAGTTCAGAGCCACTCTGAGAGCCACCATCGCCAGAAGTCAGCAGGGCCACTGGCAACTTTTGCTGTCTTTCCTGCTCAGACCTTCATCCAGTATTAGCAGTTCCTGTTCATTTAGGATTTACTGTATTTCAGACCTTATGCTAAAATCTTTGCGTACATAATCTAACTTAACTGTCACCACAACACAGTGTGGTAGTATTTGATTGGACTAGCAGTTGCTCATGAGGTCATGGCTTGGCAGGGCAAAAGCCATTCTTTTTCAGGATTAAGTTATTCCCGGTGTCTTGGCTGGATGATTTTGGCTTGAGATCATATAAAACTGTCATTATCCTCTACCTGAGCAGTTCATTTTCAGGCTGTCTTTATTTGCACTCACAAAGCCAGGGTGTGAGTTTAAGAGTCTAAGCTTCTCTGGTACAGTTTGATTTTCTCATGATCTCTTCAAGCAGTATCTCCAATACAGTAGCTGAGTCAGTTGGCTTTAGTGGACTGGTCTAGAATCTTCCTTCAGCCACTCACTGAAGGAAAAGACATGGAAATTACTTGAGGTAGAAGATGATAAAAGGACACTCAAGATAAGGACTGTGATTACCATATTTGGAAACAATGCCAGTGGCACACTGTAAATCGACTTTCTTAATGGATCTGCAGAAGGGCGAACCTTTTGATGTCTAGCAGTGGGTTTTCTCAACTTACAGTTGCTGTGACATTACACTGGTGAGGTGCAAGATCCATTCCTCCAGAGAGAAAACCAAAACCACACAATTAGACGTAGAAAATCAGGACGGGCTCCTATTTATTAGAGAGTTAATTAGCAATGCATAACCTTTCCCAAAAGAAAGCACTGAGTCCAGATGGTGTTTTTACTGGTGAATTCAACTGCATGTTTGCTACAAGCTCTTTAAAAACTTTGAAATATTTAGCACTTCATTCGGTGAGATCAAAGTTACCCTGATTCTAAAACCAGATAAAGATATTGTAAAAAAGAAAAAATTACAGGCCATTGCTTCTCATGGACACGAATGCAAATTCTCAGAGTAAGACACTAGCACTTTGGGTCCAACAATGCAAAATCAACTAATAGGAAGAATCCAAGCGTGAAGAGTTATCTGAACACACAAAGCTCTGTCTAACCACCACAGCAGTGACCTAGGAACAATGGGGCGTTTCTGAACTAGATAAAGAATGCTTGTAGAAGCTCTGCAGTAAATGTACAGCAAATCAGATGTAATGGTATAAAATGGGACTCACCCTTTCCAAGATCGAGTTTCCAGAAGCATCCTTTCTTAGCACCTGTCTTAGTGCTTTTCTATTGCTGTGATAGGCACCATGGCTGAGGAAACTCATGAAAGAAAACGTTTGTTGGGGTTTTATAGTTTCAGAGGGGTATAGTCCGTAACCACGATGGTGGAGATATAGCAGCAGAAAGGCAGGCATGGCACTGGACAAGTAGCAGAGGGTTCACATGTTCACACAATCACATGGGAGAGCAAGCTAAGTGGAACTGTTGTAGAATTTTGAAACCTCAAAGCCCAACCTCAATAACCTACCTCTTCTACAGAGACCATACCTCCTAATTATTCCTAAATAATTTGAACAACTGGGACTAAGTACTCAAACATACAAGCCTGTGGGGGTTCACTCAAACTACAACACTGTTCTTCTATAACTTCCTGAAAAACTATCCCATTCAGATGCATAAAGGAAATTAAAAGCAGACAGGTTGATAAGGAGGAAATGAAACTGTCTCTGTTGATACATGAAATGGTTTTCCATGTAGAGAACATCAAAGGCTCACCGAAAATCTACCAGAACTGATGCACAAATGTACCACAATCATACACTACAATGTTATTTGTCAGAAGGCAATTGTATTGCTATGCATCACTAACAACTAGAATTTGAAATAAAAGTGCAATTAAAAGTAGTACACAAAATAAAATACAATAATAAGTATCAATGTAGTAAGAACACATATAAAATCCATATGCAAAGAATGTTAAACTCTGATATTCAAATATCAAAAGTTTAAATGAATGGAAGTGCTTAGTGTTCACAGGTCAAAAGTTTCAATGCTGTAAATATTTTGATTCTCAGCCTGTTTTTATAGATTCCACACAGTTACAATCCCAATCCCACAAGCTATTTTGTAGCCATTGATAAGTTGGCTGAGAACAGCCAACAGGATCCCCCACAAAGAACAATCAGAACCAGACAATATGTTGTTTAGGAAAGCAGATGAAGAGAGATGATAATGAGGGAAGGGGAGAAGGAAGGAGAGATAGATAGAAGATAGATGGTAGATAGACGAGAGATGAGTAGATATTGATCTTGTAATAAAGCAACAGATTAAGTGACTGGAAAACAATAATAATATTTCAATTCTTCCCTTTCTGGAGATGTGGAGGCTGAGGACAGGGTGTCAGCACGCAGACTGGGGCTCTGGGGTGGGCTTTTTCCTGTCTATGTTCTGCTATCTCTTGCTGTATCCTCATATAGTATGTAGGTAAGGGGCCGCCTCAAGCTCTTTCGTGTCTAAAACAAAAACAAACATTAAAATAGAAATGAGAGCAAACGATAGATGTTAGATTGCACTTTTGTTACGCTACCACGATGCAAATTCATTTGTTCTTTATCATCGATGGTTTTTTTTTTTTTTTTTTTTTTTTGCATTTTGATATGCATAGAGTCCGATCGTCCAATCCCTGAACCTCTAACTTTAGCACACAATCATAGTATATTAAAATAGGTTAGAGTGGGCTGGAGAGATGTCTCAATAAACAGAAGTGCTTGGTACATAAGCCTGCAAACCTGAGTTTAAGTCCCAGAGCCCATGGTAGAGAGACGGAACCAACTCTGGAAAGTTGTCCTCGGACCTCCACACATATGCTACGGCAAGTATATGTTTGTTCTCACACACCTATAACAGACGTATTATTAATAATACATAAAATTCAGATTTAAAAATAAGAGGGTTGACCTAAGTACAAACAGCTCCTTAAATTTCCGTGTCTAGCCGAGTTTATTTTTCTTCTTTTTAAAAATATATTTTATTAATTTATTCATATTACATCTAAATTGTTATCCCATCCCTTGTATCCTCCCATTCCTCCCTCCCTCCCATTTTCTCCTTACTATTTTTTTCTTCTTAACTTTAAGAACATCTCTGTTGGACTCTCCTCCATCCTCATATCTCAGTTCTTAAGCCTGATGCCCATTTGCATTTTCAGTCACTCTACAAATATATGCCATGACCAGTCTGGCTCTTTTCTGCCTGAAACCCTGTCTCCTTGACATCTTCTTGTATCTATCCTATGGAAGACTGGATAGAAGTGAGATGGAGCCGAATGAGAATCATAATTGAGGCTTACCATGAATGACAAAAGAACTCTGTTATAATAAAAATTTGACGTGTATATACAGCGAGAAGGGTCTGTGCTGTGTCATTAATAGTCGTTATTTCTCATTTAGAGTCCCAATAGGATGCCTTCCCCTCTGTCCCAGTTTCCTGGTAAGTGAAGGCTTTTGTGGGACATGCCCCTTGGGCTAGTATGCAGATATAAGTGAATATATACCATTTGATTCTTTCTGCTTCTGGGTTAACTCACTCATTATGATCATTTCTAGCTCAATCCATTTATCCACAAATTTCGGGAATTCCTTGTTTTTAATAGCTGAGTAGTATTCCATAGTGTATATGTACCACATTTGACCATGTCCCCTGGAGGGGGAGACCTGGTAGCACTCAGAGGAAGGACAGCAAGTAGCCAAGAAGAGACTTGATACCCTATGAGAATATATAGGGGGACGTAATCCCCCTCAGGAACAGTCATAGGGGAGGGGAATAATGGGAAAATGGGGGGGGGGAGGAATGGGAGGATACAAGGGATGGGATAAACATTGAGATGTAACAAGAATAAATTAATAAAATAAATAAATAAATAAATAAATAAATAAATAAATAAAAATAGTCGTTATTTCTGAGATGGGTAGACATGGGTTGAACTTTTTAAATTAGGTGTGTCGATTTTGTAAAAAGAATAAAATCTTGATTATAATTCTAAAACTATAATTTTGCATAATCTTCCCTTGAGAACTGAAATGTTCTAATATTTTACTGAAATACTACAGACCCCAACTTCTCAAACTGGGGTCCAGACACTCCAACCGAATGTGAAGTTTGCAGAAAAATCTGGCAGCAGTTGCTTTGCTACGTATCACAAATGAAGAATTGGACTTTGAAATAAAAAAAAAGATGCTTCTGACATGTTGTATCATGTGACTTCACTGCACTCTTGCCTCTGAACATGCAATGTACACAGTTTGCACTGTGCATGCCTTCACACGTGCTAATAATGTACACTGCCTGAAACGCCAGCAAGCGTGCATAACTGCTGAGCCACCTCTAGCTACTGTGTATAGGCCTTGATTCTTTCTAATTTTTCATAGTCCCAGTCAAGAGAGAGACATCACATCAATTCTGATTCCTAGAAATTGACCAGACATACCGTGGATACCTGGGAAACATGCAGAGATTGTGTTAACCATAGAACAGCGTTGGGCATATTAATACAACACTTACTTATTTTGATTTCTAAAATAACACTGGCAAGACTTCCTTGAGAGCGAGGATCAGGAGGCTTTACAGGAGAGTTGGGAGCAAGAGAGAGGAGGACCTGGCAAGTGTGAATTGCCTCTGAGCGGGTTTCCTCGTGGCCCACATTGGCCTTGAGCATAGCATCCTCCCATTTCAGCCTTCAAAGCGGTGGGATTGCAGTTAGGCACCGTCACACCCAGATCCCACTGTTTGAAACCTACAGATTTCCTTGTTCCACCTGAACTGTGTATGCTCATCGCTTCTTCTGTTCTTCACTGAACAAGGCAAGACTGTATAACTTCTAAGTTACACTTCCTTGGCCTATTTCCAGCCCAAGCTTCACCCATAATGATTTTATTTCATGAAGTCAGTAACCTCAGTACATGAGTCAACACTGGCATCACCACAGGGCAGGGGCAAGAAAATGGCTTGTAAAGAGAAGCAGTGTTGTGCATTGCTTGATGGACTGGAGTTTGTCCGGGCTCTGAATGTGTGGTAGAATACTTGGCAGAAGTAACTTTGGAGGAAGAGTTTATTTGGTTGGATGTTTTATGGAATACATTTTATTATGGCCGAGGTGACAAGACATTGCAACTTGGCCCACAGCAGTGGGAGCTTGCCCAGAAACCTCTCATAGAACATTAACCCAAAAGCAGATGGGGAAATTTAGGCTGGTATAGTCCCCAAAAATGTGTTCACCATCTACGCCTTGTATCCCCAAATGCAGACCTCTTCTGGGGGCTCATGCTGTGAGACATGAGCGGGTGAAGCGCATTCCTACTTAAGGCCCAATATAAGTAAATGGGAGAAGCTGAGGTCAGAGTTGGAAATCAAGGCCAAGGATGGGTGGTGTTGGGAGCTTCTCCGGGTTTCAGTTTTCATGGAAAAAGAAGAGGTGGCTCTTTTAGCTTCTAGGTAGACTTCCTCCTTGAATGGTTGCTATAGTGCTACTTTGTCTAGGAACCAGGAATGTCCTCTGAGAAGTCTTTTCACAGGACCAGTGACATGGCTCCACAGGTAAAAGAATTGCTGTTCAAGCCTAGTGATCTGAGTCCCTTCACCAGTTTGCATGGCAGGAGGTAAAAATTACTCATGAGCATTTTTATCTGTTGTGTGTTTACCTGTGATCACACACACACACACACACACACACACACACACACCACACACCACCACCACTACCACCAACAACAAATAATTAAAAAAAGAGAAATCTTTCCTACAGGAGCTGTGTACTTTCATTTTTTTCCCACCAGAGACAGCAGTGAAAGCCTTCCTTTCATGGTATCCCAGAGGCCCTATATACATAAGTTGCTCTGCTTTAAAAACCAGAGGCCTTCTCACTCTCGTTTCTTTTATATCTTTATTGCTACCTTGATATTGTGCTTAAAATTGGAGTTGTAGGCCCCTTTAAAATTTGAGTTCTTTCATTTAGGGCCATTCTGTCAGTGAATGCAGTGAGGGGACTGTCTTCTTAACAAAGTGGTATTATGCAAATGTCTGATTGAGCCTCATTTGATCCATTTCTTATGGTCTCTCTTGGAATGCATCAGGCCATGTCCTTTCACAGTAATGATTCTGTTTGTCACAGGGACTCTTACTACTACACAGGACCACGGAAAAGGCAGCCAGGAGGAGCAACTGCTTGATAGTGGTCATGTGCAGACAAGTAGAAGGGGAGAGAATTCTGTTTCCATGTGAGAGTTTTTTTGGGTTTTATTTATGTTCTTTCTCTGAATGGCTGAGCTGTCAGTAGGACAGGAGAAGGAGAGGAAATCAAAAAATCTCTAAAGAGAGTAATGAACTAGTGGGAAAAATATTTCAAAGCTCCTTAAACATTTTTGGTGAGTTTTCTCTCTCAAGCTAAATTCAATTAATGGAGTGTGTGTGTGTGTGTGTGTCTGTGTGTGTGTGTGTGTCTGTGTGTGAGAGAGCAAAAGAGCAAGAGAAAAGGGAGAGAGAGAGAGAGAGAGAGAGAGAGAGAGAGAGAGAGGGAGAGGGAGAGGGACAGAGATGGGGTGGGGTGGGGGATGGAGAATGAGATTACTCTAGTTTGGAGTCGCCTGTGAGTTACAGGGTCATTATTCAAGTATCGCAGAGATGGTTATCGCTATTTGGTGCATTATCTCAGTCATCTCCAATCTGGATTTTTGGCTCACGATCTGATCTGGAGCTCAACAATTTACTTAATAAAAGATGGGTCATTGACTGAAAAACCAAGTTCCAGGTTAACAATACCCTTTTCTTAGATGCTTGAAACCTTGGGGTCCATCAAAGAGTACAATGAAACATTTCTCCAAGTCTCTGTTGGCTCCTTGGGATGGAATCCTGGCATATTTTGTATATCTGACTGTATTTTTCTTAGCCCAGACCATGAATCCAACTTCCCCTGTTTCTCTGTATTTTCACGTGAATTGCTGCTGACAGGAGTGACAGTTTTCTTTCTTCCCACTGTGGGCTTTGTTTTTTAGACCTTGCCACCTTATAAAAAGATTTGACTCTTTTTTTTTTTTTTTTTTTTGACATATTCTAGTTTTACTAGAAAATTTTGTTTTATTAAAAAAAATGTCCACCTTCCCTTTCACGCTCTCTCCTTGTTACTTCTTGCAGTTAGCACCAGGCTTCCGTGTCCTGGATAATTGAATCCCATTATCTCTAGCCTTTGCATTTTCCCTTAGGTTTTAGGAACATAATAATTTAGGCGAACCAAGGCCCTTTGGAATTCAATATGAAACAATCAACTTTTTAAAAAAGACAAAATCTTTTAATTTGAAAAGTTAACCCTTTTCTTTTCATTCCAGAAAAACACAACCATGCAAAATAAAGAGTTGTGGAGGCCAGTATCAGTTGATGTATCTATAAAACACCCCTGCGGAAGAGGACATGGAAAGGCTGAAAGAGCCAGAGGAACAGGGAGTTTGCTGTGAGATTGTGTCTTGTAGTAATGTGAGAAGACACACCCATAAAGTGCCCCCCAAAAAAGATCTTCACCAACCCTACCTCCTACAAAGGGCTTATAGCCAATATATATAAGGAACTTAAGAAATTAAACACCACCAAACCAAATAGCCCAATTAAGAAATGGGGTTCAGAGTGTTGAACAATTGTGTCATACTAGGTTGGTTTAGGAGCTGGAGTCCTTTGGGAATATCTATAATAACAGTCCTTTAGGGCACAACCAGTAAGAGGACTCAACCCCCTCAGCTCAATAGATCCATCACTATCCCCAGGGAGAATGGACCTAGTTAACTTGCCTTTATTGTTTTTTCAGATGACCAACCTCAACATGAGGTAAAGTTGAGGGTCCTCGACTTAAAGCAAAAAAGACCAGATCATAACACAAAATAAAAATGGATGCTGATATTTCTGATATATAAAATGTTAATACTAAATGTTTCCCAGAGCCCAGACTGGTCTTGAATTCCTGATCCTTGTGTCTTAGCCTCCCTAGTACTGGGATTAATAGACATGAGCCACTGTGCCTTGCTTGGGAAGAGATCTTGAGCAAGCTGAAAGAATAGATGTTCAGTTTGGCCACTTGTTTAGCTGTATCAATAAAGTGACTCCCTGGAGGCTGCTTATTTTTCATTTGTCACACAGGAACAACATTTTTCATTCTGCCTTCTTATAAAGCTATTAATGAGATGATTTTCAATAGGTTGTCTCAACAAATGGGATAATGAGATCTCTCTAAATTGTATCTGAGTGTGACCACACATTAAGACGTGGGCAGATTGCAGCGGGAACAGTAGTTCAATTTCCTCATGCTCTTTGAAGTGCACCATGTAAAGCATCTAGCATTCTCACCAGGATCCCACTTTTCATCCTCAAAAGTAACATCATGTGTATGCAGATCTTTGCACTTTAAAGAAGTCTTAAAATATGATAAAAGTCCTTGGATTTCTAAAAAAAAAACACGTACCAATAACATGCATATTTATTGCACTTGTATATAAAACATCTTGGTTTAATTAATAGTCAAAGGGCAGTAGGCAAGATGTTTTATATACAAGTGCATTTATCTCATTAAGATATGAAGAGTAAGATAGAAGTTTGCCAATTGTTGAATTTTCTAAAGTGAATACAGCCATATCTAAACCATGTTTTAACAACCATTGTGGGAAATAGTGTAGCAGCTCCTTAAAAAATTAACTTAGAACTATTGTGTAAGGTAGCAGTCACTACTGTGTACACATACAATGGAAATGAAACTCCAATGGCAATATGATAAACACTTTCCTATTCTCATTGGGACATCATTCACAAGAGCCAGGGGTTGGAATTGACCTGTGTTTGTTCATAGATGAGTGGATAAAATGTGTAACATGTTCTCAGTGGAATACTATCCAGGCATGCAAAGGAAGGAAATCCTGTTTCTTGTGACACTCTGGATGGACCTAGAGAATTTCATGGTACGCGAAGAAAGCCTGGTACAGAAAAAAAAACAAACAAAAAACAAACAACAAACAAACAAACAAACAAACAAACAAACCAGTGTACAATATTCTTATCTTTCTTTAAGAAATGGTTTTAAACAAATTCTATCAGGATAGACATTCTGTATATCACAATACTTAGACATTTGGTAAGAATACCATTATTTCCCACCATGGCTAATTCTGAAAAAAAAAAAAAAATTCCACAAAAGGGTATAAATTCTGCTGTTGTTGACATAGCATTTAACACATGTTAATGTTTTGGTCAAAACATTCAAGTTGTCTTCTTTTTAATTGTACCTCTTATGTTTTGAGACAGTGTCTACACCTGTAGGCCAGGCTAATTTTGAACTTTTGATCAGGCTGTCTCAGCCTTCCCAGTGTTGAAATCACCACTAGGACTTTATACCTTTCTTCATGGGGTTTTGGGTAACTAAGTGCACTGTATTATTGGGTAACTTCAAGTTTAGGAGAATTTTATTTTTGGTAAAGCATTAATCCTTTTTCTCACTATGCAATGTTACTCTTTTTCTCTAAAGTGGTGCTTTTAACTTTAAAGTCCATTCTGCTGCTATTACAACTGTGAAAGTTGTTATCTATGTATTTCTGTATTTCTCTGTAACTATCAGTTTTCTTTTTCACTGAAGCCCTTCGTTTTGGATCCCGCGGCCACCCACCCCTCTTCTCCGTAGATCTACTGGCCATAGGTTCCATTTTGTTTAGGAACCTTCCATTTTGTAAGATGCATTTCCTGAGTCTAGAATTCCACTCTGGCTACTATTCTCTTTGAGAAACTTCAAATAGCATCACCTACTTTGCTGGTGTTCACTCTTATAGTTTTGCCCTCTATGGTTGCTCCTTTGAGATGAATCTATTTCTGTTTGCTTTTAGGGTTTTTCTCTTTGGTGGCTTTAAAGGTGTTTGAGTGTATCATACTTTTGCTGTGATCTGTTTGTAGATGACTAGCACTTCTTCAAGAAATCGCTTGGTATTTGCTTTTTGCTGACCTTGAATATTCTTAGTTACTTTCTACTCCTATAGTTCTTCCAACTTCCTTTTCTTTCTCCTCTCCCTCATGTATGTGTTTCTTAGTTCCACTAGATTTCATACATTACCCCAGAATATCGTCTCCACACATGGCCAGTACATAACATTGTGAAATATATTTGCACCATTTGGGGCAGTATAGTTTCAAGGTTGCAATTGGCGTTTCTCTTTTTCTTTATTTTTTTCCCTCACTCCTCTCTCCTCCTTCACTTAAGAACTCTTCCTACCCTGTCAAGTTTAATGATTTATAAACATATGTATATGTATATGTAGGTACATACATACATCATATATACACACTCACTCATCTATATAATCGAGCTTCTGCATATGGGAGAAAACATGCATTTCACTGCGAATTTAGTTGTATCTAACAAAAGACTACTGGCTTACCTGTGGGTTGTATGTAACTATCAAAACGTCTTATTTTTTGCTATGGTATGATTTTTGGTGGGCTCTTCCACTCAATGTGTGACCAAATAAAGAATGCTTTAACAGTCCCATGGGACCTACAGCGATGCACCCTTTCTCTCGTGACTATGACAGCTATCGTAGGCTGGATAAGGGCTGCGGCAGGAGATGATGCAATTTAGACTCTTTCTAGTGGCTTGCACTCCTCCAAGTTTGCAACCTGGGAGCCTAGGGTACTTCCTAGCCCGCTTCTTTGCTGTTGAGTGCTGCTGATCTCCACTTTATAGACTTTGCTGTATGTACCCAGAGGCCTATGCAGCTCTACTCCTTCCCAGCTATAGACCTGTTGAGGGCCTCTTTCCTTGCACATCTTAGGTATTCAGTATATACCAGGAGGGAAGGAAAAGACACTGCTTGCTGGTCTTACTTTCTGTGCCTTAATTTTGTATGAGACCTGGGACTCTCAAGACTTGACCCAAGTCAGCACTCCCAAACACTGTTTTTGTCTGCTCAACCATGAAAGGCTTCTGCATTCTCTGATGTTCTCAATACCCACAATCCTTTTCGATGAGAAAAATGAATACTCTAAGGGGGGACACATAATATTAGACTCATCTTAATGAATTTCCATCTCCTCTGGATTTTGTCTTACCAAGTTTTAATTTCTTCAACAGCAATCCAATTCCTTCAAACAATTTGCTTTCATGTTTTGCTTGAATTTTCATGTTGTTCTTAAAGAGAGTGTTGTTCTACTTGTTCAAGTGTAATCAGAAGTATAAATTAGTTTTCCCTTTCTTTTCTGTTGTTAACCCATTCATTCATTTATCCATTCCTTTTAATGGATGTATAATTTACATACAACAAAATGTACACTCTCAAGTGTGCAGCTCCATAGACTGACACACCAACTTCTACATTATAGGTCACAATTTTATTTTATTGTTAAAAAAACCATCAATTTGCCTCCAGCAATTTAAAAGCATTAAAAATATTTGTTTGATTGTGTTACTATGTGTATGTAGGGATGTACTCTGTGTGTGTATGTGCATGTGAGTACAGGTGCCCACAGAGGCCGGAAGCACATGTCAGAGCTGGAGTTACGATTTGTTGCAAGCCATCTTATATTGGGGACCAGACTCAGGTTCTCTGCAAGAGCAGTCTGTCCTTTTAACTGCTGAGCCATACCTCTCTTGCCTCTCAGGTTCATTTTAAATAAAAACCTATGAATCAACTCATCATATTGAAAGAAATATAAAAAATTGTTTTCTCTAAGTGCGATCAATTGGCCTTTATGTTAGAGAATTTAAACCTGAATGGGCATTCTGATTTATATTCACTTATGTGAGGTCTATTATTTTTCACCAGTGTCCGGATGATTGCATTAACCAGGTACTGACTTCCTCCTTGGGAGGGTAGGACTGAATAATAGAAAACATGAAGGGTTAAGGAGTTAAACATAGGAGACTTTGTCTTGTATCTACACAATGAAAGGGCAAAACATTTAATTCACGTGGCTTTTTCCACCTCAAGTGTTGAGTGGCACAGAGACTGTAGCATCATTGTGAGGATAACGGACTGTAATGAATGTCACTGTGTCCACCACATGCCAAGGGCTCACTACCATTACTTGCTGTGCATTTTTTCTTCACAGTTTCATTGTAAGTTGACGTCTGTTGTCCCATCCTTTCCCTGCTTGGCTCCTCTATAAGATTATGTCCCCCCATGTTGTTTTTATTCTATTCCCTCTCTATCTCACCTATGCCCGTGTGTATGGAAGACAGGCACACCCTGTTGCTGACAGGTGTTGGCCACATGGTTCTCACTCTCATTTCTGGGGGTTGTTTGGTCACTCTTTGTGATGTACACGCACAAGTGGACTTTGGGGCAGTAGCTGATGGCAGATAAGTACCCTTTCATGGGAGAGCTTGTCTCCAGTTAGCAAGAATGCTGTCCTTTTTACAGAATGTTCATCCTCCATTTTCCCCTCACTCTGACTGTCTGAAGTTTTAAGTTAGGGTATCTAGCCTCCTTGCCATTTTTTAATTTTCCTTTTGAGTTAAGGCTCTGGTCAGACTTTCGGGTCTGAGTTCACTCCTGGAGGGTTTGGGGGTGGGTGTTGTAAGGCATGTGCTTTTAATTTGGTGAAATTACATCTCTTTGGTTAAATCTACTGTGAAATTGAAACCTTGACACAAACCTGACATTCAATAGGCTCCATTTGAAAGTGGCCTGATTTTACGTGAACTCAGATGGCTGCAGAAAGCTGTAGGTCTGTTTCAAAATATTTCAGACTTAGCTGCTTGACGACAGAGTCAAAATTGTCAAAATGAGCTCCTTTCCATGTGTGTGAAGAGCAGGCTGTGGGAGATGCTCAGAGGAGGGTGGGGCATTATTTCTTAGTGCCTATATTTTATACATTTTGCTAAGCAGCTGCTGTGCATGTGTGGTAACACGTTATTGAGCTATCTATGCAAGGACTCTGTTGCCACTGGTCCCTTTTCTATATAATGGTATAAGAGTTTTTACTGATAGTGTTAATAGAGGCAGAGATGAAGCCCTTTTAATATTTTCCCCCTTGATATGGCTCATCCATCTGCTTTGTGTGAAGTTAGCCAGTTGCATTTAGCCTGATATTCACTTTCTTTAGATGCAGCAGGTTAGTATGCTAAGGAGAAACTTAATTGATATTACTTGATTAAGACAGCATTTTCCAGGTAATTTGCTGAAATGGTCAAAAGGTTGTTTTTCTGTCTTCATACAACTAAATAAGGCTGAGTCTCAAAACACACTGTGCTTTAACATATAGATCTTTTAATTTCTTAACTGATTGTTTACATTTAACTCCCTCTAAGTCTACCCCTGTGATATCTGGCCTGCATCAGGATTTTAACCATAAAGCTTCTTATTTTCCATCTTTCCTAAGGAGTTAAGAGCCTTGGGGGGCAAAGTTTCTAGAAAAACATGTTTCTAGGCCATCAACTTTTAGAAGTTTATTTTAGAATACGTCCAGGCTTAAAGAAAAAATGCTAAGTGAAGTGCAGCACTCTCACACAGCCGATTTTCAGTTTCCTTCACCCTAGCTCCCAAAACAGTGCCTCTTCAGTGTTTACAAACAACGTTGCTATAGTACTGTTGACTGAAATTCTGCTTGATCCAGAATTCAGCATCCATGCCTTTCCCTTTAATGTCATTCTTGTGGATTCCATACAAGATATTACATTACATTTAGTTGTTATTTTTCTGTAAGGTCCTCTGGGCTAAGAAAATTTTAGACAACTGAATTTTAGTTACCCGCTCTCATCTTCTCATTCTCCTTCTAACTTATTCCCCCTCGCCCCCCCTCCCATCTCTCCTTTCTTTTCTGTATCAACCTCTTGGCCTATGGGCCTTTCATTCTTTCACTTTGGCTTTGTTTATTCTTACCTGTTCATTTGGCATCTTCCTCCATTTGATGCTTTCCTGTTTCTGGCTTCCTTTAGCATCTCTGTGCACTGGACTTCCCATAAACTATTGCTCTTTAGGGAGCTCTACTGACAGATTGTCTATGTGTTTTAAAAAATGCAGCTTCTTGATGCTTTCGCTCACGTTAGCATCTGTTTAGAATCTGGAACACACAAATGTTTGATGGAGGACTTGAAACAATTAACATTTGAACAGATGAAGCCTTAGATTGGCTGCCCAGAGCTGTACAAGGCTGGGTGCAGAGGGGCATGCTCCATCCCAGCACTCAGCAGGTGAGGCAGGAGAAATCGTAAGTCCAGGTTCTTTCTTGACTGCTGAACTCCAGTCAGCTTAATATACATCCGTCTCTGTCTGAAACCAACCTCTGAGTTGGTTCAGTTGTACTTCAAACACACCACCCTATGCGTGCCGACGCGTTCCTTTCTCCCCCTGCTCATCTCTATGGGGCTGAACAACTCATCAAAAGATGAAGCTGCATGAGCCTAGCCTGACTGTTGAGTTTTCTGTTGGTAATGGGTAGTGCCGAGTAGAGTGTTTGCTTTGTTTTTGACTATCCAAAAGCAAAAAAATGTGTCATTAAGTAGACTAATTTAATTACTGGGAAAAAATTTAGGACACAAAAATAGTGACATGATGTTTGATGCATATCAATGCCAAATGAGAGGAGCCTATGGTGTACACAGAGGAGAGGAGCCTATGGTGTACACAGAGAGGAGCCTATGGTGTACACAGAGGAGAGGAGCCTATGGTGTACACAGAGAGGAGCCTATGGTGTATACAGAGGAGAGGAGCCTATGGTGTACACAGAGGAGAGAAGCCTATGGTGTATACAGAGGAGAGGAGCCTATGGTGTACACAGAGAGGAGCCTATGGTGTACACAGAGAGGAGCCTATGGTGTATACAGAGGAGAGGAGCCTATGGTGTACACAGAGAGGAGCCTATGGTGTACACAGAAGAGAGGAGCCTATGGTGTACACAGAGAGGAGCCTATGGTGTACACAGAGAGGAGCCTATGGTGTATACAGAGGAGAGGAGCCTATGGTGTACACAGAGAGGAGCCTATGGTGTACACAGAAGAGAGGAGCCTATGGTGTACACAGAGAGGAGCCTATGGTGTACACAGAGAGGAGCCTATGGTGTACACAGAGGAGAGGAGCCTATGGTGTACACAGAGGAGAGGAGCCTATGGTGTACACAGAGGAGAGGAGCCTATGGTGTACACAGAGGAGAGGAGCCTATGGTGTACACAGAGAGGAGCCTATGGTGTACCCAGAGAGGAGCCTATGGTGTACACAGAGGAGAGGAGCCTATGGTGTACACAGAGAGGAGCCTATGGTGTACACAGAGAGGAGCCTATAGTGTACATGGAGGAGAGGAGCCTATGGTATACCCAGAGAGGAGCCTATGGTGTACACAGAGGAGAGGAGCCTATGGTGTACACAGAGAGGAGCCTATGGTGTACACAGAGAGGAGCCTATAGTGTACATGGAGGAGAGGAGCCTATGGTGTACACAGAGAGGAGCCTATGGTGTACACAGAGGAGAGGAGCCTATGGTGTACACAGAGAGGAGCCTATGGTGTACACAGAGAGGAGCCTGTGGTGTACACAGAGAGGAGCCTATGGTGTACACAGAGAGGAGCCTAAGGTGTACATGGAAGCTCTTTTGAAGTTATTAGAGACAGCTTAGTGGGTCACATGGATCAGGAGCTCTGACTCAAAAGAAAGCTAACAGCAAAAAACTGGGTTTCCAGATAATTTGCTGAAATAGAGAATACATGTTACTGCAGTGGCACAGCATGATTTGGGGAGATTTAGTATGCCGTGATATGGTGTAGACAACTGATATGAGTAGAGTAAAGTCAGTTTCCTATAGACCGTAGCACAGGTTTTCAACATTGTTTTAATTGAGCTCATAACTCCACTTCCATCAGAAGATATTTTTCTTCTTATTTGTTTTTTCTCTTTCTCTTTTTTTCTCCTTTCTCCTTTCTTTTTAAAGCAAGTATTAAAAATGAGATCTTTAATATAAGCATAAAATTTTGTTTCTTTATACAATTGTAATAGGATTTGGATCAAACTACTAGGGTTTATTAAAAAAAAACAAAAAAACAAAATAAAACAATGATATAAAAACAGCAAGAAGGCCTGAATCCAAAGTTTTTCCTCTAATAGTACCAAATGCCACAAGGTATAGATTATTGTACAAATGTGTACAGATCTTTAATACAAACACAACAGGGCTGGACTTCAGAGAAAAACAAACAAGAGAAAGCAGGTTCTCATCAGCAGCTCACTACTGTCTGTAGCCATGACCGAGGACTGGCTGCTTCCTGTACTACACACGTCTTCCTGGTCTCCTTGATAACCTGTCTCTCAAAGGAAACTTCTGCAGGGTCAAATGAGGTTCTTACCTGTCAGCTCAAATCTAAATTTCTGCTCTTCTTGATTTCACTTCTCTTATATTCCTGTTTCTATCTCCATTTCCCAGATTAAATCTCAAATCTGCTCTGAGATGAGGAAGGGATTTCATATCCACAACACCCTTGAGAAGCTCAGCTGTGACAGCACAGTGAGGCTATGGGAAGGAATTAAATAGGATGCCACTGGGCTACATGGTCCCCAAAGGTTTAGTGTGATGCTGTCCTATTCCATCTAGGCCAGAGGAAGAAAACATGGTTACCTCAGCTTGGTTTCGGCAAGGAAGCGAATATTCTCACACCAAATTTCCAAACATCCCTAGAGTCTCAACCATCTCCTCTGTAATGGGGAAGCAGGTCTGGTTCCTTGGGAGTCAGGGCAGTTGGGAATGGTGACATTCCTTTGCTTTTCACTCTTGTAACATTACTGAGGACCATGAAGCTCCTTTTTGAATCACAACACCTTAACTTATGGACGACTTGGAGCTTCTACACAGACATGAAGAAATGACAGATCTGTATGCTCTACATGCTAATCCTGGTGGAGACTTCTTATTAAATTATATATATATATACATATTAATAGATAAATTAAAATGTAAGAAGTTCTAAAGAGTTAAATATACATAATTAAAATATACACTCACAGGTATATATAGATATTCCTACTGAGGAGGAGGAAGTCTTTGTGATCCACCTGTGTGTGGAATGCAGAGCACAATCTGCCCAGTAGGGGAACTAGAACTGAACCAAGAACCACCAAGCAGTTAAGTAGCAGACTCTCACGATTTGGGGGCCAACCAATGCTGTCAATGAAAGATACCAGCTTTGGTTTCTATAGACCAAGCCTTCTTGGCCAACCAGTGCAGGTTCAACAGGTGGCACCAACAGCTATGGTCTCTAACAAGTATTTCTCTGCTGCCAAGAATTGCACAACTGAGGTGACAGATGGTACCAATGACTCTATGGCACCAATGGTTACAATAAAATGGGAGACATGTTTAGTAGGAATTGGAACGACTCCTCTTCTCAGTCCATCTAAGCTATCTCCACCTCCCCACAGGTCACTTTGAGTGGGAAAGTTTGTAGTCAGCTGGCCTCCTCCCATAATTTTTTACTACATTTCCGATTATAAGACAGGTAAGGCAAATGGTCAGTGGTGGGTCTGGAGGTACACTAAGCTTTGAGGAGGGGGGGGATCACATTTGTATCTCTCTATAAGGGGATAAACATGGCACCTAGCATAAGCCTCTAGTGCCCAAATTACACTGATTTTTAAGGCAGATTTTTTTCCATACAAAGAAATAATCCAAAACCCACATTCATGCCAAATTTTCCTTTTAGCTAAACCTTTGCCATGTCACAAAATTATTAAAAGCAAAGCAGTTATAATCCTTTGTATATACTGTACATTATATAAGTATATATAGGCGTAAAAATTTAAATCCTATACCCGTAGGTTAGTGGAGGATCTAGAACAGTCATATATACACAAACTAGCTCAGGGGTAGACAGGCTTCTGTCCCAGGCTTCTTGGAGGTCACAGTCCAGGCATGATCCACGCAATGTTGTCCACTGTGTTTGACAAGACCTGTTTGGGACAGCCACTCAGTTCAGGTAGTTGTGTGGCCAGGCATGCCAAAGGGCCAAGAGCACAGACAATGGAATCCAGAAGCCCTGACAAGCTGCCGGACACTGCTACCCTGCTCCTCTGTCTCCTGCAGGTGGTGCCCAGTGAGGCTGGGGGACTCTCCCAACAACGGGAGACGAGCAGCAATGTCAATGGGTTCTGTCTCAGGGGTCTTGGCTGGTGAGGCTGGCAAAAGCATTGTGGTGGGTGGGACTTGTTTTGAGGTGACAATACTCCCACAGAAGAAGCTCTGACTCTCATGGAACTTTCTAGCACTGGATGTTTTTCTTTTCACAGTTGTGGCTTCAGTTTTGTTCTGTTTGTGATGCAGATACTGAGCCTTTCACTTCCAGATCAGTTTGTCTTTTTCTGGCAACCGCTTCCACACTTCGGCCAACTCTTTACTAAGTTACCCAAAATCTGTACCTAGATGGTCAGCCACAATGGTTACCCAATACTCTTTACGGAACACCTGGTAGGCAGACATATCAGCATGCTCGGAAGAAGTGGCATGACAGTAGCTCTTTTCATGTTCAGTAGAAGTGCTGAGACTATTTTGGGGGAGCAGTCCTTTAGTAACACTGCCCACCTACAAGGGAGGAAGCTGGGACAGAGGAGCTAACAGACCTCTCCGTCTTTTCTTTCTTTCTTTCTTTCTCTCTCTTTCTCTCTCTCTTTCTTTCTTTCTTTCTTTCTTTCTTTCTTTCTTTCTTTCTTTCTTTCTTTCTTTCTTTCTTTCTGAGACAGGGTCCCAAGTAGCCCCAGATGGCCCAGAAGTTTCTATACACATGAGCATACCCCAATTTATGATCCTTTTGCCTCTACTTGCCATATGCCATGCGTGGGTTACAGGTGTTGGGAACTGAACTCAGTAGCAAGCATTTGGCCAACTGAGCTATATCACAAGCTTTAGCTGATGGATATTTGAGTTTTAGAAAATTAATAGCTCATCTTGCTATCATTTTCATTTTTTCTCTTCAGCCTCCATCCAACCATATTAACCCTACTCAAAGACTCCACTGGGCTGCCTAATCTCCCAAATTAAGCCATCATATCATGCTCCTGAGGAGTTCGCCACTTCCCTTTGAGATTATTCATCCTGAAAGGCAGCGAATTGTTTTAATGGCACAGCCTAGCTTTCAGGACCATCTCTGTCCTGTAGTCTCTCTACTTTAATTCTTGTTACTTTAAATCCTGCTCTGTGCTGGTGGAGACTGCATAGGCTTTGATCGACAGCTTTGGATAATCATTCTTTGAACATGAGCCAGTTGATAATATTAATCCATTGGTGCAGTATCATTATCTGGGTGCTATGGATAATTTAGTTGGAACCCACAGAGGGGAAGAGAAAAACGGGATGAATCCGTAATATGCCCTCCATCTTTGCCTTCCATATACACTGGACAGGATTCTAGTTGCCAGCTGTGGGACAGACCATCCTGTTGTTTTTCCTCTTGAAGTTTCTACTCTCATTTCCCTTTCTTGGAAGGCCATTAGCCTTTTGAAAAGCTATTGTTTTTCCTGTGTTATTGCATCTGTAGGAAGGCACTAGACATTTCCTTTGGGACTGTTCATTAAGGACAGAAGGGAGCCTATTAGCCATCTCCTTAGAGCCTGTGGTAGCTTTTGAATCCTGTCTTCAGATAGAGAAAACAAAGGAACTTCAAAATAATAATAATAATAATAATAATAATAATAATAATAATAATAATAATAATAATCCTTGATTAAAAGTGGATAATCCTGCTAATAGAGACATAATAAGTGCTTTGTACTAATTGGATGGCATGAGTTTAATGTTGGCTGACATCTAGATAGGACTAGAAGTGCCTAGGACAAGCCTCTGGGCACTGTGAAGGGTTATCTAGAGTAGGCTGGCTGAGTTGGAAAGACCTTTCTTCACATCACTCTCTGGGACAGGGTGTTGGCCTGAGGAAACAGAGAACATGAGCCAAACACCAGCATCCATCTCTGCCTGCTTCCTGATCATGGATGCAGTGTGGTCAGCTGCCTCCATGAGTTCTCCCATGGAGATGGCCTATGACACCAAACTGGGACCTCAAATCAACCCTTCCTTCCTAAAGCTGCTTTTGCTGGGGTGTTCTGATCACTGCAATATAAAAGTCACTAAGACAGACATTTCCTGTAGGGTGTATATACAGTACCCAGATGAAGCCTCTTAAAAACTTTCTGAGATGGGTGCTATGATGATCTCCACATCAAAGAGAAAATGGGATTCACGTGGTCTAGAAATGTTGGTCAGGACCCTATATACAGTGAGTTTGAGAAATGAATTCAAAGCCAAAAAGCCAGACACAGTGGTGCACGCCTTTAATCCCAGCACTCAGGGAGGCGGAGGCAGGTGGATCTCCGTGAGTTTCAAGGCCAGTCTAGTCTACAAAGTGAGTTTCCAGGACAGCCAGAGCTACACAGAGCAACTCTGTCTAAAAGACAAACAAACAAACAAATAAACAAACAACCAAAAAACAAAACAAAAGGAAAAAAGAAAGAGAGACAAAAAGAGAAATAAATTAAAATAACCCGTGTCATGAATCTTTATGTTATTTACATCTATTTTTGTCATCTCTGTTATTGAAATGATTGGACCCTGGAGTCTGTGGGAGGTATCTGCCCAGAGAAGGGGAGTCAGCAATTCAGTCCAGTTGAGGAAACTGGACTCAAATTGCCTTCTCAGTCAGTGTCTCCTTGGCTTAAGGAGGAAGTGGGAGAAAAGCAAAAGGCTAATGCACAAGAGAGAAGCAGGCACCGGTAACTTTGGAAAGTAGGAGAACTAGAACAAACTGGAAGGCTCTGGTTGAAGCTCTGAGATTCTACCACGAAGCACTCATTTGGCACTTAGCACTGGTGTTACGGGAAGGTCAGACAGGGGACAAGCCATGAACATGTTTAGAAATTGAGCTCTGGCCGTCTTTAAGTGTCTGCTCTGGGCTTTCTGTACTTAGATTCCATGGCTGTTTCCCATAGCCTTGCATAGTCCTTTATTTCTCAATAGGGAATCTATGGCATCGCTGGCTCTTTGTCCTTCCAAATGAATGTTAAAGAGTGTAGAGTAGAAAATGGCTTGTTTGTTTTCTTTTCCTCCTGGGTTTTGACTCTAACATCTGTGCTAGTGTAATAAGCACTAATTATGGACTGGGTGAATGTCATCCTGTCTCCCCCTCAATGAAGTCATGATCCCAAAGCCCTGCTGATGAAGAATACCCTGCCCTTTGCTTCTGTACCTGTGTAAGTTAAATGTTACAGGCATCCTAGCCTCAAAAAGATGAGCTCATCCAACTCAGTTCCCATCAACATCCATTTGTCATCCTGGGATGATATGCACATAATATGCAGATAATAATAATGAGAGTAGTAATTAGTTACCACATGCTGTGTGTATGTGTGTGTGTGTGTGTGTGCATGCATGTGCATATGTGTGTGTGATGTGTAGTGGGTTAGTGTGTGCATAGCAACTCTCAACACATGGAGTGCAGCCATACTCAATGTGCTCCAGAGTCTGTTGGCTTTGGGGGGTTTTATACACCTTTTACATTGAGCATAACCTTTCTTTATCTTTGACCCCAATGGTAAACATTTGCTCTGACTACTATGAAATTATGTGCTTATAACTTTTTATTTTTCTTCCTCTACTGATTTCTTTTATATTCATTCCTACACATAATCTGGCTTTTCAGAATCCTGATGTCTCTATATCCTTAGCTTAGCTTATCCTGCTCTGGATGTCCAGTGGCTGACTTACTAAGTGGACATCATGTAGCTATCTCATTCAGATGTCCTGTCACTCATAGAATTTTGTAGCAAGGAGCTTGAGGTTTCCTTCACAAACACCTATTCATACATATTGGATCTTCACCTGCAATCTCCTTTTCTCAAACCAATCAATTGGACCCAATAAACAAAAAACCCAGGAACCTCTCCTATGTGCCACCAATGTGCAGATATGTAGAAGCTCAAAGGATAGTGAGAGATTCCCTCTGTCCTTTGGAAGCTGTAGTGTGGTAGACATAGAGGAACACTTAATTAAGTGCAAAGAGCAACATAAAAGTTCTGAAAAATGACCAAAAAATATGCTGTGAAGGTTTCAGGAGGAAAGAAGATTTTTTAGCATGAGAGAACAAGGCATTCCTAATGAGTATGTAATGTCAAACTTCTAAAATATAAATTTTCAAATAGCAGCTCAACAGGAATGAAGGAATTAGCATATTATTGTTAGGGAGGGTTTGGGATGGGTGCTAGCTTTCCTCTTCTTTTTTTTTTTTTTTAAATTTTTATTAATTTATTCTTGTTACGTCTCAATGGTTATCCCATCCCTTGTATCCTCCCATTCTTCCCTCCCTCCCATTTTCCCCTTATTCCCCTCCCCTATGACTGTTCCTGAGGGGGATTTCCTCCCCCTGTATATGCTCATAGGGTATCAAGTCTCTTCTTGGTAACCTGCTATCCTTCCTCTGAGTGCCACCAGCTCTCCCCCTCCAGGGGACATGGTCAAATATGAGGCACCAGAGTACATGTGAAAGTCATACCCCACTCTCCACTCAACTGTGGAGAATGTTCTGACCATTGGCTAGATCTGGGTAGGGGTTTAAAGTTTACTGCCTGTATTGTCCTTTGGCTGGTGCCTTAGTTTGAGCAGGACCCCTGGGCCCAAATCTGCCTATCATAATGTTCTACTTGTAGGTTTCTAGGACCCTCTGGATCCTTCTACTTTGCTATTCTCCCATGCTTCTCTCATTTAGAGTCCCAATTGGATGTTCTCCCCTCTGTCCCAGTTTCCTGGTAAGTGAAGGCTTTCGTGGGACATGCCCCATGGGCTAGTATGCAGATATAAGTGAGTATATACCATTTGATTCTTTCTGCTTCTGGGTTAACTCACTCATTATGATCATTTCTAGCTCAATCCACTTGTCCACAAATTTCGGGAATTCCTTGTTTTTAATAGCTGAGTAGTATTCCATAGTGTATACGTCCCACAATTTCTTTATTCATTCTTCTACTACGGAACACTTAGGCTGTTTCCATGTTCGGGATATTATGAATAAGATTGCTATGAACATGGTTGAGCAAATTTTCTTGTTGTGTGCTGGAGCATCTTCTGGATATATTCCAAGGAGTGGAATAGCTGGGTCTTGAGGAAGCCCTATTCCCATTTTTCTGAGATAGCACCAGATAGATTTCCAAAGTGGCTGTACTAGTTTGCATTCCCACCAGCAATGAAGGAGTGTTCCTCTCTCCCCACATCCTCGCCAGCATGTGGTGTCACTTGAGTTTTTGATCTTAGCCATTCTGATGGGTGTAAGATGGAATCTCAGAGTTGTTTTGATTTGCATTTCCCTGATGACTAAGGAGGTTGAGCATTTCTTTAAGTGTTTCTCAGCCATTTGATACTCCTCTGTTGAGAATTCTCTGTTTAGTTCCAAGCCCCATTTCTCAATTGGGTTATTTGGTTTGGTGGTGTTTAATTTCTTGAGTTCTTTATATATTTTGGATATTAGACCTTTGTCAGATGTAGGGTTGGTGAAGATCTTTTCCCAGTCTGTAGGCCGTCGCTTTGTTCTCTTGACAGTGTTTCCTGCCTTACAGAAGCTTCTCAGCCTCATGAGGTCCCATTTATTAATGGTTGACATTAAGGCCTGGGCTGTTGGTGTTCTGTTCAGGAAGTTGTCTCCTGTGCCAATATGTTCCAGGCTCTTCCCCACTTTTTCTTCTAAGTGACTTAGTGTCTCTGGTTTTATGTTGAGGTCTTTAATCCACTTGGATTTGAGTTTTGTGCAAGATGACAAATATGGGTCCAGTTGCATTTTTTTTTTTTTTTTTTTTTACACATAGACATCCAGTTAGACCAGCATCATTTGTTGAAGATGCTATCTGTGGGAAGGATTAAGCTTTGTCACAGGTGGGAGCAGTCTTGGCGGGCTTTACCCTTGGGGCACCCCATGAATACCTTGTGACAGACTGAGTGGAGCCATCCTGGGTCAATTCAGGAAGCAGACCTGGGAACCCCACCTGGACTATTGTCTTTCTAATGGACCCTCACCAGGAGAAGGAGCCGCTTCCCACGTGACTCAGGCAGTTGGGGAAGAGAGAATAACAAAGTTGGCTGCAGGGAGAGCGTGGGGGGGGGCCAGCGGACCAGCTGGACCAGCATGCAGGCCAGAGAGACACCTAAGGACCCATCCCATGGAACGGCTACTGGAAGGTTCACTCTTTTGTCCCTTTAACCTTTTTCCTTCTTGTATAAGCTAGTTGGGTTGTATAATAAAGTTTAATTGCTAAGAAACAGAGTCAACAGCTATTCTTTTTCCATTGAATGGATTTGACTTCTTTGTCAAAAATCAAATGACCATATGTGTGTGGATTCATATCTGCGTCTTCGTTTCAATTCCACTGATCAACCAGCCTGTTGCTGTGCCAGTACCATGCTGTTTTAATTACTATTGCTTTATAGAACAGTTTGAGATCAGGTATGGAGATTCCTCCGGAGCACCTTTTATTGTGCAGGATTGTTTTAGCTATTCTGGGTTTTTTGTTTTTCCATATGAAGTTCAGAATTGAACTTTCAATGTCTTTAAAAATTGTGTAGGTATTTTGATAGGGATTGCATTGAATCTGTAGATTGCTTTTGGTAGGATGGCCATTTTTACTGTGTTAATTCTCCTGATCCATGAGCAAGGAAGATCATTCCATCTTCTCATGTCATCTTCAATCTCTTTCTTCAGAATTTTGAAATTTTTTTAAAACAAGTCCTTCACTTGCTTAGTTAGAGTAACTCCTAAATATTTTATATTGCTTGTGGCTAATGTGAAGGGTGTGGCTTTCCTAATTTCTTCCTCTGCAAGCTTCTCATTTATGTATAGGAAGGCTACAGACTTTTTTGAGTTAATCTTGTATCCAGCCAATTTGCTGAAAGTGTTTATCAGCTGTAGGAGTTCTCTGGTGGAATTTTGAGGGTCATTTATGTACACTATCATATCATCTGCAAATAGGGATAATTTGACTTTCTCCTTTCCCATTTGGATACCCTTGATCTCCTTTTGTTGTGTTAATGGTCTGGCTAGAACTTCGAGTACTATATTGAAGAGATATGGAGAGAGTGGGCAGCCTTGCCTTGTTCCCGATTTTAAAGGAATTTCCTTGAGTACCTCACCATTTACTTTGGTTTTGGCTATTGGCTTGCTGTATATAGCCTTTATTATGTTGAGGAAAGTGCCTTGTATCCCCAATCTCTCTAAAACTTTAACCATGAATGGGTGTTGGATTTTATCAAATGCTTTCCCTACATCTAAAGAGATGATCATGTGGTTTTTTATTTTCAGTTTGTTTATATGATGGATTACATTGATGGATTTCCATATATTAAACCATCCCTGCATGCCTGGAATGAACCCTACTTGGTCATGATGAATCATATCTTTGATGTGTTCCTGTATTTGTTTTGCAAGTATTTTATTTAGTATTTTGCATCGATGTTCATAAGAGAAATTAGTCTGAAATTCTCTTTCTTTGTTGAGTCTTTGTGAGGTTTAGGTATCAATGTAACTATGGCCTCATAGAATGAATTTGGTAATATTCCATCCATTTCTATCCTTTGGAGTAGCTTGAAGAGTATCGGTATTAGCTCGCCCTTGAAGGTCTGGTAGAATTCTGCACTGAAACCATCTGGCCCTGGGCATTTTTTGGTTGGGAGACTATTGATGTTTGCTTCTATCTCTGTAGAGGAAATGGGACTATTTAGCTTGTTTATCTGTTCTTCATTCAACTTTGGCAAGTGAACTTGATCATGAAAATCGTCCATTTCCCTTAGATTTTCAAATTTTGTGGCATATATGCCTTCAAAGTAGGATCTTATGATTCTTTGTATTTCTTCAGTGTCTGTTGTTATGTCTCCCTTTTCATTTCTGATTTTGTTGATTTCAATACTGTCTCTCTGCCTTTTAGTTAGTTTGGCTAACGGTCTGTCTATCTTGTTGATTTTCTCAAAGAACCAGCTCTTGGTTTTGTTGATTCTTTGGACTGTTTTTTTTTTTTTTTTTTTTTTTTTGTTTCTAATTTGTTAATTTCAGCCCTGAGTTTGATTATTTCCAGACGTCTACTCCTTTTGGGTGTTTCTGCTTCTTTTTTTTCTAGGGCTTCCAGTTGTGTCATTAAGATGCTTATGTGCGATGTTTCCAATTTCTTTTTAAAGGCACTTAGTGCTATGAATTTTCCTCTTAGCACTGCTTTCAATGTATCCCACAAATTTGTATATGTTGTTCCTTCATTTTCATTGAATTTCAGAAACTCCTTGATTTCTTTCTTTATTTCTTCCCTGACCCAGGTGTCATTTAGCAGAGAGTTGCTTACTTTCCATGTAATGGTAGGCTTTTTGTTATTTCTGTTGTTGTTGAATTGCAGCCTAAGAGCATGGTGATCTGATAGCATTAGCTTTCCTCTTCTTGTCATCAGGAATGCATTATTACTTCTGGGAAGTAATCTGGCTGTGTTTTATTATATTTAAAATGTGCATGCTCTCTTTCCCAGTAATTCACTTCTGGGAATTGATCTGAAACAAATAAGTAATACGTTATAAAGGTTTACTTATAAAGATGTTTCTTTGAGCTTTGCTTATAACATTCAAAAAAAAGAAAAAAAAAAGAAAAAAAAAGAAAAAAGGACTGAATGCTCACTTATGGTAGTGGTGGAATAAATTAAAAACTATGTATATATGTAGGTGAGGCAATTATTAATACAAATGAAGCAGAGTTCTGTAAACTGAGGTAAAAGCATGCCCACCATGTAAACTATATGAGAAAAAGTTAGTAGCACAATAATGTGTATATATATATATTATATGTCGTAGAAATAACTGTATTTTTTTGGGAACTAAATTACTCAGAAAGTATGGATCATTGTGCAACTTTGGAAATAGTTTTACCATGCTTTGTTAAGTCTTTGTATTTTGCGTGTGTGAATGTGTGTGCATATGCACATATCCATGCTTCTTTCTGCTAGAGGCCAACTTTCAATGGTTGGCTCTCTTCTTCTACTCTCTGGGGGTCTGGGGATGAAACTCAGGTCTTCAGGCTTGGCAACAGTGACTTTGCCAATTGGGCCATCTTGCCAGCACTTGATATAATAATATTATTACTTTTAGAATTTTATTTATGTACCGTATGTCTTTTAATTATATTCATTCTCCCTTTTCCTCCCAGATTCACCCACCTCTCATTCTTCTCTCAGGTTTATGCTCTGTCTCTATCTCTCTGTCTCTTTGTGTCTCTCTGTCTTTCTCTCTATGTCTGTCTGTCTGTCTCTCTCTGTGTCAATAACCCACAGTCAAGAGATAATGACTTGTACCAGATAGGTGGCAGTGTTGGAAAGAGAAAAGTGAAAGTGATGTATTGAAGAAAGACAGAATTGTCAACTCATCGCTGTAGTTAGAAAAAGGGACGGGCTATATTCACAAATGATGGAGACAGTCATGGTATTCTTGGCAGAAGGATATATGTTTGGAAATGTCTAGGTGATTAAGAGTGGCCCGTGATTTATGGCAGAGTGGGGACAAGCTGGAAACTGAAAATTGCTACTCAGCTTGGAAGTTGAGTTAGATTTTTGTGACGTGTGACCATCATAAGATGGATCTATGTGGTCCAGTTCCTGCCAGTGTTGATAGTCACCCAAATCCCTGATACCTTTCTCCTCTTTAGAAACATTTCAAGTGCTATTCATTGCCTTGGGAACAGTGTCTGTCTTAGCTGGGGTTACTATTGCTGTGATGAAACACCATGTCTGAAAGCAAGTTGGGGAGGAAAAGGTTTATTTGGCTTGCATGCTCACACTGTAGTCCATTGGGACAGGAACTCAAACAGGGCAGGAATCTGGAGGCAGGAGCTGAAGTGGAGGCCATGGAGGGGTGTTGCTTACTGGCTTGCTTCCTATGGCTTGTTCAGCCTGCTTTCTAATAGAACCAGGACCACCAGCCGAGGGATGGCTCCACCCACAATGGGCTGGACCCTTCCCTGTCAATCACCGAATACGAAAACGCCCTCCCTACAGGATTGCCTACAGCCTGATCTTATAGATGCTTCTTCTTAATTGAGGCTCTCTCCTTTAACTTCATCAATCTAAACTCCCTAACAACATGG